>NW_024340699.1:5263965-5640582 GCF_902729225.1 Pteropus medius
CACCCCCCGCTTCCCAAGCCCAAAGCTTTAAAACCAACTCATGGAAGAGAGAGATGTTTCTTAGTCATCATTATCTTTGCTTACTCTTAGGCATCTTGTGCTTATATGGGTTTAAAATATGAACCAAATATATGTTCAGTCCCTAATTTTATTCATTCCTTACTAGTATTGGCTCTTAGATCCTTTATCTTTCCACTTTTATTGCCATTAACTTAGTCTAACCCCAATTTTATACATTAGTCCTCGCAATGGTGTCTTAAAGTCTAACTTCTGGTATCATCTCTAAGTCTTGGCTTACTGTTTCATATGAATCCCTTACGAATCCATGTCATCTTACCAAGGACAGTGTCCTCCATGGAATTCTCTATTCATTCATTATTATTATTATTTTTTTTCCTTAAACTCATTAACAAAAAGTGGTAGGAAAACATTATGTGTTGAGAAACAGCATGAGGAAAGAACAGGGCGCAAAAATGAGAGGGCTATTGTGAGAGGCATGAAGGAGAATGACGTAATTACAGTGCAGGAGGAACATCATGTCAAATGAGTTTATAGTTAATCTTACACACTTGATAGGCCTTTGATTCAATGACAGATTTAAAGCAGTAGAAACCGGTAGTAGCAGCAGCAGCAGTAGAAGTAATAGTGGCAATGACATTTATTAAAAGCTCATTTTTTGCCACTTCCTTAGCACTTTGTAGCAGTTTTCTCATTTATTTCTTTTAATAACCCTTTTAGAGACCTGCATCACAAATAAATAACATGGTTAGAATTTTCCTTGTATTTGTAATAATTTAAGGCACTGAAAACTGAGATATATAGAAGTTAAGTTAAATGCATAAGGTGAAACATTTCAATAGTAGTGAAACTTGTGGTTGAACTTGGGTCTGTTTGATGTCAAAGACTGTGTACTTCACACTTTATTCCTTCTCAGTATGATAAGTACACAGAATATTTTTGCTTAATAAATGATAAATAAACAAAAGCTTGCTATAAAAAAAAAAAACAAGTTCTGAGAAGAAGGCAGATAAATTGAATGACACAAAGGGATAATGTATCTGCTGTTTAGCTTTGTAAAATATAAAGTCATTTGCAAAAAGTTGAATAAGATCCACTGGGACCTTAGAGGTATATTTCCATTGGACAGTAGAGAACTAATATATAGATGAAGGTGCTGGAGTAATGTCAGGGAGTTGTGATCAGATCTGACCTTTCCTGGAATATTTTACAGTGGTAGAGTTCAAGTTGTATAACAATTTAACTGGGAAATGAATTGTAGAATACCTATGATAAAAATGGAATTTTGCCCATTTAGTCCTGTTATTTGTGTTAAAGGTTTTTCTATCCAAAGACACAAAATATTCTCAGTTTTCTTTACTTGTACTACTGTATTGGAGACCAACATATATTTTATTTATTTTGTCAAGATAAGTGGAGTAAAGATTAGGTAGAAAAGTAAAATTAGGTGAAAAATTCTCTATAATAATGTCTGTGATACATATTCCAATTGTAGCATTGAGTAAATGTTAATTTATACAGAAACGTGAGCTCTTTATGAGATGGTGACAAATCGAATAGTGTTGTATAGTTTAGGCTGGTGAATGATGTTACTGGAAATCTTCTCTTTATACTTAGTAGTAAATACTTTAATAATGATTATAGACCACCAAATAAAACTGTTCACATTCATTTCTGATGCTGTTATTCAGTAGCCAGTGACCATTCAACAGGACAGAAGGGAATTGGCTGTAATATGAAAAGCAGTATGGTTTCATTGAAAATGGCTTGAATATTTTTAGAAGAAATAAGTTGAATACGTGAATGGCTTTTAACGTAGGGTTTGAGAGAGAAAATAAAACGGCTCATAAATTGAACTAGTTTATCTCGGTCTTAAAGTCTTAGTGTATTTAATTCTGTATAATCAAAGGTGATTATAAAAAAGTCAAACAGTACCTTAAATAATATTTAATTAACATATTTAAATGTCTTTCTGGAAAATAAATTTTTGTCATTTATCATGATAAAATAAGCATTATCACTAGGGCAAAATGCTTATGAAAGTTACAGAGTTCTCCTGGGGAACATATAGTTGTTGTTCTTCCTTTTGCCTTTCTTTTTAATGTACCTTTTCTGGGAATTTGTATGGGGATTGACAAATTTATATATTATTGGAAGATAGCTGTATTCATAATAGATCGTATAAGACTTTGTGAGCTAAACTCTTTCTGTGATAATCTTACCATCAATTTCAATGTCTATGTCATATATATATATATATATATATATATATATATATATTTACCTTGAATTTATACAAAATAATTGGCTTTCATCAAGTCCTTATTTTACGCTATATTTAATCTGTAAATAGCTTAAGCAACTAGCTTGCATTATTTTATTCATTTGAATATACATTTAGTAAATAGAGAAACTATGGGCTTGGAGATATTAAATTGTGTAAGAGTCTCAAGATTTGAGTTCAAAATATTTGACTCCATATAAACCTCCTAACCACAGTACTAGCTTTATGCACATCTACCTTTATTTCCCAGTTCTCCAAAGCTATGAGGTTCTTGTCTGCAGATGGCAGTTTTTCTTTTTTTTTATATAGCTCTTTTTATGCTACAGAAACTAATAATTTTTTCACTGAGTAATGTTGTAATATCAGACATATAAAATGTACATAGAGGATATGTAAATCTTAAAACCCAGTCAGAATTTGTGCTGGCTAATGACTCTTAAAAGACAAAACAAAAGACAAAACACTTTCAAGGCCAGTTTGACTGATAATATCATTATAGTTTTTCATTTTAAGGAGGTCTGTGCATTCTGTTATGAAACAAGCCCAGTGTACCTATACATCTGAAAATTAAGCCTTACCCTTCTTTTGTTTTATATTTGTTCCCATGGCAATATTATAAATATAAAGCATATCCTTAAGTTTCTTTTTTTATAGCTAAGAAACATCCAAATTGTTTAATAAAATTCCCATTCTCATATTACAGTAGGCTTTTGCAAAGTAAATTATAATTCCCTCTGGTCAGGTGTGAGTTGAAAAAGATTAATTCTTGTACCCTTTCTTTACATCAGTCTAAATATTTACACCCAGGTTTTAGTATTAGGCTAACTATTCGGAACACATTAGAAACGTGTAGAGAATAAGCATAAACATGGTTTTATTAGATGGACAATATGTGATTATAAGTACTTTGAAACCCATAACAATAACAATAATAATAGCTATGAATTATTTAGTTCTTACTAATGCTAAAACGCTGTGCTAAATATCTTGCATATTGAATTATTGCATTCATTAAATAATTATTTATTGAATGCCTACCACTTGCTAGATAATGTTCTTGATGCTTGCAATATAGCAGTGAAAAAGACAGCAAAGTTCTTGCCTTATGTTGGGCTTCTTTTAATTCGAAGTATTTATCTATTGCACCGTACTGAAAATAAATTGGCTGAGTAGATTAGGACACTGCATCAGGATTATACTTCAGACATTATCTAAAATGTTATCTAAATATCACATATGTTAATACTTTATCTTTAAAATTATGCTTTAAATTGTCATTTTTAGTTACTCAGTTCTGGGCATCATGTACCTTTGCCTGTGAATGGTATGGGGACTCCCTTTGGTGTGTTGCCTTGAATGATAAAATATATTGAGTAATAGGAGAGTCATAAACTTCATAAGAGGCTGGATTACAGATGGATCCATTTAAAAGAATTGCTTTAAAAGTGTAAATTTCAGGTTTTAAATTAGACTCATTTCAATAAATGAATACAAAGTGTTATAAAAATTAAATAAACATGCAATAGTTTAAAAATTCCATCTCATATAATGATAAATGTCAATTGATACCACTTTTTAAAAAGAGAAACAGACCTTACATTTAAATAGTAGAACAGTGTGAAAGGAATATCTGTCATCCATCCATCTATCATCTATCTGTCATCTATCATCTATCATCTAATCTATCTATCATCATCTATCTATCTGAGAAGTTTGCTCCTTCAACTACAGTAGGCAAGAACTCAGTCAATTTTAGAAGTAAACAAAAGCCTCCATTTTTGTGTTTTTCATGCTTTGTTGATCACAACCCTAAAAATGCGGCTAATGGCTAAAGCAAAATATTTTTTGGATGCTTTGCTTTTGTTGCATGGCCTTCAAATAGTAATGACCAGCATTCTTCAGTATAGAATTAGTTAATTCAGTATAGAATTAGTTAATTGGTTATTTTGGTGAGGGAGAGGGTAGTAATGTGAAAACTTGAGTGTGTAAACAATAATCTGGAGAGCATGTCTTAAGGGAGATCCTGTGTTTTATGCCATTTGTAACATAGGATGGGCTTCCTATGGAATCTTCATTTTCAGTAGAAACTTAAGCTAATTCTAAGAGATCTTGTTCCTGGTCTCTCACAGAGTTATCAGTGGTTTTATTGAGTAAACAAAAAGGAAAGACTTTTATATATAATAATAATAATTTTTAAAAAGTATGTGAATTTTCCTCCTTTAAAGTCATTCCTCATATGCGAAAGTTACTTGTCTTCAATCTACTTATATTGATAGAATTCATAATCTTCAAATATCCTCACAGACCTATGCTGTCATTGAAATATTTTTATACTTGGAAATACACACATGCCATAAATCCTTTCTCAGTAGATCAAAGTGCACATATCTTAATGAGATTAGATCATATTTAGAGTGAATAAATTGCCTATCAAATAAAGAGACAAAACTTGGTAGTTTTCTTTTAAATTATTTTATAATTAATGCCAACTTCCTCTCAAAAACTGTTTCTATTTTTGAATGTATGATATTGTGATTTCTAATAAGAAATATATATTTGGTCTTAGTCCTTTTCTAGTCCAAAGTTCCTAAAACCTTTGGAATATCCTAGGTGACAGAGCAATAAAGATGAAAGGAACATCTTTTGTTATTCATATCAAGTCCCTTTCAAACACATCTGAGTTTATGTTAATGAGGTGGCTTTTATTTTTTTTATTAAATTTATTGGACTAACATTGGTTAATACAATTATATAATTCAGGTGGCTTTTAAAGCCTCTAAAGAGAGCTGTTGCTGGGGGAATCAATTATGATTAGGGGGTTGGAACTTCATCACCAAACCTGATTTTGAAGGAAGAGAAATGACCAATGACTTAATCAATCGAGTTTCTGTATCGAAGCCTTCATAAAAATGAAAAGGGACAAGATTTAACGAGCTTCTGGTTTTGAAGGAGAATGCATCGATGTGCTGGGAGGGGACCAGAGCCTGGACTCCACAGGGGCAGACGCTCCATTGCTCAGGACCCTTCCAGACCGTATGTTGTATCTCTTAATGTGGCTATTCATTCATATTCTGTAATGTCCTTTGTTGCAAACCAGTAATCTAGTTAATATACTACTTTATGGAGTACTGTGAGAGGTTCTAGAAAATTGATCATATCAGGAATGGTCATGGGAACCTTCATTTTATAGCCAGTTTGTCAGAAGCACAGGTAACAGCCTGGACTTGTGTTTGTCATCCAAACTGGGAACAGTTCTGTAGGACTGAGTCCTTAACTTGTGGGATCTGACACCATCTTCAGATAGATATTGTCAGAATTGAGCTAAATTTTAGGCCACTTACTCAGGGTCTACTTAATTGAGGAACTGCTTGGTGGTTTTGGAAAACACAGCAGAGGGTGGAAATACTATATTATCTTTGGATTTTTTTAAACAATTTTTTTCTTTCATAGCTCTATATTTTTTGTGCGTAGATTTTATATTTTGACTCTTAAACCTTTCTCTGTCCTTTCCTCCACTTATTTTTAACTCTCAAGCTCCTGTTACTTTATATAGCACCTACTGGTTTTCAAGATCACTTGACTTTTTTTTTAATATTCCCAATTTAGATTCTCCATATTATGTCTTTCATCTCTTTTGGTCTCAAAACACAAGTATAAAATTAAATATCTCAAGTATAATAAAAATTGTTCAAGGATAATTTAGTATGAAAAAGAAAAACAAATATATTTCTTGCAAATGTTTAGTTGTTTTTTACATTTTTATTTTTTATAATTCAAAATTTTGATAAAGATTAAATTTTTAATAATTCTATTTTGATTATTCTAGTAAGCACATATGATATATAGTTGCAATTTAAAGTTTAATAGGAGAAAATAATATGAAATCTTTGGAAGCTGCAAGAAATCTTATTTACATTTCTGGTTTCGGTATTTAGATATTCCGGCAGAGAAAAGAGTGGTTTGATTCAAATGAGGATAATAGTCTCAACAGAAGCATTTTCTCTTTCCGCACCAGCGTTCTTTGCAGTTTTTGCAACACCTGCATTTTCTTGCCTGCTTTGTGGTTCTGCTTGGAGCCATGCCGGTGTCATGAGCGAAAAGACACGAAGCAGCACAGCAGAGCTTCCAGTAACAGCAGCGTAGACAATTCAGATCAGGCTTTCCTGCTGAGGACATCTAGACCCGTTAGGCTGGAGAAATGGTATTGAAAGCAACAGGATTAACAGGGAACTATCAAGGGGAAGATTGATGGCCAGGATGTTTTCCCCTTTGATTGTTTTCCAGTTCCCGAAGGGGTGGGTAAGAAGTTAAACGGTTCTTTTGACAGCTTCTTAGGGCTAAAAAGAGAGGGAGTAGGTGTCCAGGGTGGCATCAGAAGGGTAAGGAAAAACCAAAAATAGCACCGTGAAGGAATGCAGCTTTGTTTTCCATTCTCTCAATGCTTGGAATTGGATTGAGGTAATCTCCGATTGCTAGTGCCCTAAGCACCTGGAAGAAGCAAATATTAATACTTTTTAGAGTAAGATCTTATCATTTGAAAAGGCAAATTATTTCTACATTTTAAAAAAATCTATTACCCAATGAAAATGACCAAGGACAGGCGTAGAGAGTACAATGTGAGGAAAAGCAATAAAAACAGTAGATGCTAGAAACATAGATATTACAATCTAAATGGTAAAGTTATCAGACACAGATTTTGAAATAATCCAACTATCTCAAAAAAATTAAAGCAAAAATTGAGTGCAGTAGACTAGCATTTTTAAAATACTAAATAGAAATATTAGAGTTAAATAAATTAAAATGAAAAAATCAGTTGGTAGATATAACATCGATTGGACACATTTGAAAAGAGAATTAATCCAAAGTGAAAAGGTAGATATCTAGGAGGACAAAGAGAAAGACAAAGAATGAAAACTACAGAGTAATGGAATGAGACATAGATGATACAAGAGGGTCTAACTCTGTAATTGAAATCCGAGGAAAATTAGTTTGGAAATGGGGTAGAAACAATATCTGAAGAGAAAATGACTGAGAACTTAACAAAACTGGAGAAAAAAATCAAGTCGCAGAATCAAGAGCACTATAAACGCCAATTGTGACAAAAAATAAATCGAAACTCAGTTTTATATTTAAAAACTGCTGCAATAAAAATAAAAATAAAAAGAGCCAGTATTGAAAGCAACCAGAGATGAAAGACAGACTATGGTCCAAAGAACAATAAAGTTTACTGGGTTTTCAATGGAAATGGGGGAAACCAGAATACAGTGCAGTAGCATCTTTAAATGATGTGTAAGTGACATGTACAAAAATATTCATAGCAACATTATGTAGGATATTTGGATGAATGGAATTGTCATGAATTCAAATAATAGAATACTATACATCAATGAAAATCAAAGACCTATTGCTACTCTGAATAATATGGCTGAATCTTACAAATACAACATTTGATGAATGACACCAGGCATGAAAGACTATGTACTACATAATAACATTTATACATATTTCTAAAACTAAACTGCCCTCGTTTTAGGGTTTTAGGTTTGTTTGGTACAAAATATAAAGGAAATATAAAATGAATACCATGAAATTCAGTTACATTTTAGAAGCTGGAGTAGGTAGTTATTGGAAGGGAATATAGGAGTTGGATTTCTAGGTTGTTAGCAATGCTTTATTTCTTAATCGAGAGAGTGATTACACAGGTATTTGTGATAAATTGTGTGCGCCATATTTTGGCTTAGTCTTTTTTTTGTTTTTCTTTACATTTCCTGGCTATTTTATAACTATCAATTTGTACTTCTTAATCCCTTCACCTTTTTCACCCAGTCTTTCAACCCCCACCTCTCATGCGGCAACCATCAGTTCTCTGTATTTATCTATGAGTCTGTTTCTGTTTTTGTTTGTTTGTTTGTTTAGTTTTGTTAGTGAGATAGATTCTATAAAAAGGGTTAAAGAAAACAATTCAGCTTCAGCATCTTCTTTCAGAAATACCTTATAGATTGTTGGGTGAGGATATGCTGGAAAAATGGTACTAAGAAATCAGAGCTCTGGTTGAGGTTACCCCCATGAGTGGCAACACCGAGCACTGAGGCAGATTACTAGAATCAAGACATGTCAGTCAGGTGTGCAATTCTGCAGAAACAAACACAGCGGTGGTTCTCTCAGCGCTGCTGCTTTGGGCAGAACGACCTACCAAAAAAAAAAAAAGGGAAAAAACAACAACAAAAAAATACAAACGAAAAAACAAGAGGAACTAAATTCAGGAACTAAATTTATAAAGGCAGGTTTCAGCTTTACACTTTGTCAGATGTCTTTGCTCAGGTATATTCACATGTCTCAGCCCTGGTCTTTCTGAGTGGCCATCTCTAATGCACCTGCAAACAGCTTTCAGAAGTGAGTTTAACTGACTTTTGTGACCAGTAATTATTTGGTCACTAAAGACTGTGCCACGGATGGGGTAGCAGTGATTAAATTATTTTCTAAACTAATTGAGAAAGTTTCACAGCGTGTTAGGAAAACTTACAATAAAGGTGCTATTGCAAAAAATATATACATAGATGTTTTTAAGGTGAAATAATATTACCTGTTGCCTATAATTCTTAAAAATCTTAAACTTGTGGCTTTAGCAGATCATCTGGTTCAAATCTCACTTATTAGGGAGGATTATGTTTAAATTTTATATAACAAGCATATTTGAAATGTTTGACTGTCAAGTCTAATAAACATATTAAAAAGTATATTGATCTTAATGAAAAAAACATATCTAGTGAGGTCAGTTCCACAATATCAGCCTTTTAAATATTGCGTAGCCCTTGGATTCAGGCCCCAATTTTCTGTCAGTGAGGCTCTTCTGCTATGAAAATGATTTTCTCTGTTTTATCTTTTATGTTTATAAAATCTTAAAATGATCTACATAAAAATAACAATTGTTATTTGGTATCTACTCAACATTTAGCACTCCCTTTCTTAAATTCCTATTTATGTTGTCTTTCTTTTGGAGACCATCCTTTCTATTTTCTTCAACTTTTTATTTCTTTATGCTATTTTTACAGTAATGAAATCACAATTTTTACAATAATTCCATTACCTTTAATATCACTTTTAAAAAATTATATTCAAGGTTTTCTTATTTTATTGTTACTCTTATATTTTAAAGACTTGTGAACCACTAAATTGTACCTTTTATCTCTACTGTACGTGGGTCTCCATCACTTCCTGATTTTAATTACCATTTATTACTAATAACTACCAATATTTGTACCCTAGAGACCTGTAGTAAGCACTAGATTTATATTAATACTGTCTCTACCAAGACATTTGGAATTTGGTGATTGTTAAGGCAACCTCTTTCAAATGAAATAAATAAATAGTCATACCAACATTTGTTGAGCACATCATTATTTAAGAGAAGAAATTTCTAAGTAATTTTAGTAGTGAGGTTAGAAACATGGAAAAGCATTTTGGGGTGAGAAGAAATAATTTCACTAAGTAAATGGTTTGAGAAATTTAGAGATTACAAACTCACGAGTAACTGCAACATCAGGGATCAGAGTAGAGAAAAAAATAACCTTTTTTAAAAAAATTCAAATTTATTTGAATTTGTTGGTATTTTATTTCACCTGGAAAGTTCATTGCTTTCCATGTGTGAGTTATTATTCTATTTATTAAAACTCTGGTACACTAAATCTTAAAGGCTGAAATCCTTTTACTGATATATAATTACTTCATGATAATCATATGAACACACAATGCCTTGAACACACAAAAAGAAACAAAAATATTTTCTTTTTGTACTTCGAAAATGGCATATATGTGTACCTCCTTGAAACTTTATCCAAGTATATAGTTAAGCTATAGAATATTAAATACAAAACACAAAAAAATCTAAATGGAGATGAGAAGGTTTAAAATCTACTTCTATGAAATTATTTAAATATAAATTGAAAGTAAAAAGTTCAAAATATATTTTTACACTCAATTTAAATGAAAATGTTGGTATATTTTATTGTTTTCTACATTCTTAATCTTCAAAACATGCTAAACACTTATGACATACTAACTAATAATACAGAACCTGTGCCCTCAATATGGCACCCTCATAACATAACTAGGGGTTCTTGAACTGGAGCAAGTTTGCTAAACTTAGATTGCTTGATCCCAGCCCCAGAGTTAGTTTCTGATAACATGTTTGGTCTGTGCTTGGGACTGAGAATTTGCACTTCTAACTAACTTCCTAGCTAATGTCTCTCAGAGGACCACATTTTAGTAAGCATAGACTTATAATATTAATAATACTCTCTCACACACCTGTTTTAAAACATTCTATGAGTTTAACATGCTACCTTGATTTTGAAAAAAAAATTAAAAATGTAGCATGATTTAGGACTTGCCATCTTTTTCATAGAATCTTCATTTAAACCTTGACCAAGCCATGTGCACATTTAAGATAAAATCATTTACAGAAATTGCTTTGGGGAGCAATTTTCTCATATTAATTCCTAGACCACATGCTTACTGAAATATCACAAACTTTTATGACTCCTCACCAGAGACAACACTGTGCAAAGGATGACTTATTTGGAGGACTATTTCAGAAAGAACTCCAACATCATGAGTGATTATTATGCACAGCAGGTGTAAATGAATTATTTATCAAATATGTTTTCATTATTTCTCAGTGAAAACATTGAAGATCTACTTTCCAAGCACTCAGTTTCAACAATCATTTGTACACAGAGCAGGTCTTTACTTAGACAAATATTTATGGATATGCTTTCATATGAAAAATGAATGAGCTATTACAAACACAAACACTGTACCATATTTTGAAAGCATAAAGTGAATAATTAGTAAATAATTATGTCATTTGATTAGCAGTTTTCTTCATTGCTCATTACTTCATTTTATATTTTAACATTTGCCACTTTTTAAAAGTTTAATATATATCTCAGAAGAAAAAAAAAGTATTCTAAAATCATAAGCCGTTTCTGTTTTTCTTGGTATCACAGATATTGGAATGATGAACTCGAAATTGTCTAGTAAGTGTCAATGAACAAATATGCTAAGGGAAACAAGGATTTTCACCGTCTATATAAAGATCATACACACATGTGTGTAAATGCTATGGAGTCTCTTAGGTCAAATAGATCTATTAGATCCTTGCTGGGATCAGAAGAGAGGGTGGGGGGGGTGTGTGTGTGTGTGTGTGTGTGTGTGTGTGTGTGTGTGTGTGTGTGTGTGTGTGTGTGTGTGTGTGTGTGTGTGCGTGCACACATACTTATGTAACAAACACAAACTGCTGGCACTTTTTTTTTTTAATATTCAAAGGAGACAACAGTTTCATCATACAGTGGATCTGAACTATGTGGAACTCAGATTTTAAAACCTAAAATGCCACATTACACCATGAGATTGTGTACTGAGCGCCAAAAAATTTTAGGTAACCAAATGAGTTTATTAAATCAAAAAGTTGTTTAAAAAGAGAGTAGTTTTATAAGTTGTTTAACTAATGTGATGGATCAATTTAGTTTATAGAATAACTTCAATAGCCTCATATAGGGAACCTGAGGGATGTGAGGTACAATTGATCATAGATGTTATCATTCTTCAGATGGAAATGATTATCTTTGAAAATGCATTTGTATGAATTCGATTGCCGAGGTTTCACTTAGACTGGTTCCATGACATATCCCTCCACGAAAACAACTGATCATTTTAGTAGAAAAATCAGTGCAATTGTTTACTTGATACCTTGTAGGGTATATTTATCTTCAAGTGACTTTCACAGTTCATATAGTTTACTAATATCATGATTTCCTAACTTTTATGAAATATCTTAAACTCTCCAAGACCAACCAAAGACTGACATGGAAGGAAATTTATTATTTTAGAGATGAAAAATATATTTACATGCAGTGGCAAACAAAATTATATATGTTATTTTTATTGAAAAATAATGAGTAATATAGAATAAAATTAGCAGAGTATCAAATCTGAGTACTTCCTAATAAAACCAAATTTCTCATGATTTTTTTTTTCTTTTTGGAAGAGCCCAGTTTGTAGGCTATGTTTTATCAGATTTTTAGTACACATAATTATAGTTGAGGGAATCTGGATTACTGCGTCCTAATCTTTATAATAGTAAATTAAATCTGTAACTATTATTTCCCACATAAGGAGAAATCACTTTTGGAAATCTGTTTTGTTTAGATGACATATTTAATTATTGACAGCAAAGTCCTGGACTTAAAACTGCATTTTCTTTTCTTTGTACATACTGAGATTTTAATAGTAACTAAGGAAAACAGAACAAAACAAGAATTACACATTATCATGTTAAATTTGTGGTTGTTACCTTTTTTATCATTAATAGTTACTATAACTACATAAACTGAATTGAAATGTGTTATTTTTTATGAACCCTGAGATCTTTACCAAACACTTGAGTTCATATTAGAGTGACTTTAGGTATGGGAAATTCTATCCCTATATAATAATTGCCTAAATTTAGGAATATTATTAAAATTCACATAATTAAAAATCATGTATTACTCTAGTATTCCTATTATATTTTATGTTAGAGTATATAAATTATAGATTTTTGAAACCAAAATATCACAGTGAAAATAGGTGGATTAGAACTTTAAAAAATGGATGTCTATGGAATTTAAAAAAAATAATGGATAACGTATCCTCGAAGAGAAAAGGCAAGGTTCATGCAATAATAATTTTTAGATTATTAAGGGACATTGTGTGATCTCTAAAGTATGTATCTTTGCTGCAGATTTAAGTTTAAATTTTAAACTGTGGTTTTGAAGTTAGAAAATAAGAGTTTTTTTTTTTTAAATAAGATTATATTATGTCACATATTACTAACAAATGTTGGATTTCTTTGAAGATGGACAACTCCATCTATCTTTAAATAAAGATGGGAAAATAAAACACATTTTCTCATATACAATCATGTATGCAAATACGGTGGCCTAAAGCAGCAAGCAGTCCCCAAACTTTTTGGCATCAGGGACTGATGTTCCTATGAGACTCTAATGCCTGATCATTTGAGGTGGAGCTGAGGTGGTGATGCTAGTGCTGGGGAGCGGCTGCAAATACAGATGAAGCTTCTCTGTTCCCCCACCGCTCATCTGCTGCTGTGTGGCCCGGTTCCTAACAGGCCACAGACGGGTCCTGGGGTTGGGGACCTCTGGCCTAGAGAGCTTGGAGTATAAAGCCAGGCAGACATCGTATAAATCCTGGCTACAACTCATAAACTGCTTAATTGGTTATTTCACCTCAATGAACCAATTTTTTCTTCTCTAAAGTAGTAATAAAATAACCTTTCCTATAGAAGTAAAGTACTTAAAAAAAAAAAAAACCTCAAATTTCCTAGCATGGTGATTAACACTCAGGTACTCAATAATTGTTCTTTTAGTCTCTTTCTTCCTGGTTTTCCTACAGTCTAACATTCAAATATGATACATATTTTTTCCAACCATTTTAAGGCTATTTGCTCATTTATTGTGTCTATTAGTGATCTTTACATTTCCTAAGGTCTTTTGAATGATATCAACTTGATCTTTTCTACTTACAATTATATAAATAAACCTTATTAAATGAAAAGTAAACAAAACAATAATAAAAACATGAATTAAATGAAAAGTAGTGGCATTTTCTAACTGTTTATTTTATACGCTTAGGCTTTGAATGAGGAGGCTGACAAATTTGAGAGATTGATGGAAAACAAAAGACTCAGTCATTTTCTTGCAGGTAATTCATTATCCCAGAATCAAAATGCAGCAGTAAAGAATGTCTTACTTTTCAATTCTATATATTGCATGATGCTTTAAAGTGTGAAACCTGCCTGACAATATTAGTCACGTTATTTGATCCCTGCTGTGATTTAAAGTTCTAATGAAGAATAAAATTAAAAACAGAGTCTGAAGAAATTTGACAGTGATCATACACATAAGATATTATTTACTAGTTCTGCTTCATTCAACCATCTACCACACAGCAGTAAGGGATTTAAACAAGAAAATAATATTTCTTACAAAAGTTAATTTGAACATCAATGTAATTAATTACCAGTCTGGAATTATAAATTGCTGAAAAAGTCATTCACTGGCAAACTACTAGAGGTTGGTTGCACTGACTTCAGAGGGGGAATTATTTTACTGTAAATGAAAATGTGATTTAAAGCAGGACATATTTTCCTCCTTTTTTGTAAAGACTAGCAACTGTACAACTATGTAGTATTTTTTTTCCTCAATCTTTAGTTACAAGTAAAGAAATTGATAATTAATTAGTGCCTGTAGAATAAGAAAGGGAAAGGGAACATCTTGGGAGGTTAAGTATAAGAAGTGTGTGTTTTTCATTTTGCGGTGGCAGGCTTTAATCTAAAAAGTAGATAAAGGAATCAATTCCAAAGAGACTCTTCTGGAGTCCACAGATTAGAAGAAAATACTTTTTTTTTTAAATCAGTTGGTATTCCGGTAATTAAGTAATAAGACTATGTCCTTCTGTTTATATAGCAACTCAAAAATAGTGTCTGTTTAATTGTCAGGTTGTTCATTATCACTTGTATATGGTATGGCTGAGAGGACTGGAAAATCTAAACTCATTGCTATAATAGGGAACACTTCCGATATCACTGCCATTTGATTGCTGCCACCTGAGAGAAGACAATTAAAGCAAATTGAGGACATTTTCCAGAGCTATAAAAACTGACAAGATGTGCCATTAAGCCATCCAAATGGAACCTGACACTTGATCAGCAATTTTGCTGAGGAGGGGGAAAGAAAAATCACTAATATAAAAGGAAAAGCTGGATGTTTGAAGATTATGGAGATTTTTATCCTCTCTTGGCAGTAAGAAGAGATGAAGGTGGGACTGTAGGTTAGCTATGTAACTCTACAAAAATATTTTAAGTCCTTAAATCATTTATGTTAAGAAACAAAAACACTGAGACAAACAGAAGGAAAAATAGAGAAGTCTTTAGAAGCGGTAAATAGGAAACAGTATTTTTAATAACCTGAATAAAAACAAGTCAACTGGTAATAATAAATAATAAATATAATTTTCACACCTTTACTGAGCATAAAACTTTGTACTTGATAAATATCTGTTAAAATATATGAAAGATTCTTTAGAAATCATATTTTGTCCATAGAATTGTTGCCTCATCTGACACTAATGACTGCTTTGTACATGCACATAGAAGGAACTTTTCTTCTTGTTGACTTATTTTCATTGTGATGTGAGACAAGACATTAGCATGGATCTGATGTCGATTTTGAAAATATGAAAATTTCATGCTGACATCAGTTGAATAAGGGATAGAGAAAAATAGGGATAGAGAAAAATACCAGCTTTTGCCTGATTCCACAAGATCCAATTATTAAAAAGATACTCATTCAACATTTACAACTTGCTGGATCCATAGGAATAAGAATTATGAAAAATGACCATTCCTAGTTTGGTTTTAAGCCAGAAAATGAACTAAAACAATTCTTCGCAAACTCTGAACTTCCATTATTTTGATCAGAGTGATATACAGAAGACCGCATGAAATCTAAAATGTAATTGGATTGCAACTAGATTATTGCTTTTGAGTCAAAAATATGAATTTGATTTAAGTTTTGGATACAATGAAAAAATTCCAAATACCTTGTAATTTTCTATCTCATGCTAATATTAATTTACAGAAAAGAAACACATTTGTTAATATAAACATTTCCTGCTGTGTGCACTTCATGGTTTCAAAACCATCATTTCTAATATGATACTTTATTTATGTCTAGCAGGTGTCACTTTTTAACCTTGAACATGTCGGTAGACTAGGGAGGTCAAAGAAACTGATGGTCTCTCTCCTCTCCTCCTCCCAATCTCTGTCAACCTAGCATCACTCCTTCCCTTCTAAAACAAAACAAAACAAAACAAAAAGCTAAATCTTTTGACTTAAAGTGGATGCAAATACCTAAAGATTTTGTTTTGTTTTCTTTCATTTTTCTTAGAAAAGTCTTGAAGGAAATATACAGAGGTATTCAAAGTATATTTTAAAAAGGATAAAGAAGCTGTAAGATCTAAATTTATAGCAAAAAGTAGCTTATGTAGCGCTCACATGCGCGTTCATTTTCTCTCTCTCTCTCTCTCTCTCCCCCCCTTCCTCTCTCCCTCTCCCCCTCCTCCCTCCCCTTCCTCCTCTCCCCTCCCTCCCTCCTCCTCTCCCCTCTCACACTTCCTCCTCTCACTCCTCTCTCTCCTCCTCCCTCCTCTCCCTCTCCCTCTTTCCTTTTCTCTCACATACAGTATATTTAATCAAGGAGAAAAACCTGAGAATATAAATAATCAAACTTGGAAAAAATTAAGAATTGTTTATAGTGATCCATGTTAAATATTTAGTGACTGAGAATCCAATGAATACAAAGAAAAATTATTTAAGCAACAGTTGTATTTACGCCAACAGTGATAGCATTCGAGGAGAAAGTAGGATTAAATGAACCAAGATATTAAGAAGAATCCATGAAAACAAGAAACATATATACACACACACACATATGTGTGTGCCTATGTAAGAATGCACATTTGCCTACATGATATACAATATATACAAGTATGTATTTATATGTATGTATATGTGTATACATATATTATCTGAGAATATTTCTTTGAATATTTTATAATTCTATATTTGTACTAAAATCCAAAACATTTAAATAAATTTAATTATTGTACACTTTATGCACATGCTTCTGTATTTATGCATAGACTCATAGGTAATACTGGCAACTTTTGACCACTTGAGCATCAATAATATATACATAGAGGAAAAATATGTATAGATATAAACATGTCACTGAAATAATGTTAAAAATTAAAAAAAATCAAAGTGATGGATTTTCAGACGACTAATATTCTATGTTAGGGGCACAATATGATCAGCATTTCCCTGTAATATCACCACTCATTTTGTGTGTGCATGTTTATTTTTTGTTAAGTAATTTTTTAAAATTAAAATATACTTTCTAAGAGCAGTTTTAGATTCACAGCAATAGTGAGAATAAGGTCCACAGATTTTCCAATCTGTCCTGTGCCATTATACAGGCATATATCTCTTCCATCATCAATATTCTCCACCAGACTGGTCCATTTGTTACAATGAATGAACCTACATTGACACGTCACCCACGGTCCATAGTTGATGTTATGGCTCACTCTTGTTGTACAATCTTTGGACTTGGACAAATGTATAAAGGACATGCATCCATCATTATGTTATCATGCAGAGTATTTTCACTGCCCTAAAAATACCCTGTGCTCCACGTATTCATCCCTGCCCGCTAGGCAGTCAGTCAGCTTTTTACTGTCTCCATAGTTATGACTCTTCCAGAATGGCATATGTTTGGAATCATACACTACATAGCCTTTTCAGATTGGCTTCTTTGATTAGGTCATATGCATTTATGGTTTCTCCATGGTGTTTTTGTTTTTCGTTTCTTTGTTTTTTTGTTTGTTTGTTTTTTGGTGGCTAGATAGCTCATTTCTTTTTACCACTGATGTACTACAGTTTATCTGTTCACCAACCAGTGTACATTTGGGCTGCTTGCAAGTTTTGGCAATTATGAATAAAGCTGCTGTAAACATTTATACGCAGATTTTTGTGTGGACATAGGTCTTCAACATAAGTTTTAAACTCCTTTGGGTAAATACCAAAGAATGCGATTGCTGGATCATATGGTAAGTGTATGTTTAGTTTTGTAAGAAATTGCCAAACCATTTTCCAGAGTGTCTGTACCATTTTGCAAGTTCTTGTTGCTCCACATCCTCACCAGCATTTAGTATTGTTAGTGTTTCATATTTTGGCATGTAGTGGTGTCTCATTGCTGTTTTAATTTGTAATTCCTGATTATATATGATGTGGAGCATCTTTCCATATGCTTATTTACCATCTGTATATCTTCTTTGATGAGATGTCCGTTAAATTCTTTGTCCCATTTTTTAAAAACAGGTTGTTTATTTTTTACATAATTTAAGCATTCTTTGTATATTTTGAATAAGAGTTTTTATAAGATGTCTTTTGCAAATATTTTTTCCCAGTCCGTAGTTTATCTTCTTCTCTTGACTTTTTTTTTTTTTATTCCACAGAGCAGAGGTTTTTAGTTTTAATTTGTTCCAGCTTATCAATTATTTATTGCATGGATCATGTCTATGGTGTTGTATCTAAAAAGTCATTGCCATATTCAAGGTCACTAGATTTTCTTCTGTGTTGTCTTCTGGAAATTTTATAGTTTTACATTTTAAATTTTAGGTCTGTGATCCATTTTGAGTTACTTATGGTGTGTATTTAATCATCAGTACTTTTCCTATCTTTTTTTTTTTTTCATTCTAGTCTTCTTCTGTGATCTATATTCTTCTTCCTGAACAATTCCATCCAGAAAATCCTTTAGTGCAAGACTGATGATGATGAATTCTCCCAGGTTTTCCTTTTCTTTGTTTCTTTTGCTTCTCTCTTGCTTTTTTGTTTTTGAATCTGAAAGTGTCTTTATTTCACTTGCATTCTCTCTATAGATACTGTTGCTGAATGTAGAATTCTAGATAAGGAGGGTTTTGTTTTTCAGAATTTTGAAGATTAGCATTCCATTGTTTTCTGGCTTTTGTTTTTTCTATTGATAAGTCAGTTTCACCCTAGTGTATCAGTCCTTTGAAACTACCCTGTCATTTGTCCCTGGCTCTTTTTAAGGGTTTGATCACTTTGAGTTGATTTTTGTGAAGGGTGTAGGATATGTGTCTAGAGTCATTTATTTGCACATGGATGTCCAGTTGTTCAGGCACCATTCATTAAGTATATTTTCTATTAAAGCATAGGCAAAAAATGTTGGTGAAGGCTATCTGTCAAAAATTCACAAACCTGCTTTAATACTATTCTTTCCTTTCCAAACACAATTTTGTATAAGGACTTATAAAAGAGAACTTAATGAAAATTTGAACATTTGTAAATTAATAGTTTTTTAGGTGCCAATAACAAAACCATTGCAAATTAGCTTAATGAAACAGGCGATGTATTGGCTTACGAAACTGAAAAATATGTGGGTTTTCCTGGTTTTAGATAAGGATAAATTCAGGTTCTCAGTATATGTCACTAGGCTCCTTGCATAGCTGTGTTCATTTTTTATTTTATTTTTTCTGTAATCATTGTTTTTTTGCGACGCTCTCTCTATAGTATAAGGTGGCTGACTTACTGCCTCCAAACTCTTCTTCATTAATTCAAATTGGAATTCCTGGATTAAATATGATTGGCCCAGTTGGAGTCATTTGTCTCTTTAAGGAGTATGCAAGGCAGGGACTGGCTTATTCCCCGGTCACATGAGCTCCACTTGATTTTAGGGTTTATTTAGCATTACCTACATTATTTGGGCTAACGGGGAGAAGTCATGCCCTGAGGGAAATTTATGATAATGCCACAAAAATTTGGAAATAAACCTAGGAAGAAAGGGTAAACAATAAGTCAGCTATATGATTATGAATGCTTATGTGTAGAACAGTGAGCATGCGCAAAGGTTTAGCAGTAAATGAAAGAATGAAAATTAGCTACATTGCCATCATTATTTTTATCAGGCCATATTGCTCTCATTTTACTAAAAGGACTTTAGAATACACAGATTTGTTTTTTCCCATCCTGGGTAAACTTGTCTTTTGAGGAAAGCTAGGATTTATTGGTAGCTTTGTTAATATTCAGCCTCTAGTTGGGTCTGGTTGTGTTTTGCTCTACGTGTTTAAAGGTTTCACATAAGCTTGCTTTTACTCGGAACCGTTCTTTTCAGACTATTTTTTTTTTAAAGACACTTATCTCTTTCTCCATACAATGATCAGATTCTGACACCACTTTATGCTGGTTCAAGAACTTGTCTTTACTGAATTAGTATTGATTTTACAAGAGAATATTCTTAGAAGAAACCCTTTGGTTTAACATATAACAGTGTTCCAAGAGAGAATACTTTCTTGAAAATGTTGCTAAATGTATTTAAGACAAGATAATACTATAGATCAGTGGTCCCCAACATTTTTGGCACCAGGAACCAGTATTCCTCTGAGAATCTAATGCCTGATGATCTTAGGTGGAGCCAAGGCAGTGATAATAGCACTGGGGAGCGGCTGCAAATACAGATGAAGCTTCACTCACATGCCCAGTGCTCACCTCCTGCTGTGTGGCCCAGTTCCTAACAGGTTAAGGACCCGTACTGGTCTGCGGCCCCAGGGGTTGGGGACCTCTGCTATAGATGACTAAAACTTTAACTGCGATGTTTCCTTTGATCACGGTTTGCTCTATTCCATGATTATGCAGCTTTTAGATGGTCACACACACATGGAGGGTGACGTCCCTGTGTACTCAACCCACTTCTATTGCCATACCCAAGATTTTTCTGGTTTCTGCAGCATTCTGAGTATCTGGAATGGCATTACAATGCTTTAACTATTAAATAAGTAAATAGAAAGTTGAATTCACTCTTGCTTATAAAGTAAATGATTCATTCACAAACTTTGGTGCATTAACTGTTATAAGTAACGAATATTTAATGCACATTTTACACCCCTGTAATAGTAACCATTATTTGGTGTGATCCTTGCATACTCAATTTTGCTTTAATAGAGTTGTTATCCACTACACATCTCTTTGCTGAAATTCTGATAGATTGTGGGTAACTAACGGGACACCAAGGTGGTTTTCTAAAAAACATTCTCTGGGCTACCATGTCGCTCATGGAATAACCTGGAGTGGATGACAGTTCTCACACCAGCTGCTTGACATCTGAACAGCTGCTAATGCCCTAGGAAATGTCACACCATCAGATATAGGCTCAGAGTGTGTGAGCAGCAAAAATGAATCTGGTAGAGGCCAGCACCCCAGGCCATGACTAACACCCCAGGCCCTATCATCCCAGAAGCTTGAAGCCGGGGTTGAGCTGTCAGTTTAATAAATGAATAGCCTCTTTGTTTTGATCAGCGTTGTCAAGGCTTATTTCAAAAAGGGACTCAGATTCCTCTCACAGTCTAGCCCAGCCAAAGTCAATTGGTACAATTTCAAGGTGAATTTATTCATTCTCTGTAAAGTTCTGTGCGCGAATATATCAAGACAGTTGAATAAATTGAAATAAATAGACTTGGAGTTACATATTCTTCCAGTAATTGAAATAGTTTCCTCCCAATATATTTATAGTAATAATTCTACCTTTATGAAACCCAGTTTATCTACAGAAAGGAAAGCACAGAATTACCATTTTGATAACATATTTGGAAAATGCAGTTGGAGCTAATATGTTGATAAGGGCACCTGAAAGTTGTCCTTGCCTTTAAACATTCCATGTTAAACTTTGCGTAAAGCACCAGCTTTACCACTTGATAAGGATTCCTGATTAGCCTGCATTGATGTGCAAATATTTACCTTGAATTTGGCCATTTCTAAATAGAAATGCCCAAACACTAGCTCTCTCTGTTTTACAGGACTTTGGATTTGAGTGACATACACCCCAAAGTAAACACGTACACTGAACTAAACAAAACAGCAGCCGTGTTGATGTTCATCTGAAATAATCAATTCTCATTAATTTGATGTATAGAATTAATTTCATATGTGTCACCTCAGCTGTCGTCATTATGGTTTTTAAAACAATATACAGTAGTATTGTATTCACTTGCAGCTTCAAGACTCCCTTTTTTTTCTTTATTCTGCAAACAGGCAGATGCTGGATCATAGTCAGAAAGGGTTACTGTAACAGAAAGCTCTCCTGATTATAGTAGAAAAACCTCCCCAACTTTATCTGCATGTGATGAGGAGAGGATTAATCTTGCACACTTACAGCATGCTGTTCTTAAAATGAGTTTCAAAGTATAAAATATCTTATCTGGAAAGTTTTGTTTCCCTTAAAACCATCAGTAAGCCTTGGGAAATGCAGCAATCTTAGGTTTGGGAAGGAAATGCTGTGGCTTGATAATGACGGACACCTGGGAGTGATTGGCATTTTCTAACAGAAAAGTCAAATAATTGAGGTATAATGCTAAGAAGGGGTTTAGGGAACAACTTAGTCTGATGCTAATCCTTTGAAAACTTGAAGCGATGTCTATGATTTTTTTTCCCCCTCTGACAAGCAATCTATAATAGCGATCAAACTGATCAACTGAGAATGCCATTTTCATTCCTTTATCTCTTTTTATCTCATTCTTTTAAAGCAAATTGAAACTCCCTCTTCTATCTATCAGCGTGCATATAAGCTCTGATGTATGACCCATGGGCAAATAAGCATTTCTTAGCCACTGTCTGGAACATTATTATTTCATAAAACATAAACAATAAATGAGTTACAGTCAAGCTCAGGAGATGTATGACTGAATAAATTTCAAAAAATATTTTTACCTCTGGTCATTAAAAAAGAATATAAATATAAATATAAATATAGCCAAGTTGTTATTGATTAAAAGTCTTCTTTCACAGCTTTTCCAGGATAACCCATATTAATGAGCTGAAAATCTGAGCTCCAATTTTAGTAGATGTCTACACATTCATAACACATCATCAAAGCAGCACCTGCATTGATAGTGAACAGATATCATATATAGTTCAGAATCAGATCTCATGGGTGGACTGCTGTGGATATAGAGAAATTCCTATTGCTAACTACTTGTCGATCATTAGTACTTCAATAGAGGAAATGCTGTGAATGAAGAAATGACGGTTAAACTCTAAGAACTAATTGGAAAGATGGAAATGGCATTTACCTTCCATTTTTGAAATCAGTTTTATCTGGACAAAAAAAATGACCCCTTGAATAAACAATTGGAATGGTATCAGGAAAGCATGTCTAAAAAGATATTGATGTTTCTTACTGTCCATGCTTCCTGCCTTACTTAACTTGAGAATAAACAGTTATTATTTTTAAGGATTTTTTAAAGAGGATTTTCATATTAGGATTCCATTTCTTTCCCCTCCAGACAAAGAACTGAGTAACTGTATCCCGATGCTGATGGTTATTTATTTCCTTGTCATGTTGATGGAAGCATCTTCTCTCCCCATTATTTGGAACTCCACAAAGAACCTCTAGAATAGCAATCAACAAACTTTCTGTAAAAGGCCAGATGTTAACTATTGTAGATTTTGTGGTCACTGTTGCAACCATTCAGCTCTGCTGTTGTATTGTGACAGCAGCCATAGATGATATGCAAATGAATGAATAAGGTTGTGTTTCAATACAAACTTGATTTACAGCAGCTGGGATTGGCCTCTGTGCTAGTCAACTGACTTGCTCTACATTAAAGAACATACAAATAATGAGAATCTATTTTCTGATTCTCATCAATGCATTCATATAAGGTATTGTTATTACCTCGTGGAGTTTGGATAATTCCTGATGAAGGCTTGTACTAACCTGCTAGCTCTTCAACCTCCCCCTATTAATCTGGCAAATCTACCCTTAGAATTGTACAACAAAATACCGGTCATATGTTAGACCTTGATGATTAGTTGCTTGTCACAATGTTATTAAGGTCCTCTAATTTTTCTAGTGGATTTACTATGGGCTAGACAGTAGAAGGAAATCAAATATACCACCAAATAAGCCAATTATTTACATTTGTGATGAATGTTTTACAGGAAGAAAACTAGGGTGCTGGGATTGAGAATAATGGTGGGGCAGATTCTACTTTATATTGAATGGTTTTGGAAACTCTTACAAGTTTCTATCAGAAAAAATGTGCAGCAAAGTGGGGCTTTGCCTGGACATGAGTTTATTGGCAAGAATGGACTAGTAAATTAAGAGATTTTAAAAAGATAAATAATTTCTGTATAGATAAGTGTGACAAAGTTCAAAAGGCACACACACAGAAGTGTAGTCATAGAAAATAAGACTTGAAAAAGTGGTTTGTTAATTTCCTTCCTTTATTATGCATTCATACATCAGCATACGCAAACTACCTAGTACATTTAGAGCTGTAACGATGGATACTTTATATATTTCTAAGTGTTTGCTGTTAATCAGAGCTGCAGTGAAAATACTCATACTTGTAGCTTAGTGTGAAGAGTCTGTGTTAGGAAGCAAGTACTCCGTAGGTCTGTCACTTTTCTGCCTGTCAGTGAGGAGAGGCACTGGCTCTTTTTTTATTCCAGACTATCTTATCAAGGATATTTGTATGGAGAACAGCCATGGAAAATATAGATGATACCTTCATCTGGAAACAAAGCAGGTCTAATAATGGGTCAATGTAAAAGATTCAAATTCCTAAACTCAGGCTTCTTCAGCTGTAAACCTATCACATATGTAACACTCATGAAAACATGCTGTTTGTGCTGCTTGCTATCCCAGAAGTAATAAAGTTTTTCATTTCTGGCTCAGGAGTCTTCAGTTTTCTGCCAATGTTCATGAAAATTGTTTCAGGCTAATTATTATCTCAAAAGTAGGGGAAAAAATCTCAGATCCTTCATAGTTCATGATAATCTGTAGGATAAATTCCTAAACCCAGAATTCTGGGACCAAAGATTAAGTGGATTATATATTTTAATAATTACACTAACATCAAGATATATGAGAGTAGCTGTTGCTCATTCTCTAACAAACTGTGTTACCTAACTTTTTATATTTTCCCATTTGCTAAGTGGAAATGATATCTTAATATACTTTTAATTTATATTTCACAATGAGAAAGTTTAAATATTAACCGAAGTACTTAAAACTTGTTTATGTATACTTTTCTGTAGAATTGTCTATTTTAATCTTCTTCTTCTTTTTTTTAATTGATTATTTTGGGTTATTTAAGTATTAACTTAGGCTTGTATGTATCCTACATGTTACACATATTTCCTTCCAGTTTTTAATTATCTTTTATCCTTTAAGATTTTTCATAATGAGAATTCAAAAATTTTTAAGTAGGCAAGTTTATCAACATTCTTTTTTAAGACTCCTGGATTAGGTCTTTCCAACTCAAAGATTATATAAAAATCAAGTTTTGCTGCTTTTTGTACTTTTCTGATTTTTATTTTGTGCACTTAGATCTCTGATCCATCAACAGCATATTTTGAAGCAAGGACTAAGATATAGATCCATCTTATTTCGTTTTCTGGATTAGCATATTTTTAAAACAGCCAGTACCATGTTAGAAATCTTAATTGGGATTTGGAACAACAAAAAAAAATAATTTCCTCAAGAATAACTTAATCACACACTTGAGATAAACTATTAGCTGGATTTACCAAACCGTTAAATTAAACATTTCAACTAATTACCGACATACTATTGAATTGTAAAATTTGCTTTGGCCAAGAGGCCTTCTTCACAGAGGGAGGGAATCAGGACATATTCTCCAGCGAGGTCATTTTTCAGGACTGCTATTTTGATCCTCTCTCCCTTACCCTCCTTCCTGTTTCATGAATCAGACAAATCTCCCTCCAAGGCCAGTTATCATTGTTAATTACAGTGCTGTGAATGCTTTGTGAACTTCCCTTCTTTAACCTCCGAGATTCCTTCTTCTGTGTCTTCTCCCTTCAGCAGTCCACTGCATTCTCTGGTACCCTGTTTTCTTCCTCCCGTGTTTTCTGCAGACGTCCCCTCTCTGCACAGCCCTTTACTGCACCTGCTTTTCAGAACACCTGCATCCCTCTCTGCTCTCCGGGCTCTCCTTACTCTCCTGGTTCATTCCCTAAATGATGATTTCTCTAAGTTTATGGGCTATTTCTTCAGAAAAGAAAAAAAAAAGACTGCAAGCAATCTTAAACTTTACCCCCCTTGTTTTATTGAGTGGTTTTGTTAGTTTTTATAAGTATTTGTAATTAATCGGCCCTCACCATGTACAGTCAAATTTATTTTGCAGCCATGAAGTTTTTGGCTAAAAGGGAAATATCTCCATATCTTTTGTCAATTAATTTATTTCTATCATTTATCTCTATACCTAATAATCTAATTAAGTAATTTATATGTTTACTTATAATTACTTTTTTTCAGAAAATCACAATATAATTATTTACTTAAAAATTTTCAGATATTTGTCCCCTTTCTATCATCCCAATGCTTTGAACTTTCAGAACTTGCCATGAAACTTCTCACTTGGATATTGATAGCTTAATATACCTAAAACAGTTTCTTCTCCAATTTATAACCTGACTCAATCCCCCTCATGTTTGAAGTTCCAATATCTTCCTTGCCATAGAAGAAATAATTTCCCTCATAACTAACTTTTACTTGTTTCTTTGACTGTTTTGTGACCAAGGGTTCTTTACTGTGTCCTTTGCCAAAGTAGCAGGAAGATGTGCCTAGAATGAGCTCATAGCTGATTGTTCCTTTAATATCTGTAGACTCTGAAGTAATAACATTGCTATCACTGCTAATTAGTTTCCTCTCTCTTTTTTTCCTGATTACTCTGGCTAGAGGTTCATCAATTTTGTTGATCTTCTTAGAGAACCAGCTTTTTGTTTCATTGACTTTTGTTTATGCTCTTCTGATTTCTGTTTTATTGTTTTCTGCGTTAATTTTTATTAATTTCTTTCTAGGGGATTTCTGTTTTGTTTTGTTTTTTTTAAGTTCTATATGAAGAGGATAAAAAAAAAGGTTATTCTAGGAATTGGAAAGACTGTGAACAGAAGCATGGTGTTAAAACATAGCAAGGAGAGGAAGAAACAATTTTTAACTGGAATATATATCTATATATCAATTGCGAGAGATGAGTTTACATAATTTGTGAGGCACAAAGGAAGGCTTTAGAATCTGACATTAGACTTAATGTGGTAGGCTTTGTTAGTGGTTGTGCTCCCCCCCTCTTGTATTTAAATAGACAATGACATGACGAAGCATGCTTCTAAGAAGATTAGTCTGGGAAGAAAGTACCTGATTGATTAAAGATCGTAGAGCCCAGATGGAAGAGATGGATTAGGAGGTAGTATCAATTATGAGACATTTAGCTTTAGGTCACAGAAAAACCTAAGTCCACTGGAAAGCGGGGAGAGGGGAGAAATATGCATTGAATTTATCAGATCACATAACTAAAATATCCACAGATAAGCTGAATTTAGAAATGACAGTTTTGGGAGCTTAAATGATGTCATTAGTGCTAAGTTTTCTCTGGCATCTGTCTCACCTTGTGCTGGCCCAACTGTGCAGCTGCATATTGTCACATTTGTTGGGTCCAGACTCTCCTCTGTGGGTGACAGGATGCTTAAAGGAGCTCGAGCATCATTTTCTCTGAGATTCATTTCTAGCAGTAAAGAATAGACACCTTTCTAGACTCATTCCCAAATTACTGGGCTTTATTCTGATTGGCCAGCATAGATCATGGGCTCATCCTAGAACATCCACTCTGGTCAGGGGAATGCACTGCTTCGACTGGTCACATCTGGGTCATGCATTCACCCACATGACATAGAAAGGTGAAATGTTTACCTTTGATTTCTTGCTCAAGGTTAGTTAGTTTATCCCAAGGCCACTTTTAATGCAGGATTTTATGTTTTGTGGTGAGGGAAGCAATATTATTTGTAGGCGGAAATAATATTTTATTGAGTTTTCATACACAAAAAAATATATATATATTTAAAAGACTCGATTTTAGGTTTAAGGCTTTCAGTATAGTTTTATTAAGTATTCCAGAACACGCTGCGTGTGACAAATTTCTTACTGAGAACTTCGCAACATACATTAGCCCTTGGAATCAGGAGTTTATAATGGAAACACTGATGCTACCTTAACTTTGCTAAAGTGAACTGTGCCGCTGTGATAAGAAGAAAATGTATGTTTGCCTTTGGAAGACTCATCATCTTTCTAAATCATGATTAGTTGGTGGCAGGACAATATAACACCAAATCGTATGCTAAGATAGCACAGATTTGAAATATGAATCTTTTGCCAGTGCAAGAGATGAGGATGACAGTTGTAATCTCTTCAGATTCATAATTTACTAAATTGTAGGCAGGTTAGCAATGATTGATCATCTCTGTGCAGGGTGTAGGCAATTTTGAAATCATTTTATTGCATTATACAAGCGTGAGTTTTAGGCTTAAAAGTTTTAGGCTGTACTTATCTCTACCTTAAGCAAGGTAGGCTTACCTCTAGAAATTAAATATTTACAAGGGGATCCTATTGCAATATATATCTCTACTGTAGCTTATTTTACATACACGTATTATACAGTGGATTGTTTATGGGGTGAAAAATATTCTGTTATTGTGAGGACATAAAACATTTAACTATAGAAAGAAGTAGGGAAAGAATTATGGGTTTTGCTTTCAAATAGTGAAATGAAATTTATAACTGCCTCTGTAGTCAATAAGGAGCAATTTGAGATGAGATTACTCAGGGTATAGTATCAGAAAGAGAAAGGCTGACCTTGCTCTCTATAATAAACTAAAAATCTATTGTGGTCTAACATATCAAGGGGGATTTTCCATTCAAAATCATCAAGGAAAGACATCTGAAGATAACTGAACAATATGGATAAAGGGATTCTCAATGATGACTTCATATAAGCATCTGCTTTATTGTCACCTAGAGTAAGTATGTCGGATTTGTGTGGCTTAGAACATAGCCAAGAAACTATCCTTGGAAATACCAAAGGACATTTCCTTTTCCCTCAGATGCTTTTCTTTCTTATCTGATTCTCTTGGAACTGTAATTTTTAGGTCTGATTGTGTGATGAATCAGAGTTTAATAGTCTTAGCTCAACCTATATCACTTCGAAAGCATACATGAATGATTTACCATTGTTAAAATATAAACCAAAGCATATTACATCTTTTGAGTTTGAGAAAAAAATATATTCAAATGGGTTGGCACCAAATTGTAAATGGTTAGGAGTATTCAATGGACAGCAACTTTGGGAGAGAGATTTTAGAGAAAATATGGAAGCAGAGTAAGAAAATCATTGATTGCTTATAGTTTAATGCCTAGTTGACTGTAACTGGCTATCTTTAGGTCTCAATTTTAAGATCCTGAGGCATTTACAGGCTTAGATTTTTGTTCGCTTATATAAGTCACTATACCAGTAGAGCTTCATGAATCTAATGGTCTCCTTGTTTAGCTACTATAACACCACTCACTAGGGAGACACTCTACCCCAAACCTTCACCCTTCTACAGCCACAGCCTCTAGGTGTCTGGAGGAATGAAAAATAGGAGGTAAAGATCAATTAGCTGTAGAGATTTAGAAAGCGTGATTACCCACATAACCTTACTTCATGCCACAGAAATCAAGTACAGGGGAGGGAGAAACTTTCCTCCCCCATTTTAAGGTTCTCTTGGCTGGTCTAATCATTAAACCTGCATGAGCCAGATTAACAAGAAAAAATGACCAAATTTAATTACATATGTACATATGGGAACCTCACATACGTGAGAGATTCAGAGACAGAAGGGAAAATGAGGTATGTATGACTTTCTGAGCTAAGGGTGGGGTAGGATGCCTTGGCACTTTAGAGGGGAGGAAGATCTATAATCTATATAATTCTATCAGTATTGGTTGGTTATATTGATTAATAACTGAATTTGTAAATCAACATCTGAGACATAGGCAGAACATAATTTTATTTCCAACACATTTATTAATTAGGAAAAATTCATGTTAACAACCAATGCCATCATAATCTACTCAACCACTGCCTTTAATGTAGCAGCACCTAATTGTTTTCTGGAATGAAATATAAATTAATTTGAAACATGAAAAAATCAGAACAATATAATAAAAATATTAAATTAAGTGAATATTTAAGGAAATATAACGCTAGAAACTTTGGGGAAAAAAACTTCCCAAAATGTAATAAAACTTACAGTGTTAGTTGCAATTGAACTTGCTTTTTAAATTAATTCATCTCCTAATACTACTGATTTAGTACAGTAGAAAAGACTGTTGTTGTTACAAGTGAAATTCCAGAGTATACAATGTCCATGTATTTCAGTTTGACAGGTCGAAGAAGGAAATGCTATATTTTCATGCAACACATATGTTTTCATAAAATTTGTTGAAGAATTCCCACACGCCCTGCTTGAAAATGCCAAATGAATTAGAATGACAATTAGTAACTACAATGTACATGGAAAATACTTTCAATTACATTTGCTAAAACTATTGTACACAGAAAGCTTTAAGAAGTTACAAAGAAAAATATAGGAAATAAACTTTATTCCATCTCAGTTAACATACAAATCTTATAAATTAAAAACTATTCAAGGGAAAACAATTAAATAGATGGATGTAGTAAAGAATAACTATTAAAATTTCTATGTCCCTAGAGGTTTTAGGCATGACATATTATGAAAAATATTGGCTTAGAAGTCAAAGAAATTTTTATTTTAAAAATGAGAAAAATAACTTACATTATGTAATTGCCTGTTCCAGTTTTTGGCCTCCTGCCTTCTTCCTGCCATGCTCTAGTAAACTGTATTTTAGAAAAGGGCATAGTATTATAACATTTCACAATATAACAAGATTACATATTTGTAGAATGCTAACAATGGCATACTTCTCAACTATTGCTTATAATGAGTTACATTTTTCTTTTAAATCTTTAGTGTGTGTTTTCTTATTAGGAAAGCCACAATCTAAAATGTGATGGATAAATATATATATGACTGACATTTTCTTTGTGAAAGTAGATGATGAAATGTTAGAACCAAGATACAAGGCTAATTGTAAGAAAAGTATTACAAGTCACTTTGGTAATGTTCGAGAAATTTAGTATTAAATTTTATTTAGAACAATCCATTTGATAATGCCTAAACATTTTTTTTTTAGATGTAAATATGATATATCAAAACCACAATTTTAACAACTATGGCAAACTTAAGGAGTAGAGTGAGTTTGGAAAAATTCTTTTAGGATTTAACCATATTAAATCAAGTTGAAAATGTAAGAATGATGTTGAGAATGTTGATTTACTGCCTTATTCAGTTAGTAAACATATCAGAAACCATGCTAAGTGTAAGGGAAGATTATGAAGGTACTAGTAAATTCTTCCTGTTTGAGAAAATAAGTGATCATAACTTAATGCCTTCATATTTTTTGAAACTAAAAGGCATGCTTCTTCAAAACTAATGTAAAGTGATCACCAAAGCTTGTCAAGTCACATGAAGTACTTTTTTTTTTTTTTAAATTTTAGGTCATTGGTTTATTTAGGTTTAAATGCTCTCTGTATGTATCATGTTATAAGTCAACTTGGCCAGGCCATTGTATCCAGATATTTGATCAAACATTATTCTAGATATATCTATGGAGGTAAGGTTTAGATGAAACAATCTATAAATCAATAGACTTTACTAAAACAGATTACTCTCCACAATCTGGGTAGTCCTGGTCTATTTGGTTGAAGGCCTTAATTAAAAAAGACTGATGTTTCCAGAAGAGGGAATCTCAATCAATCAATCAGTCTCCCTCTTTCTCACTCTCTATCTTATTGATTTCATTCCTTTGGAGAACCCTTACTAATACAATATATTGTGGAGATACTACAGTTTTATTCTGCAAACTGTACTTAATTATTGAAAGCACCATGAAAAGTCAGATGTGGGTAGATGATATCTTCAGCATGATTAGTTTCATCTTCTTAAAAAAATGGGCTAGGAGTTTGCATGTTAGTGATTTGTGAAAATTTTTCCAAGTTTCATTATGGAATTATGTTTCATTTTTATATGAATAGTGATATTTGATAAAGTTGCACTGCATGGAAGCAAGTAGAAATTATTCACGATAAGGGGATACTTTTAATGGTTTTAGATGATTTAATCATGTTTCTAAATTGTCATACTTCTAAAAGTAAGGCCTTAATCTAAATAGAACTTTGTGTGTGAAGAATTATTTTATAAATAAAAATGTGAGTTTATTTCATCTTTTTAAACTTTACTTAGTTTTAGGAGAAAAATATCATACAATTCATTTATTCTTAAGCTACTTAAGAGGAAATTACAAACATTCTTATTAAGCATACCTTTTCACCAAACAGATTAAAGTATTTCTGTGTTTGAGGCATTCCATTGAATAAAAGCCCTAGGAACCACACATTCCACCTGTTTCTACTTACCCTTTCACCAAAACTTCACCTGAATTAAAAGGATGAATAACAACTGCGTTTGATCACACATCAGAAAAGGACATCATAATTAATAATTTCTAAAACAAATATTGTCATTTGCATATGTAACCCCTGGTGACTATTAAATATTCTCTTTTATTAATCTAGGTGGTCTTGATCAACCTGATGAATTTCCCTGTGTTTTACACATGTGCTACTATAAGAATAACCAAAAAATTAGAAACTTGAAAGTTTTCCTAGAAGGAAATAATCATTTGAATAAATACAGGTATGTTGAGGACCCACTGTGTAGCACAAATGAAATCTTAAATATTTTTATCACTTAATTCTATGCATTCAGAATATTCCATATACAATATAAAATTTTCCCCTCAGATAATCACTTAATCACCTATCATCCATCTATCTATCCATCTATCTAGGCATACTAGTAATACTTTAGCTCTTTTATCTATTAAGATAATTAGTTTATAAGTTACTATGTTTTCAACTACATGTTTAAATCAAAATACTTTTTCATCCTATTTTCCTTTAACAAAAGAAAGCAAGAGCTATTATTGCAAAATTGCCATATCATTTTGGAAAATATTAAATTTGACATGACTGGCTTGCATAGTCTTTGAACAGTGCTCTAGCAAATAGTTATTTCTCTTGCATTAAGTTGAACTACACAGTGGCTCCTATTAGGAATTGAATTTTATGTGGATGATACCCGTTAAGCCTTCCAAACCTTAGAGTCTAGTTCAGAGGTGAATTAATCTTTATCATGTACAAACAAATGTTTGTAAAGGTTTTATGACATGAATAGCAGACTCAGGTAGAGCCAAAACTTGCCTTGGCTCAAGGTAGGTGCAAAAGGAACACAAATGGTACTATAAAGAATAGTATACTGTTTAATGCAGTCCCCTAAAAACCTGATCAGTTCTAGTCATCATGGCCCAATCAGTGCCACAAATATAAAAACTAAGCTTAGTAATTTCTGTTTCTTTGTAAAGAGAAATATATAGTGAGTTCAATATAGATGGTTATTAAAATTTAAATGAAATAAAATTAACTGAATTCTAAAATTGAGCTCCTCAGTCATTGAGCAAACCACATTTTAAGTGCTCCATAGCCACATGTGGATAGTGGCTCCTGTTTTGAACAGTGCAGAATAGAATATTTTTCTTGAGCCCATTTTTTTTCTAGTAAAAAATTATGAACAGTAATTCACATTTATGTAACACTTTGACATTTAAAAGTGTTTTTTCATATTTTAAGTTTTATTTTGCTCTCTCAAACTTGAAGTTCAAGAAAATTCTATATGGCCAGTGAAAGGTAGAGTGGTGAATCAGCTGAAGTATGCTGATTCCAAATGAGAAGTGGTCAGCTTTCCCTGAATATTTAGCATTTTCATTCCTATAACTATAAGCAAGAGTAAGAGGCAAATCTTAAAAAAAAAAAAAGAAGAAAAAGAAAAAGAAACTCTTAAACATCAGCATAACATCATGTGTATATATCCTGAAGATGATTATTCTGAAAAACACACCTTTTTCTATATATAGATTTTTATATTTATTAGCTGTGCAATATTAATTCTTTATTGTCATATCTTACATGTTTATAGTACTTAGCTGACACTAATTTGCTTTTAGATCTCATGCCCAACATAGAATGGTTATGCCTTTGTTCATGAAAAAAGTGAGAAGCCAAAAATTTTATCACAGATTTCAGTATATTATTTAGCCATTTTTTTGGCCACAATTACTATACAGGGATTAATAATTATAATTTCTGAACCTAATAATTTATGCATTAATATTTGGTCCCTGTCATGTCTTTAATTTTTGCAATTAATTGTTTTAATAACAAAAAGGTTAATTGTGCTATTCATCAGAATTGCTTGCTGTGAAATGGTAGACAAATAAGAACCTTATAGATAAAGGGCATACTTACTAATCAAGCCTGTCATTTCTTTAGAAACTAAACTTGCTGTGACAGTTTAATAAATTTATTTAATTTGTGAGATCGTAGGGTTCAGAAAAGTTCCTGCTAAAGCAAATGGAGCTGTAACAAATTGTCAAATTTGTATTTGCACTCAAACATTTTCAGAGACACGTGTGTTTATATATGTCTGAGCATATGTATAGGTACAATAAGCACTCATTTACACAGTGAATACTCATTCATTAAGCTATAACCCAGAAGACCAAGATTTTGTTTAAAAGCATAATCAGAGACCAAGCCTCTTAAAATTATTAGTGTGTGATATAATAGCTAAGATGGTAACATTCTTGTAATGCATGTAAAGCTAGTGAACATTGTTCTTACTGACATTCCTCTAGATGATGATGATACTTATATGTTAGTTAACTAACCTCTCAACTCTGGAAAAGTGCTAGAAAGATCATGGAGTTGTATAATTTTCAGACGTTTAAAACAGTGGTTCATAAAGTCTCTCTCAAGCCTACTGATGCATTAGGAACTGCATTTGGGCACTAGGGCAGAGACCTAGAATAATAGTGCCTTACGTTATGCAGGGGTTTGTTTTTCTTTCAGAAAACCTAAACATCAAAAAATAAGTAATAAGAGTGACTGACTTCAAACATTTTGTTTTAATATCACTGGCTTTCACCTGCACAGTTACCATTTTATCCATATGTTAGACTCCTGATAGGGAGAGAATATTAGGGACAAATTTCAGCAGAAGCAGTCTTTTAAAAAAGCTTCTTTGGAATATCCACTGAATGACTTACATTTATATTTTAATATCCACACGTATATAGCATACATATCACTCCTCAAGAGGGACCATTCTAAAGTGTCATGCAGTCACTACATTCCCACAAATTCCAAGACACGACTTTGATGTATGATCTTCCCTATTGGGGTCAGACAGTATGTCTAATAGTCTCATGAGCTACATAGAACCCAACACACTGAGATACAATGGTGGAGAAAAACCACTATAACAAAATAAAAATGCTCCTTTGGAAAATGGAAAACACTAAGCAATCGTTGTCCTTATAAACAATTAAATTGCAATTTCTCTGTTCTAGAAAAATCTTTAGTCTATGTGGCAGCTTTGGTTCTGCCCTCTGTGAGGCTATTATCTGTGATCTTCCATGGCTAGATTTAGGTCCTGTAGAGTCTCGCTCGAGGTGGAACAGTTTACTGCTCATTGCTTCCGGTCTAAAGGTGAAGGATTGATTTTTACAAGTTTATATCAAGACTTGCATTGTCTTCTCCTTCTCTTTTCTTTTTTTTCAATAAATTTCCTTCCAAAAACTTAGTAGATTTCCAGTCTGTTTGGTTCCAGTTAGTTCCTCGGTAATCACACCAAAATCTTGTTTTGACATAGTTTTAAATCTGGAAGCTCTTATCATTTACTTCTTATTTTATAAGCTTTTAATTACTGTGTTCAGCATTAGTTTTTGTTCTCTGAGAATTATTCTTTAAGTCAAAAGTATCACTCCTAAGCTTTTTTCCTAAACTATCGACCCTAAGAACAATGGCTTGAGTGAGAAAGCAACAGCCTCGTCTTGTCCTTACCAGAAGGCTGGATCCCAGCTCTGTCTCCAGCTAACAGTATGTACATTTTTAAAGCTACAACACACTATTATTTAACCTTATAGTCCAGAGCAGTAGGTTTTTCAGCCATTTAAGGCTCCTAGCTGTAAGACATTTAGTCAACATAGATTTCAGGAAAGGAGCAGATAGCAGAATTTTCTTCTAGTTCTGTTTTCAGAATGGTTTATTCTACTCTATCACTTTTATAAAACGTTGCTAAAAGTGGCAAGAAAGGAACACGTAAATGCCAGCACATACTCCCTGCCATTTACATCTGTGGTCCAGCTGTTTTCATTTTCTAAATTATGAACTACCCACATCTTGGAAAGACGACCTTTTCCTTTCTTTAAAGGTAATATTGTGTAGTGTCATTTTGAGATTCCTTGCCTTGGAACATAGGTTTTGCCCTTTCCCTTGGCAGCATTGAGTAAAGAGATAGCTCAGTATTTGGGGACAGAGAAACATGTTTTATTAATGCCACAGAAAAGCTGGTTGCATTACAGAAGCTATCACATTAGTTAGCAGTGAGTAATTTCCTAAATTCTAAGGAGTAATAATGCTAGTTTTTAACATAAAAGTTTGATTGCTAAAGGAGAAGGAGAGGGTATACTTACCAGTTTGACCCATTCATGGGCAGAGTATTTCATTAATTCCCCCATATATCTGTTACCCATTTAATCATTCAGTAAACAGTCATTGAACTCTATTATATGTCAGGCACTTTAATGGTGTTGGAGAAACAAGGATGAAACAAAATCAATGCAATCCTTGCTCTCAGAAACCTTAAAAAGTTGCATGGTAGGAAGATAAAATTTTAGTTTGAAAAAGAAATCCATGTAGTAATAGAAAATTGGAAGAAATAAACACGGTGCTAAGTTACTGATACTAAACATTTTTGGATGTTTCTCTTGTTCTAGTCACTGTTCTAAATGCTTTACTTTATTATCTTATTTAACCCAACAGCCCTTTGAAGCTTTATTATCATCTCCATTTTATAAATTGTGAAAGTGAGGCATAGAAAAAACTATGTTGCTCACAACCACAGTTATTGATGGTAGAATAGATGTTAATACTGTTATTTTAATACAGAGCTTATGTTTCTAGTCATCACACTACATTTCTTTCTCAATACAATAACCAGGGAAAACTTATTTTAGAGAGAGAGGAAAAGCGAAGGTGATACCTAAGCTAAGACCTAAGGGATGAGAAGGAGTCAGCCCAAAGAGAGTGGGCTGACTCCTTCTCATCCTTTTATCTCCTCCACAATTTTATTTGCCATTTCAGGCAAATAAAATTGTGGAGGAGAATCTCAAGCTAAGAATGAGTATAGTCTGTTCAGAAAACTGAAACAGGCCAGTATGTTTGGAGAATTGTGAACAAAAGAGGCAAGTGATGCTGACTCACACAGAATTTTTAGGCTATGATAAAACTTTAGATTTTTATTCCAGGTGAAAAAGGAAGCCATTGGAGGGTATTAAAAAGCATTTTCATCTGCTAAACAGTGCTGTCCTTTTCAAGGTGTTTTGAAGTCTTTGGAACACTGTAGCAGAGGGGTTAAAAATAAGACAGTCTCTAAAATATGGCATCTGGTCATTCTCTTTTTCCTAGAAAATCAAACCAACATGATTTCAAGTATTTTCAAAAAAAAGACACTTTAAGTTGAAATCTTTTCATTCATACACATCCGTCTTTTGCCTTATGCCTTCTCAGTGGAATGCATAGCCACAAATATTATGTGTTTCTTCAATCAGAAAGAAAGAAATGAACAGATGGGAGATCAAAGGAGCAGCTGAGCGGAGAATCTGGCAGAAGTATGCAGCAATTTAAAGGTGGATGAATAAAAATTTGGGGGACTAGTATAGAAAGATTATAAAAATGACTCCTAGTTTCCATCGTGTAGATATTGAAATATTCTGTGATCTTTTCTGATAGGAACTGGTATAATGGGTATGTGGCTGAGCTTTCTAGTAGATATCCATAAAAATAGCTTTTTAGTAAGTACTTAGTGTGATACCTTCTTCTGGAGAAGTACACGTTTGTTGAATTATTTTGAAATAAAGTAGAAAAAAAACAAACAAATCTTTTATATGAAACATTATCCACCTAGAATTAAACATGTGGCTTTATTGCTTGGGAGCTAATTAGAGAATGTACTCTTTTAATTAGATCTGTTTACCCACCCCCCACCTCCATCTAGCAAGGATTTCTTCCAATCATACTATGCAATGAGAGTTTTTAAATGAAAAACACACTTGAAGAGCAAAGGTCTGCTTAGACTATTGAGTCTAGATATCACTAATCTCTTTCTGCCTATTATATTACATCCTTCTTTGCCTTCATTAATTATTATTATACGTTATTTTTGTAGACACATCCTCATATCATCTGAAGGTAGAAATTACTTTATTCATCTTTCTGGGTCTTACTGTAGCACTGAGCATATACTCAATAACTCTTATGCGAATAGCACTATTGCTTACAATATAAGACAAATAAACATGATAGTAATTTAGATATTTCCAGCTCTAAAATTCCTGCTATTTTAGGCTTCATAAATAGGGATGCAATATTACTTATTGATTTTTAATGTATATGAAAGTAAATCAGAGTTTTTGGAAGCAAAATCCATTTAAATATTTTCTAATTCCAGTTTGCACACTTCCCTCCAAGATGTTTTAGGTAAAGAGATTTTTTAGCATTTCTTCTTTGAACTGTTAAACATGTTTATTACTGCTCATATCTTATTTTCTATTTATTCGTGTCAAAGTTTAAAATTTAGTTACTTTGAGAGGAGAACTTACACAATTTTATAGAGAACATCTACGCCCCTCCCCCCGCCCCAAAATATACAGCTAACATCATACTTAATGACGAGAAACTAGAACATTTTTCTCTAAGATCAGGAAAACAGTGAGGATGTCCTTTCTCACAAACCCTTTTTAATATTATACTGGAAGTACTAACTAAGTCAATCAGACAAGAAAAATAAAGGGTATACAGATTGGGAAGGAAGAAATAAAACAGTCATTCTTTGCAGATAATAATTGATTATATGAAAAAATATGAAAAAAAAAATAGAGCAAAAAACTCCTGGAACTCATAAGTAATTATAGCACAATTTCAGGATACAAAGGTAGTATAGGAAGTAAATTGCTTCCCTGTACACCAGCAGTGAACAAGTAGAATTTGAAATTAAAAACATAATTTATATTAGAATTTTCACAAATGAAATACTTAGGTTTAAATATTAAAAATATATATGTATACGAGCTATAAGCGGAAAACACAAAACTTGATAAAAGAAATTAAAGAATTAAATAAATAGAGAAATAGTCCATATTCATGGTCAGTTTTTTCCAACATGGTCTATAGAGTCAGTGCAATCCCAGCAAATTATTTTATGAATATCAACAATCTGCTTATAAAATTTATATGGAGAGGCAGAAGACCTAGAATAGCCAAGAAAAATTTTTGAAGAACAAAATTGGAAGACTGAGACTACCTGACTTCAAGACTTACTATATAAAGCAACAATGATCAAGGCAGTGTGGTGTTAAAGAAAAAATAGACGAATGAATCAATGAAACAGAATAGAGAGCCCAAAATAGACCCATGCAAATACAGTCAACTGAACTTTGATAAAGGAGCAAAGGCACATGATACATTGGAGAAATGATAGTCTTTTCAACAAATGGTATTGAGACAACTGGATATCTACATGCAAAAATAAAAATCTAAACACAGATTTTATATTCTTCACAGAATTAACATAGGACAAATCATAGACTTAAATGTACAATGAAAAAATATAAAACTCCTAGAAGATAACATAGATAAAAATCTGATGGCCTTGAGTTTAGCGATTAATTTTTATATACAATACCAAAGCCACTGCTCTATGAAAGACACTGTCAGGTGAATGAGAAGACAAGCCATAGACTAGGAGAAAATATTTGTGAAAAACATATATGAGAAATTTTTATTCAAAATATACAAAGAACTATTAAAATTGAACAACGAGAAAGAAAAAATTGGCAAAAGTCATTTCCAAAGAAGATATGGATGGCAATAAGCATATGAAAAGATGCTCCACACTATATGTCATCAAGGAGTTGCAAATTAAAGTAATAATGAGATAAAACCACATACCTCTTAGAATGGTGGACATTCAAAACACTGACAGTATCAAATGCTAGCAAGGATGTGGAACAATAGGAGCCTGCATTCATTGTGGGTGGGAATGCAAAACGGTACAACCACTTTAAAGGGCAGTTTGGCAACTTCTTACAAAATTAACCATACTCTTATCACATGATCCAGAAATTGTGCTCCTTGGTTTTTACCCTAATGAATTGAAATGTTGTGTCCACATTTGTATGCAGTAGATCTAAGTCTCTATAAGTGTGTCTGATGGCTTCTGTTTTATTGTGCTTTTGACTCTCATTCACATTATGTTGTACACGGTTATTTTCAATAAGGACTTTTTGAAATTAATTATTATTTACGATGCCTATTCTTTTTTGAAGTATAGAACCATCCAACATTTCAACTTAGGTTAAAAAAAAAAAACTATTTCATAATCATTACTTTAATCTAAAAAAAATCAATATGGATGATAATGATAGCAATTTATATTTCGGAGCAGTATAGAGATTTTTTTCCAGAGTACAAGGTAAATCAATGTTAATTTGCACCTGAAAACAGTATTCTGAGATCCTAGTTGCTTTCTAACTAGCTGGCCTTCAGCCTCAGTTAAAGCACACACACACAGAAAACTTTCTGTAGACTGTCACCAGCTTAAATATAAGCAAATATATTGTTGTTCTCACTCCACAGCAGATCCATAGAACACTGTTTTAGTACTTACTAAATTGATGATTACAAAGCAAAGATTTTTTTTTTTTCGTGTTTATGGAGTAGGCTCAGAGTGAAGGAGGGACATGTGTGGAAATGAAAATGAAAATGCCATTTAGAAATCATGTCTCAGCAAAGTAGGCCAAGTTAAATGTTGGTTTTTAATAGCACACTACTAATTATGCTTTTCTTTCTGTCCTCTACTGCTATGTACTTACATATCCCATATAAAAAAATAGAACTTTTTGACGTTTCCTAATATTTTAAAGTGATAAACTGAAATTTCCCTTTGGAAAGCATAATCGTTAGTAATAAAAAGCTGCTGTATTTCTCTACTATGAAGATGCATTTTAAGCACAAGCAGGATACTTTATGTCTTAGATGTTCTTGTGCATCAGTTAAATTAGAATGCTTTGATATGTTAATTATTTATCATTTTTAAATTATGCATCTTCTAAAATTAAAGAAACATGTAACCTATAATTTATTATTCATTTAGCATGAAAATGTGTTTTTATGTGGCTCTTTCTCTTCTAGGTACAGAATTTCTGTATTGATGTAAAACTTATCAACATATGGCTTCAAGTACAGGATAGAAAAATTCAATTTTTTAAAAATGCACGCACCAAACCTCTTTTCTGTCATGGAATTGTACCATTTTAATGTCTTAATGATGTCCTAGGCCTGTGTCATTAGGGATATATGTGGCTAGGTATAGATATAGATACAGATATGGATATAGATATCAGTGTATAAATATGTGTATTTAGTTTCTATGAAAATAAACACTGAGATTCAGATAAATGCATTAAATCTATAGCAAGTTGAAGTGAATAGAGGATTTTCTATAATGAAATACATAATTAAGTAGCATCTTTTTTACACCTAACAGGCAAGATTCTACATTCTTATCCATCTCCAGTTTGCCCTGAAAGGAACCATGTAACTGGAAAAATGCAATAGCCTCTACCTTATTGTTCTAGAAACAAAGAAATAGTCTAACTCACCATCTAATCCCTTACACAAATTAACAGAGCAACCTTAGTGTTAATCATTGATGTGTATATTAGTGGTCGCCCAACGAAGAGAACAATAAATGCATATACAAACAAAAGGTGCTTCGTAGGTGAGGATTTCTTTTATTTAGAAGTATTTATACAAAAATTTGAGAGACAAAACTGAGGAATGGCTTTTCTGCATTATAGTTTCCCCCAAACTTTGTTTAATGCCATATAAGAAGTCATCACCTTCCTTTGTCACACAAATCTTCCAGAAGAAAAGGATACTATACTTGCCGAATCCTTATTAACCATGAACACCAACTATTATAGTCTATTTATATTTCATATATTTTAGAGTAATTATCTACAAATTAAACTTAAGGCATTTTTAATAAGGACCTTCACCATTCTAATGTGATTATGGCTTTGTCATTTCTAAAGTATATCTGTGCGGAGTATATTTTCAAACCCAAAATAGAATCAGATGATTGCAAGTGTGAATACTTATATGGAAAATGGAACAGAAAGTTTGGCATTATAACTAATTGGAAATCCAAGACACAATATATTTATCTATACCTAATACACATTAAAAAATTGTTTTGTAGATACTAGGTTCAACTTCAAGGAATCTCTCCAATATGGAGTTTTGTGTACTGTCCCAAATAATTTGGGATGCATATTTGGGTGAGGTGGACTCTTGAAAGACTTTAAAGTTTGTTTACTACAAGCTCATAACCTGAAGGATACATTGAGAGTAAATGATGAGGTAGAGTGGAGATCTACATGTGACAGGCAGACTCTAGGATGCTGTGAATGATCCCTACCTCCTGACATTCACATCCTGGTGCAATCTTGGCCCACACTTAACAAGTGTTTTCTGAATAATAGAATACCATCGAAGTGATAGAATACCACATTCAGAATCAGATTATATAAAGACTGTGGCACCATCTTGAGTGCTCTCTTTTTCCATCTCTCTTCCTCTCTGTCAGATGTTGTACACTAGGCTTAAAAAGTGCCATGTTGTAAGAAGTCCCATGGAGACCAAAAAGCATTGTGAGGAACTGAGGCCCTCAGTTAAAACTCCAGGAAGAGCTAAAGCCTGCCAACAGCCATGTAAGTAGGCTTGGAAGTGAATCTCCCATTCTAGTTGAGCCTCAGATGAGCACAGAGCTATGTCCTCTAGGTTGACTAGGACCTCATGAGAAACCTTGAGCCAGAGATGCCTGGCTAAATTGTGGCCGTTTCTGACCCACTCTGAGCACTTGTCACTTTACCCACATAAAAAATTTAAAAAAAAAAGTTTATTGTTTTAAGCAACTAAATTTTAGTGTAATCTGTTTCACAGCAAAAGGTAAATAATATACTAGGCAAAAAGTAATAGCATATACAAACAGGCAGGCTAGGATGCTAGAACCTCATGTCTTTCTGTAAATAAACCTGCCATCACCTTGGTGTCTATAGAGATGAGTGGTCTAACTGCTTTTTAGGCTGGTTGTTCCTGTAAGAATGTTGTATAAAACAATCTTGCATAAAACATTCACCAAATAAACATGTTTTTCTATGTAATACTTAGAAGGAGATGGTCATGTATTAAAGGAACAGTGCCAACCTTAAAAAAATTCTAAGAACAGCAATATTTTATTGAGTGTATATTTAAATCACGTTTACTGTTGTAAAATCGAGATTTTACCCTTATATATTCTTGTAAACAGATCTCTCTCATAAGAGAGATTTAGAAAGTTACCTTCGCTAACATTCTGTTTCTCCTATCATCTCTTATCATGAAAGATAATAATCATACCTTATAATCTAGGCCAATATTACCTGCAGCATAAATCATTGTAACATTAAACCTTAATATTTATTGCCTGTTCTATCTTGCTGCTGACAGTCCTATTAATGCGTCACTTAGCAAGCCAAAAAGCAATACCTCAGTCCTATACAGTACTAGAAAAGATTGAGAAAACTCTTTGTACACAAATCAACTGAAAGCATAACTTATCTGTTACAGCACAGGAAGATTAAACACATAGTCATAAAAATCCCGGCAATCATGGTAACTGGAGTCGCGGTTGCCTCTATCGCTTTAATAAATCCCTTAAGTATGCTTTCAATCTCTCAACAATTCCTGACAAAGCCCCTGTGCTGCTGCTGTGAATCTGCCTCCCTTGAACGTCCCGATGGTGAATATTTCATGCAGCTTACCACTTCTCTGGGTCCCTAGTTTAGGGCAAGTGAGTGTTCTGTTCCCTTGTGCTTCTTAATACCTTATTAGTTGAAGATGGATTTGTGCTTCCAGCCTTTAGCCACCTAATTTCCTGTTATAGAAGATAAAAATTTTATTTTTGTGAATGATGAATGAGGTGATTATAGTTCACGAATTTTAAGGCCACAGACCATTAACTGAGTCACTCTGAGCACTTGTCACTTTACCCACATCTATGACGTGAATGGAGGGGGTAGTGTTGCTGTAATATGTGATTATTACCACAAAAATTTTCTTGTAAACTTAATTTGAAAACTTTATTTGAGCAAGTAGAAGTCACAAAAATATCACTAAAAAATTAACACTTTCAGAGAAAAGTGATTGCTCATATTTAAGTTTGGATTTCAAGTAGTTACTTACTTTCTATTTATTCTTAGGATTTCTGATATAGTGTCAACTGGGTCATCACAAACCACATTAGGAGAGTAAAAATAGGTGGATTTTTTTTAACCTTAATATGTTTTCATTGAAGATTTGTGGGTTCAAGCAAAATATCAATATTGGGGCATGTGGACAAGTGGGCTTAATAGGATACTTCTCTGGCTGGGTATTTTAAGAAAGATCACTTTACTTCAACCTGTTGATCATGGACTCTCATTTCTACTTTGAGGATTAGGGCTTGATATTTCCCAGTGATGATGTAAAGAAGGCAAGATATAACAGTTGCCAGAATGTCTGTTAAGGAATTCCACACTGTGAAAGTCACCATGCCTAGAACATTAACCTTCCCCCTTCTTAATTCCAAATTTTCTTCTTATGGAGCCATACAACCCATATGTGAAGTAAATGGGTTTACAAACCTCTAGGCAAACTTAGGTGGAAAACTAAGCATCAGTGTTCAAGAAGTTTTGGGGATTCTCATATTTGCAGTTGTACTCCAACCTCTTGTAATCTCATCTCAGGTCCAATTAGTTTAGCCCATAAACATGTGGCCTTTCTCAGAACGTTACTAACATTAAGAGGGCTTTTTATTGCTAACCTAAGCAAGGCACTTTGCTCCTTTTCATTGGCTGTCAGATGGATGATGATGCTTCAGAACAGGATTCTTTGCAGTCTCCTCCTCTTCATCTCTTGTTTTTCTCTATATCTCATTGGCTTAACACTTTTTATATCTAGGAATTAAACCTATTGTATTTTTTTCATATGATATAATATAGTTCATTTCTTATCATTACTGTTCAGCAATGTACATTCTGTATATAAAGGTCTTAAACTACTTTAACTTGATTTGTTGATTATTATGTTTATTGTTTCTGAAAAATTCTGGCTTAGGTTTAAAATAGTGTGTCAGAAAGATTTTACAGAATCCCTGTCTTCTGTTCAGTTTATAGAATAGAGTAGATCTGTTTCAAAGAGACTTATCGGTTGCTGTGACTTTTACTAATGAACATAAAATTGCAGGATTTATCAAAAATTACCTAAAGAATCTGTTGACTGTGTGCTATATTCTTCCTATGGTTGGGCAGAGCCAGAATAAGGAGCTATGTAAGCTAGCCATCCAGACTGCTCAAATATGGTACCAGAAGTCCTTGGGCTTTTACTCTTTTCCAGAACACTATTTCCTCTCAGCAGCAATGTGGAAAGTAAGCCAACCATCAAAGGTATGTGCCTTCATGATACATTACATACATTGACTTGACTGGGGACAGAAAGAAAATGATAGAGTCTCTAGTTCTGAGTATGTTCTCCAATACTGAGACTTGGAATCACATACTTGAAAATAATTAAACGAATCAACTAACCAGCAGAAACAGAAACCATATTAAAAGTCATCTTTCCTTTGCTCTTTCCTCTGATTCTACCCAAGTTTTCGTTCTGTTCTTCCCGTAGGACAGTCATATTATCCCCTTTTCTCTGGCTATTTTTGGCCTTCCCTTATGGTACTTCAGTTTGTCTCTCTTAATGTCCTTGGATTTTTTTCCCCTTGCTTATGGCAGAAACCTATATTTTGTACTTAAAAATATTCACTTTTATCTAAAATATTATGAGGCATATTTTAGCTTTCTCCCTACCTCTAAGCATCCAGAACCAAGTAAGCTTTACCTTATTTAGGAGTTGAAATAATTCTGGCAAACTCATAAATGCTCTAAGACCTGTGAATAGAGAGCATGTTTCTTCTAGAAATTCAACAGAGAAGTTCGAAATATATAGCCAGCTATTTTTTTATTAAATAAAATCTTGAGGTATTTAATAATATTAAATTATAAAAACTTTACCTCTAACCAACCAGATATTCTGTTTATAAATTACTGTCAGTAAGAAATAAATTAAGAGAGTTATACTAAAATCTGAATAGAAACCTAGTCTCACTAGGATCCTTTAAGACAGATATAATAGCAACATGATATAATTCAATAAAACAATAAGGACTTTTGCTTATGAATTGTTTGCTTAGCACTATATTAGGTCCTACTGAGAATTAAGTGATATCCCATGTAATGAGCTAATAATTTGTATTATTATGTAATTGAGACCTCATAACAACTGTATGAATTAGGAGAGTGAGACGAGTTTACTTGCTCAGTTAGTCAGGAATATGAAACCAAATCTGTCCACCTTCAAAGCCTGTGCTCTAATCGTCACTCAGTCTTACCTTGAAAAGATTTTGGGTTTTGTTTGAGACACCTTACACATAGTAAGAGGTCAGTAAATGTTTATTTAATGAATAAATAGAAGAATGAAGGGCAAAGAGAACACATGAAAGTAATAATTCTCTCCTATGTCTTTGGAATTTGTATAGGGTTTTAAGACTGGTGTACTATAATAGTGAATTCTGCCCCAAGATACTCAGTTCTCATCACTCCAGCTCTAAATGTAAAGATGAGATAGAGGAACACCATGCTAATTTGACCTGTTATTGTTTGCTGGTAAGAAAGAAGAAGAGCATCTTCAATTGGCTAAGTATGTCATTGTAAAAAAAATGCATTTTTTTTTAGAATATAACCAGAATTTATCAAATAGCTGAGATTAAAGGTTGAAAATATTCACTATGGCAATACTGAATTATATGAGAGTCTCAGTTTTAAGCTAATTCCTGCTGTGAGTGTTTTGTGAGAAAGTATTATAGTTTTATGTCTCAGGCAAGTAAAATTGTAAGATGTTATCAGTTTACTTCTCATGAAAATTTAAGACTTAGGGACAGAATCTTCCCATTATAAGATAGAGTAGATATCTAGTCAGAGATAGATACATGACAAAAGATTAGTCAAATAGAATTGATCACCAAAATCATGACAAAGGTAGTGTTTTCTAGTGTTAAATTTATATAGTCCTATAGAAATTTTGAGTTGTTGCAGACAAATGTGGGTTAAATTTCCTAAAATAAAATTAATCATGTCTGAAGCATCTCTTTAATGTTTAACATTGTAGAGTGAATGATAGCTCTGAAAGATGTCCTAATTCCTGGAACCTGAAAATATGTCACTGTAGATGACAAAAGATATTTTAAAGTTGTGATTGAGAGAACAATCTTTAGATGGGGAGATTATCCTGGATTATTCAGTTTGGCCCAGTGGAATCAAAAGCACCCTTATAAATTAAAAAGAAGACAGGAAAGTCAGAGAAATTGTGATGATGGAAGCATAAGTTAGAGTAATACGAGGCCGCAAGCCAAGGAATGTGGCAGTTCCCCTACAGCTTCCAGAAGGATAAAATCAGCCCTGCCAACACCTTGACTTTAGCCTAGAGAGATCCATTTTGGACTTCTGACTTCCAGAACAGTAAGATAATAAGTTTGTGTTGTTTAAGGCCACTAAATTTGTGTTAATTTGTTAAATCGGCAACAGGAAACTAATACACTTAATGTAGGAAAAATTAAGCTGTTCCATTTTTGTCCTTTTAGTAAGACATCAAGGCCCTGCATGTTTCTGTACTCTCAGTCTTAGAGAAGAAGGTGGATGAGGTGACACTTTCATCACTCTTTGAAGGACAGGAAGACTACATGTGTGATCAGTGCTTCCTGGTTTGTCCAGGACTTTCCCGATTTTAGATCTGAAAGTCCCACATCCTGGAAATCCTTCAGCTCCAGGAAAATCATGATAGTTGGTCAACCTACACCAGGTTGAAATTCAAGGTGAATCGAGCTATGTAATCATCAATGAAACAGTAAGAAAACCAGCCCATTTGTTGAGGGCCTATTTGGCACTATATAGAAAATTTGCTTTTTATAAATTGATTGTCTATCAAAGCATGAAGGAGAAAATTTCAGGTGGTCAAAATTAGTCTTAAAAATTTCCTTAGATGTTTCCACCTTGGAGACAGGACATATATTATTCTCAGCAAGTCTGGCACTCCCAGAGCTGCGACAGATTGTTCTTTCTCTGCTTAAGTCCCAGAAGGATTTGACTTGTGTTTAGGGACCATGTGGTATGAAAATCATGAAAAACTGATTTATTAAGTAGTCTCAACTCAGTGGGGGCATAAACATGAAGAATTTATCTTTCTACAATCATTGCTTTCAACTGTGATCTGTCAAAGTGTCATTATTAACATCTCTGTCACATTCCATAATTTTCTATCATTGACTAATTAACATCCGCTTCCATCGATGGAAAACTTTTCTTTCATTCTTTTAAAATATTATCTCCACATAGACTTGAACTGGGGATCTACCTACTGCTGGAGTGTTTTATGGTAGAGAGAGAATGAGGCATTTTCTATATCTGAAATTACCCCCTCCTCCTTTTTAAGTTCTTTCTACCCAAAGTGCTGGTGAGATGAGGAAGGAGAAGAAAAGAGACAAATTCAATTGACTACTAAGTAGTCAATTTTCTCTTGATACTTCCCACTTTTCTCACTAGGATGGATGGGCTTCTAATTTGCTCTTATGGGGCATAGGTATGGATTCATCTGATGGCCATAATGGACCTCTCCATTTCCTTCTGCACTAGTCATTGGGAGTGATCTCCACAGCTTTCTTCCCACTAGGGCTCTTTGGTCTCTGAGGCAGGCAACTCGAACGAGGTGCTGGTGGGTGGCTCTGGTCATGCTCTCTCTACAGTGTCTTATTGACTTCTGGGAGAAACAGCACCTTGGGTCTCCACAGCGGTGGGAGAACTGACTGCTCCACAGTGTTGCTTTCCCATTCCCTGTCATCCTTTCCCATTGTCTTCTTTCTTGCTCATATAGACACAGAATTATCACAGCAAGGTTAATGTTTAAGCAGACAGCAGACTTGGAAACCAGAAAAAGGACCTTCTGTTCTCCTCTCTCCCTATCGCTACAAGAAATTTTCATGGAACTCCATTCCCCTCAGTTTTGTTGTGAGAAAAGATGAAGTAATCTTTCTCCCTATACGCTGCTCTTCTAAAAACTCTTTTCCCTTCTTCCTCTGTATCTCAAACCTCTGTTTTTAAGGATTGAGGCTAAGCTGGGATGTGGGTTGACTGTGGCCAGAACAGATTGGATTTACAGTATAGGCTACTGTAGGGGAGGCAAAACTTCTATTCTTTGAGGTTCTCCAATTGGGATTAAGAAGTAAATTGACATAAGACATATTAATAAGAGAAAAACAAAAACAGACTGCTTTTTACATGTATATGATTGCCCCCACAAGAAAATGAAGACGCAAAGAAGTAGCTAGGTCTGCATGTTGAAATATTAGACTGAACAAAGTGGTAATTGTGGAATGGTAACTAAAATATTTTGTGAGACTAAAAGAAGATAAGAGTTATTTTAACGAAGTCTGTTTGCATTGAATTCTGCTGGCCTCCACTCCCCGACTCTGGTGATGAGAATGTTTTTTTTTTTTTCCTGATATAAGAAGGCAGCTTTCACATGCAGGTTTTGTCTCCTGCCTTCTGGGGAGGTCAGAGTGCCTTTCTTGCACTTGCTGTTTTTCATATACCTTTAGCTGAAGAATAATCCTTATGCCAAAGTAGCATATTCTGCCATTCTTCCCTGCTTAGCACCTCTTCTCATCATTGGGTGCAAGTTACCAATTACGGTTTACACATATCATTACATACTAAGAATCATCTTCATTTGGACAGAGTACTTCCCCTGTGAGAGGCGCTCAGGAGCAAGAGTAATAGAATACAGATTCATGTCTCACATACATGTTCACTCAGGGCGTGTCCTCATCGAGCGACATGGTAGATGGAACAGGCTAATGTTTGTCTTGTTCTCATTTGTTCTTAGATAGAGTGAGGATCCTGTGAGCATACATATTGAAATTTAGGTTACATATATGTACAATATAAATGCACTGTAGGAAAAATAGTCTTGGAATGACCGTACTAGGAGAGCCTTGAAAAGTAGTTATAAAAATGTATACTTTGTTGCTTCATTGAAATATTTGAGTAAGAAGGTGATGACAAATACAAAAATATGGCATAAATTATAAGTAATATAAAGAATCAAAAAGACTGTGGAATACTTGAGAATCTAGTGTCTTTAAAAGAAAATGAACAAGAAAAATGAAACATGGAAAAAGGTGAAAGGAATGGAACCTGATAGATTAAAAAACATGAGGTAAATCAATCATTTACACTTATGGACTTTTAAAAAGTTCGAATCAAAACAAATTTTAAAATTAAAAAAATACATTAATAATATAATTAGGGAAGCATACACCCTGGCTTCATTTTGTTATATTTTTTAAAGGTGAAATAATGGTACTATGTTTATATTTTTAAAATGAGTCTCTACCTTTTAGAAAAAACATTAAAATATTTATAGAAAATATGATAAAACGTCTGGGATTTGCTTCAAAACAATCAGGGCTGGGAAAGGGCTGGAGAGTTAGAGGAAATAAAATTAACCATGAGTTATTTTGTATGAGTATTTGGGAATTTTTTATACTATTTTATTTTTGTACATGTTTGACATTTTTTATAATAAAAGTTATAAGAAAATTTTTTATATGAAAGTACTGATTTTTAATGAATTCCCCACTTCTTGTAATCTTCCGAAGTATTGTGTTATATGACTGCTAATTCTGCACTTTCTGACAAGTGGTTGTAAGATGGACTTTTATCCCAAAAGCAAATCAATAGTTCTACATCCTCAGAACAAAAGATCTGAGTATAGAGAAATAATGTCTAGTCAGTCATCTAGACAACTCCATCCTTCCCACCAAAATGATAAGCGATCTATTTGGAACTTTAAGTGTAGATCACTTAGCATGGATGTGAACTGGAACATCATGCAAAACTGACTGAATTATGGGAGAACCTTTTACTTCAATCCAGTATTCCCAAAGACTCAAGATAATCATTTTTTTTTTTTCTGTAAGATTCAGGAATAAGTAAGATGAAGCATGAATTCAGAAGTCCTCACTTGCCTTCTTCTAAAATGCATCACATTCTTCTGACAACGACAGTGTCTATTATACAATGAAGCTGAAGTTTAATATACTAAAGTGAGAATATTGAATTCAGTCTAGATTAAGCATGAATTTAGAAAGATAGTTTTTTTATATTCCCTGAGATAATACTTTTTAATAATGATAAATACTTCTAGTTTAATTAATCATTTTACTAATTTATTCCAGCCTAATCCCATATTCTTAGTGATATTAAGGATGAGTATCTCAGAAGGATTTAAATAGACTCCATTGGGAATCACACTTAACATGCAAAGTGATTTCAAACTCATCTTTTCTTCATACTCAAAGTATCTTAATTTGCTGTTCATAAATCAATATATTTAGAAAAGACTAGAAAGTAATTTTCAGCAAATTAACTAATAATATGAAAACAATTTTGATTTATGTTACTTAAAAATATCACATTATTTACACTTAAGTATAGTTTATTATTTTGTAAATTTTTTAGAATGGCGTTTCAAATAATGTTATTAAGATTATTCCAAATATGTTAATAGTTTTACTAAGATAAATGGGCTCCATGGTCAAAAATGCTTATGAAATACTAAAGACGATATATTTCTCTTAGAAAATCTTGGCACATGTTAACAAAATAAAGGCTTTGATGAGTTTTATAGAAAAGAAAGTTTTAATTTATATAACTGAATGTTTCACAAGCTTATTTAATCTTGAAATATTTTTTGGAAACATTAGAATATGTCAGAACTCTAAAGTTCATAAATCTCAATTTTCAAAATGCTGCTTGAAAGCCTTCTCAGTAACATGAGTAGAGTTTTAAAATAAATGCCTACTCTATTTTAATATATGAATATAAGATCAGAAATTTATAAACATTAAGCTTGTATAAAATGATCTCTATGTAACAAAGAAGAATTTATATTTTACACGCAGTATGCTCTATATATTCTACATCTAACTTGGTGACTAACTGGATGTGGGATAAAGAAGAGAAATCGCTTGTGATAGGATATTTATTGGTGGTACAAATGCAAACATTCATCCAGGACAGGAGCAGTTATAACAGTTCTGTCGTGACTTGTTGGGATCTAGTTATCTCTGTAATAATGAGGACCAGATGTGCAACAGTAATTGTAAGAAGTTCAGGAGAAAGATGGGAACTGAAGCTAGGTAGGGTAAGCTGGGTATTATCAGCATATAAGACATAATTGAACATATGAAATCAGATAGGATTATTCAAGAAAGAATCTTTAGTCACAAGAACAACTTTGAGTATGAAATCATGGGCGATACAAACACTTAACTGGCGATGTTGGACAGAAAAGGGAACTGAAGAGGAGCCAGGGAAGAAATTAAAGGAGAGGGGTCTGTATGAGAAAACCTGCAACAGTTCAGTGTCATAGTAGCTAAGCAACTAGGAAGTTTCAGGAAGAAGAGGGTGACTGAGTATGCAAAAAGGTAGAAAGTAACCCCAGTCAAAAGAATATTAAAAAATTGCTACTAAACTTGACATTTGGGAGTTCTCAAAAAAAAGGATTTAATGGGAAAACAATAATTTCAAAATGTTTTGCTGGAAGAAGTCAAATTTCAAGAATGAGGAGAAAACAGGTACTAATGAGGAACAGAAGTGGTGGAAATCATTCTTTTAACAATCTTAAATGGCTTGGAAAGGGAAAGATTTGGTATCAGCTGGAGACGGTGAGGTGTAGAGAATGCAAAGTTCGCTTTATAGGTGAAAAGGGTGGAAGCAATGGAGAGGTACAGAATAATATTTTAGTTACTTTCTTCTTTTGTGCTTATCAATTTGTTAATTTAGTGGTATATTTAGGTTTTCTGTCTTCATTTTGTTGTCCCCCCCTTATGTTTTTTTTTCCTTCCTTTTTTCTCCCTTAACTTTCGTTTCTACAATTCCACATATAGCCTACTGCTAGGATAAGTGTTATATACATTTAAAGATAGGTGTGTATATATAGGAAAACTTAGAAAAGTGAAAATCATAACAAAGTGTCCTTATTACAGGAGGTAGGTTTTTCATTATTATGAAAGAATCATGTATTTAGTATTTTAAAAGCGTCTTATAAAAAGGTGAACTTCTGTATCTTGTAGATTTAATATTTTTATTTTCTGTTGTATTCTAATATTTGCCCAAAGAACTTTTCCTTTTATGTCCCTAAATGGATACAGTTTCTCTCTCTCCCTCCCTCCCTCCCTCCCTCTCTCTCTTTCTCTCTCTTTCTCTCTCTATATATTCTATATATATATAGAATATATATAAATATATGTATAAATATATATATTTTTATATATAAACATATATATGTTTATATACACACACACACACACATATATATATATATATATATGTATATATATATATTTATATAATATAATGTGTTCCGAACTCTCCGGAGAGTTTAGAACACATTACATTATAATTTATTCTTTGTTGTTTTATTTCCTTAGTCTCTCTATATGTGTTAAATCTTGGAAGGCAAGCTCCTATTGAAAAAGGTTAGCTAAATATCACATAGTTGACTTTAGAAAATATGACCTTCTTAGTTCTCTTTTTCCTTCCTTCCATTGTGTCTTTTTATAGAGAGCTAAACATAGCCCCTATCACGTGGAGGTTCTGGTACACTCCACTTGAATCAAATTGAGAAAGCTGTGTTTCCCTTGAGTGATCTAGATTTTTAGAGAAGCTGCGGCTAGCTTACCTCCTGATTATTACCTATTAATCTTTACTTTTTCATCTCTCTCTCTCTCTCTTTCTCTTTGTTATTTCATATATAATTTACAGCTTGCTATAATTTTCTTTTCAAGCTCCTAAATCTCTGTTGCTACCACTGATGTATTATGCTCTAAATCAAGAATTTTACAGGAGGAGAGCCCACCTCCCACAAAACAGGTTTAAAATGTCAGGTACTCATCTTTGTAGTTCTCTTGCAACTAGGAAGCTGGGTTCACAAGTGGATCTTGCCAAATCTCAGGTCTGGTAAAGATTTTGTTTTGAGATAGCAATGCTGAGAATCTGTTTTGACTGTGGGGATGGGCAGCAATACCCAGTTTCTAGGGATGTCCGTGACCTGCTGCCCATTACTGTTGAAGAACTGCTGGAGTTAAAATTTATATGCTTGAGATATCTTCACTGGACTGCTGTTGTATACAACTTTTGCTTTGGTAACTTCCCATTTTTGCCCAAGCTTATTAGGCCTGATTCTTGAATTTTCCTGGCAATTCAATGAGCCTCATAGTTTTGTTTGCTTTGTTTTTTGTTGTTGTTTTTTTTTTTTTTAGTGCCTATAGCACCTGGTCTTCCTAGGTGGTCTCCCATCCAAGTACTAAACAGGCCTGACCCTCTTAGCTTCTGAGATCAGACGGGATCGGGCTTATTCAGGGTGGCATGGCTGTAGACTAGTTTTTTGTTCTTGTTGTTTTTTTAATAAATTTTTTAACCTAAAATAGTAAGAGTTAGTTTTTATTAGTAATTTCAGATAATGCTGATTGATATATCCAGAGAACACCATTATTTTATTTTATTATTGTTTGTTTTTTTGTTTAACATGATTTATTTATTGTGATAGTTTTATATAGACTTTGAATATCTAATTTCTTATATAGGTAAATAATGTATTTAATATAGATCTAGGTAGTAGGCAAATTGTGTCCTTTTATGTATTGATTAACAAAGACTTAGCATGGTTTTAAGCACATATTGTATCAAAAGTATATAAAAGTTCAGTTATTTTATTCATTTTTAACCTTGATGTTTAATATAAAGCAAGGAGATTTTAAACAGAATTTCATAGAATTAGGACAATGTAGATCACTTAAACTAACCTAATTAATTTTTGCTTGTGCTACAGTGTTAAAATACTTTATGGGCATTTGGTGTGCACTCTTTGCAAAATGAGGAAATATAACCTTATCACCAGTTAATATATCCAGTGTCTAAGTAAATTTAGCTGAGAGTTGTCCTATTTTATAAGTTCCCACTCATCCAAGTTGACTCCCATTAGCCACTGTGCCATAATGGCTTGTGGGAAGACTGAACAGAAAATTGAATTAATGCAAACCATTTCTCAATCATTTCTCATTCTCATAAAATGATTAAAGCTGATGTAAGAGGGCTCATTAAAATGGAAAACATTAGGCTCATTAAAAAGCCATTAAACCATCTCACTTCTCTGATTTATTTTATTGTAACCTTATTTGGCCATTGTTTAAAAGTCACTGCACCCTACATTTCTTTTCTTATTGAAGAAACATTATTCAAAATGTACACTCTAGCTTTGTGGCCATTTAATCCTAAAATCATCTCACCACTGTTGTTTAGTTTATAACTCTTTGAGGCCAGCATCTAACTTCTACTAATCAGCTAACCTTACCCAACTGAAATAGATTTATCTTCCAGTATTTCTTTTAGTGATTTGCAAACTGCACAGAAGGTCATCTTTTTAACCTTGTATTGTTTAACCTTGAAGCTCAATAACTGCTTATACAGGCAAAGTGAATACCCCTTGGACATTGTGTGATAATAATGTGATTTTTGTTAAGCAGCAGTAGTTTCTATTGCCGAACCAATGAAAGATCTAACCTGCAAAAATACTTCCTTAGGAGAAGTTTCAGTTTGTGCAAGCTATGCTTTAGGTGTGATGCAATTAGGATCCTGACAGTTTTGTTGTTGTTGTTTCCTTAAGGATATTTCTAAAATATGTCTGCAAATATAGTTCCAGATAAAACTGACTTGGTTTAAAAAGTTAAATTGTACATGTTTAGAATTTATATGGAAAGTAAGTAAATACATTATACGATATACTTGTATTAGAAAAAGTAACACTAGCCAAAGTAATAGATAAGTCCTGACATCTCAGTGGCTTATTTGTAACATCACAGTCTGATGCTGGTTTTGGTTGCCTTTGTTTTGTAAGTGTGCCTTCTAGAAGGCAGTGGGCATGATGATGCACTGCCTGTATCCTTCTTCAAAAAAAAGACTCATTACATCTAAAGACTAAGTGAAGAAGATAGATAAAGACACAGCTGTTTTGATATAATATGGGACACTCTGAATAGGCCATTCGTTAAAAATCTCTGTAGCTCCCAGAGTGTGTAAATCAAGTGCCGACTCAGCTTCAATTTATGTCTCTGTCCAATCATATTTTCTTTCCCTCCCTTCCACAGGTGTTGTTTGTCCCAAAGGTACTACTTGACAAACACCCTGCACACCAAACTCCATCTTAGAGTTGGCTTCCCAGAAAACCCATTGTTCACTGTGAAGTGTATAGTCTTAAGTTTTGCTGAGGCAGGAAAGGAGAGAGATGGAGAGATGCAAAGACTATCAAATGCCCTAACTCCAAAGCGACACATCATTTTTACTCAGTCTGTTGGCCAAAATTAGTCATATGGCACCAAATGAACTGCAAGGCATACTGGAAACATGAGATAAGATATGAAGTCTTGTTGACCACTGTCTGTATCATATATTCACACTAAAATGTCATTTTTGACACAGTTAAAATATTATTAATCATCCTAGTTATTACAGAACCATCTTTATGAACAAGTCTCTTGGGTTTTTATAGGAAATATTTTTGTCCATTTTTGGCGATGATTTAAATCATTCCTTCCTTATATTTAACATACTTTCTTACACAATTATTTTGGCCCATGTGTGAAGACAAATCAAAACCAGGGAATTGATTTTTTTCCCCCTATATTGAGTCATAGCCTAATTAGATGACATTATACCTACTTAAAATCCTGGTTTGATATTTTGTGAGAGCATACTGTCCCCCACCCAATCAGTAAATCAAATTTTGTGTTCGCAACACAGCAAAATAATAAGTTATCCTTATGATCATACTAACAAAGGAAACTAAAATGATAATAAAAAAATTATGGTCTACAGCCATACTACCCTGAACAAGCCCAATCCACTTATTTCAGAGTTACTTGGGTTAATACCTTTCCTCCCATTTACCTAAGTGAGGTTGTTTCATACAGTTTTAATAGAGTTAGATACTTTTGTTACAGTATGTATTACCTCCTGGGAACCTTTGACATCTTAAATGATTTTTTAAGTGTTGCATATATTAAGGTTTAATCTTTGTGCTGTAAAGTTCAATGGGTTTTGACAAATGTATAGTGTCATGTATCCACCATGGAAGTCTCATACAGAACACTTTCACTGCCCTAAAAAATCTCGTGTTTCACCTTTTCAACACTCCTTTCTAGTCTCATCCTGTCAGTCGCTCATCTTTTTCCTCTCTCTGTGGTCTTGCCTGTACCATAATGTCTCATAATTGGAATCATATAGTATGTAGCCATTTCAAACTAACTCCTTTCACTTAGCAGTCAGGATTTAAAGTTCATCCATACTGTTTGTAGTTTGATAACTCACTTTGACAATTGATATCTTAATTAGCATATGTAAACCATTCACATTTAAAGTAATTTGTGATATATTTGGATTGATATTTACTTTTTTGTAACTGTTTTCTATTCATTGTGTTTGCCTTTTGATTCCCACCTCCCCTTTTATCCTTTCTGAAATTTTAACTTAGCATTTTATATAATTTTATATAATTTTAAAATATATTTTATCTCCTTTATTTATATTCCAGTTTTTCTTTTCTAAAAATTTAGGGATTTCCCTTGAAATTAATATATATGTATATGTATATATATACATATATATATTTAACAAATCTCACTTCAAGTAACATTATATCGATTCACATATAGTATAGGTAATTTGTAAAAGAGTATTTTCAATTTCTCCCTTCCTTCCTTCCTTTAAAACTTTGCTATAATTCAATTTACTTATCCCTATAATTGCTAAATACATTATTAGTATTATTACTTTTATAATTTTCTTTTAGATCGATTAATAAGAAAAATAAGACTACTTTTCTTCAATTTTTTCTTCTCTTCTATTGTTTATATTGTTTTAAGTTTTACATGTATATCATCTTCTTCCTAAGAACTTCTTTAAACATTTCTTATAGTGTTGATCTGCCATCAATGAATTTCCTTAGTTTTTATTTGTTTGAGAAAGCCCTCTGTCTCTTTCACTTTCATAAAAGGTTATAGAATATTAAAATTCTATATTATATTTTCTTTCAATACATAAATTTCACTCTACTCTCTTCTTGCTGCATGGTTTATGATAAGAAGTCCACTATAATTCTGATCACATTTCTCTATAGGAACATTGTCTTTATTCTTCAGCTTCTTTCAAGATTTTGTTTTTGTCTTTGTTTTTCTGCAGTTTGAATATGGTATGCCTGGGTATGGATTTTTTGGTGTTACCCTGCTTGATGTTCTTCACACTTCTTGGATATGTGGTTTGCTGTCTGTTATTCACCTTGGAAAATTTTCTGATTATTTTTTCAGATTTTTTTTTTTTTTTTTTGCTCCTTTCTCTTTTTCTTTTCCTTTTACTATTCCAGTTACAGGTATATTAAACCTTTTGAAACTGTCATGGATGTTCTCGGGTTTGTTTTAATACATTCTTTCTTTTCTCTTAATTGTTTTTTTTAATTTTATTTTAATATTAGTTTCAAATATATGCAGTACATTGTGTAGACATTTATATGGTTTATAAAATGATCCCCCTAATTGCTCCTTCTCTCCTCTGGCTCTCCACCTAACCATTAATGTTAACTGCATTCCCTATGCCATGCTCCCCATCCCCATGACTATCTATTAACTACAAATTGTACTTTTCTAAACTTTCACCCCTTTCTTCTAGCCCCACAACCCCTTCCCCTCTGGTCATCACCAGTTTGTCATCTATATGTGTGAGTCTGTTTTTATTAGTTTGTTCTTTTTGTTCATTAGATTCCTCATATAAATGAAACTTTTTTTCTTTGCATTTCATTTGGAATATTTCTGTTGATCTATATTAAAGCTCATTTATTATCTTCTCTGCCATGTCCAATTGTACTGATGAGCCCACAAAGGCATTCTTCATTTTTGTTTCAGTATTTTTTATTCCTACATTACCTTTAGATTTTCTTAGATTTTCCATCTCTCTGCTTACATTACCCACCTATTCTCATATGCTATTTACTTTTACATTAGAGCCCTTACCATAGTAATCATAGTTAAACTATCTGACTGATAATTCCAATGTCTGTGGCATATCTAAATCTAGTTTCAATGCTTGCTTTGTATTTTCAGACCATTTTTTTTCTTCTCTTTTAGCATAACTCACTTTTTTTAAATTTTTTTTTTATTGAAAGCCTGACATATATTGCATAATAGAGACTGAGATAAATAGGTCTTTTTGTATGAGATTTTAGATTAGTGTGAGAAGGACTTGGGTTGTGTTTAATGTTTGCTGTAGCTGTAGGTACCAGAAGCTTCACATTCCTCTAGAGTTTTCTATATTTTGTCTCTCCTATTGTCTCTTCCTTAGAGTTACTGTCTTACAGGTCTTTCAACTGTTATCGATTTGCATCTCTTGTGTTGTGGTGATAAAAACTGGAGGAGGGGAGTCATTCTATAATCTTATGATTAAATCTTAGTCTTTTAATGGACCTGTGTTCCTTTCCTGTGTGCGACCTTCACAAGCATTTCTTAGTTTGTTCTCCCTTAGGTAAGTGCCTGTATTGGGGAGAATTTCCTTCCCTCAGCTCAGACAACAATCTAGTAAGATCTTTTGTAATAAAGATCAAGCCTTATTATACAGAATGCTCTGAGTTTATTTCCAAAAGGTTAGTTTTCCTCTGCCTACCGGAGCCACAAAGCCTTTTTTCTTGGCTCTTTTTACTGAGAAAACCTGTTGGGGTTCTTTGAGGTAAATCCATGAATTTGTGGGGACCTCCCCTAAAATTCTGACCTCCTGGACTTTTTCCCTTTCACTTTATTTCATACTTAGCTTGTAGCAATTTGTCAAAAAAGAAAAGAAAAAGGTTTACAGCTCCAGCAGCTTCTGATCCAGGTAAGCAGATCTTGTCTGTGACACTTGGGATTCACCTGCCATTCTAGATTTCAGGGTGATGGTTTGTTCCGTGCCCTCTGTTCTCTAAAGTGTCCAAGAAAAATCATTGATTGCAGTTTGCTCGACATTTTTCTTGTTGTAAGAATCAAAGTGATGACTTTTAAACCTCATATGTCAGAGCTGAAATTGGAAGTTTTTCACCTATTTTTTATTATCTAACAAATAATGGTTGAAGACCAACATATTAACTTGAATATATAAAGGCCTAACACAGTGATTGGCACAGAGCAGTCATGCATTTACTATGAATTTCCCTTTTCTTCCTTTTTCTCCTATAAAGGTAATTAGATCAGGTTAAATTTGTGAGATAGTCATGTAATATACCTTATTCATTCTCATTCTTTCTCTCACTCTCACTCTCTCTCTCTCAATAATTATCACTATAGAGTGATTTTACTGCAGTATAAATACCCCAAATCTCAAATTTGAGTAGCACTCATGGTATTACAGGCACCATTAAGAGCTAGTGTACAAGACATTCTTATAGGAACTGAAAAAGAGTCAAAGTTAAATGGTAGCAGAAGGAAAGCTTTATTCCAGACTGAAGAAACAAAAGTATAAAGTCCAGGTTTCTAAAAATATTATCATGAAATTTTCTGTTCATCTGTGAGTGCTTGCATCATAATTTGTAATCCTTTTAACAATCTTTATATACAATAAACATTGGTTATCAAATAATGATCTAAGATGTTCAATAATTGAGAGGAAGAATACTCTAGAAACCCCCAGATCCAAAAAGTTATTTATAATAGAAAACGAATTTTAGAAAATAGAAAAGTTAAGAAAAATGCCATAGAAATTTATGCTGCATAACAGCCACAAACATAGTGGGTTAAAACAACACACATTTATTATCTCACAGTCCTTGTAGGCTTGGCAGGCAGGCTTGGCATTGCCATGTTAAGGCTGCCATCAAAGTGTAGACCGGGGCTGGGTTCTCATCTGAAAGGTTGACTAGGGAAAGTTTCGCTTCCAAGCCTCTTCAAGTGTTGTGTTGTGGGATTCAAGGCAGTTTGGTTCTCTGAAGGCAGAGAGAAAGAGAGAGAGAGAGAGAGAAAGAAAGAGAGAGAGAGTGTTACTCTAGTAAGATAAGTTTGTTATAACTTAGCATGATTATTGAGATGACATTACATCATTACCTTGGCCGAACTGCTTTGATGAGAAACAAGCCCTATGTCCTATCTATAATCAAGGGGGTGGTATTTGCAAAGTATAAATGAAAGGATGCAGGGATCATTGGGAGTTACCTTAATGTCGGTCCACCATAGCCCAGGTAACATTCAGCAGATATAAAGTCTAGAATTTGCTATTACATTTTAGGAAAAATAGAAATTGCATGTAAAAATTTGATCTATAGTTAAATAATTTTATTTTCTTTAATTAGGTGTAACTCTTTGATGAAATTAATGACATTATTTAGAATTGGTTTATAATTCTGTATATTTACTTGATGGCGACTTCTCATGTAGGTAATTATTACATGAGAAAAAGTATTTCAAAAAGTGAAAATATGTTAATCTGTTTATGGTTCAGGTCCTTCACAGATGAGATGTTATATATACCAATGACATAAAAGAGATTGAAAAAAATTATTTGTCCAGTTAAAGCAAATGCATATGTACATGGATTAACAAAAACATATTATCATGAAAAGTTATGCCAGGTATTATATTAATAACCAAATACTTAAATACCCAAGACATATCATGGATCAATAAACAATTTAATCCTACTGTGGGTGATTGTAACAGCTCCAGTGATCTTTCAAGACTCTTAGACAGTTTTCTATTATTCTACAAAAAGAAACTTCTAGAATGCCCTAAGCAATATGTGGGACAAAGAATCCCAGAATAGGAAATCAGAAATATGGGTCCTGCTGTTAATTCACTAAAATTTTAGGTATATCATGCAAGTCTCCATTTTGAAAAGGGAAAAGGATAGAGGTTATGGTTTAATTAAACTATAAAAGCCATTTAAGTTTCTGCTTTCTGTTTCTAAGCCTAAACCAAGTACAGATTAGGCTCTTCAAATAGAATCTCCAGAGAGTGACAGATGATAAGGACTTGGTTGTAAGGGGTGAAAAATGTCTTCTTAGACATGTTTGAAAAACTCATTCAAGGTTGGGGAGGAAAAGGAAGTTAAAAGAAGGGAATCATACCTTAAATGAAATGTAACACATCAAAAACAAGACCTATATGCTTTTGTGGGAAAAAAATAGTATTTTTTTTTTAATTCACTGTATTCAAACGTTAAACTGTTATTAAATTCAGAAACAGATAAAAGTACAAAAGAAGTCAGTATATATGATGTTTAATTCAACAATGGAATTTTTTGTCCTTATTTCTGCCTATTCATTTCATTTTCTATTCTTAAGAAAGAATGTGTTATGTCTTGTTCATTATCATTGAATAATTGTCATTTCATTTGCGAAAGTGATGTTCAGCATGCAAACCAGGTTTAAAACATTGTTCCAGGTTCTCTCTATATTGATAATCTAGAATGATGGTGACATTGATAATTATTGATAAAGATATTTATTTATAGAGTTCAGTACTACTAAAAAAAACCCCACAAAGCTTTATTACTATAGACTCATTAAAAATTGATATTAGAGATTGTTAAATGTACTAGGAGCGTGATTTTTGCTTTAAAAGCAATTTGGTTTAGAATCCCGATTATCACCAACAGTGCAAAGTTGTGGACAAGTTCTCTCTCATACTGTACCTTCATTTTTTAATTAAATGCTACTATTCCAACAGTAGAGACTCATTGTGAAGATTAAATGAGATAAGTGAATAAACTACCTAGAGTGGTTTTGGCACTCGGGAATAAACAGTACATGACTGGCATTATTGTAATGGCAATAATTATGATACCTTTCACGCTACAGTTGAAATTGTATTAATTCACATATTATACTAGTCCTGCCTCTATTTGTCTCAGTAGGATGGACAAACACATAAATATCATGAAATTCAAACTATGCTTTCAGAGAAAGAATGTAAAAGCATACAGTTTCCATTTTTCTTACCTGTGTGTCACTGGTGATGCATTTTAAATACTATGCTAACATAATATTTTAGAACTTTGGAGCTGAGAGATTATTTGCTCTAGCTCCACCATTCAAAAGATGGAAAAATGAGGTCATTAGTCATTTATCTTAAAAATATTTTTGAGCACTTAATAAGATGCTATGAATATATTTAGAGACAAATGAATTTATGGATACTAAATGAATGAATAAATCAATATTAAATAAATAAATAAGCAAACAAATGACTCTACCCTGACTCTCAAATAGCTTACACTCTAGTGGAATACAAAGAGATTAATAAAAACAATTTACAAATAACTAGTCCAGGGAGGTTGTGATATTTTTCACATTAGAGTTTGAGAGCTAAAACCCAGATTTTCCCATATTAAGGCAGCATACATATATTCTTCTGATAAGAGATTTATATTTTTCCTATTGAATAATTTAAAATTGTATAGCTTAAGTATATTATGATATTCAAATGATATATCAGTAACATATCATATTTTCTTGATTCTATCACATGATGATTGTGTAACCTAAAATCTTTCAACATAATCATTGGTGCATTTGTGGTTGAATCATTATAGTACCCCAAATGATAATTTTTACAACTTTAGTGTTCAGTAAAGCTTCCGTGAACATATAAATTAGTTTGATATGTGGTGTATATTATTAGTTTACCTGATACATATAAATCAGAGACTTGTACTGATATAAATCAAGAGTTAAATAGTACACTTACTCTTCAATAGACTTTCTAATTCAAGTTAATAAGTAAATAATGTGATTACTCAATATATTCTGACAAAAAAATACTCTAGAAAAAAATGTGGCCCCCATAATAACAGCAACCCTTATGTATTTATCCAGCAATGTATTTCAATGCATCCAGCCATGGTTTAGCATTTTATTCTTATTAGCTCATTTAATATCCACCTCAGCATTTGAAATATATACTATTATTAGTCACATTTTACATAAAGATAATGAAGCAGAGAGAGCATAAATAACTTGGTCTAGATCACATTTCTAATCAGAATGCTATACAAAATACATGATTAGTGACAGATCTATTATACAGACAGTAAGCTTATAAGCATTCAGAAGGAGTGTTCATGGAGAGTGAAGATGAAAATATTCACTTAGACTTTGCCCTGGAGTCACAGCATGAAAAATCCAGAATTCAGATGAGGATGTGTTTGCACTGCTGAATTATGTGTAAAACAACGTGTTGGTAGACTATTTGAGTGAAACTGTGAGGAGAAAGTCAAGATGGAAGCCATGATCCATAGAGTAATTGCCAGAATATTTCCTAGAATGTTAGATTAGTTTAATTTCAGAGGATTTTAAAAGACATAGAAGAAAAAAAATGCAAATAATTTGTTTTCTTATCGTCTGTGGGAGATATTTGTAACTCTCTGCTGTCTCAGCTTGTAAAGAAACTTTGCTTGTATTGAATACTATTCAAAACTAGAAAATCATCGCTTGGGTTGATAAACTGAACTTGAGCCTGGGACATTATAGTTCAGTACTCTCTTATGCCAATGGGAAGAATAAGACCCATTCTTATGGTGGTACCTCAATGTTGGTTTCTCAGCTCTATCTGGGAATTCAAAATGAAATACCACTGGTACATGTAGATGCTCCACAAAAGCTACCAAAGCTATAGAATGAATCAGAACTCTTATTTGTCTTAAGTTATTGGAGATAGTTTCATAGATTTCACCTCTAAGTTTACATTCAAGCTAATAAGTGACTGACACTTCTCCCCCAATCCAGTATCAAAAACTTGCAGATAAAGTATGTTACAAAAGCAAGGAGTAAAATAATAGAGAGATGAAACCAATGATTTGAACTGATATTATTAGATTTATGCTGCATTCATTCTAAAATCTCATTTTACCAAGTTCTGGATATTGAAAAAAATACAATACAGACAAATACAAAGCACTGTTTTTCATTGATTTCGAAACCGAATTACATCCACTTACACTCATTAGTTGCCTTAGCTAGATATACTTAATGTTAAGGGTATCTCATCAAAAGTAAATACTGCATAAATTCTTAATCATTTTCTCATTTGCTGTGTTTTCATAGTCCTTTACATTTTAAGTCATTCCCTATCTTTTTACTGCAGGGCAGTACAAACTGAAACATTTCTTTAGATAGAAATAGGCACCTATTCAATATGGTGGTCATGCAGAAGCCAAAGTGTGTTGTAATTTATCACCTTTTTAATATTTCTGAGGTTTCTATTTTCTTTCTTCATTTGTTATTCAGTATATTTTTAGTGTGCTTTCTTGGTTTCTTGTATTTAATATAACTGGGAATTTACTCTTATGCTTCATAGAAATGTGAGACATAAAAGGATAGTTATGAAATCTTTGCAGAATATAAAGTGGTACTTAAATACTTAATAATAATTAATAATTTTGTAGCTCAGAAAAATAACAGAGGACTTCAAGCACATACTTCTAAGTGAATTATTGTCTCTCTCTAGAGTTTTCTAAATAGATGGCACCTTTAAATTCCTATTAGGCTGGAGAAAAATAAAATTATAATACAAAATATCAATATAAGTGTCATAGTTTAAATAACAATAAAACAACAGCAATGACAAAGCAAGAACAATAGCAAAAAAGTATCACTACCTAGGCGGAAATAAATTGTGAAATAACTGGTTAAATATATACACAAACAATTTTATTTAAAAAAAAACTTGTATTTACTCGACACACTTTCTTTGGAAATGTCAAACTGTTATACCGAGGAGATTTAAAAGACATTAATATTTGAAAACAGTAATTTAGAAGCACATGTAACAGAAAATCAGATGAGGAAAAGCTAAAATAACAGACGTGTTTTTTTTAGCCTCTGAGATATGGTAACTGAAATGGGGGCACTGTGGGGCAATCTAGGAGGTTATAGGAAGACACAAGAAAAACAACAGCAGCTTAAATGGCCACAGGATAAACAATAGCCATACCAATTAAAAAATCATAATTATATATGCCATTGTACCTTAACATAAAATTTGATTTACAATTAGCAACAGTTTGAATGCTGTGTAATAAATTGTCAGTATAGCAAAATTGCTAGGCCAACAATTTAGTTATATAATCAATGCATAAACGTGGTGAATTTCTCAAGTGAGAAAAAACAGAATTTTCTTTATTAAATAAAACCAATAGAAAATCTATTTTCCACTTTATTTCCCTTAATTTCAAGGAAAAAAAGATATAAACTTTGTATCTTCTTAAAATTCTATATTTTGTTCAGAAGTATTTTATAAAATATTTTATAAAAGTCATTTGAGCTTTATAAAGTCATCTTCTGTTATTGTTCTTATTTATACCACAGAAAAGTTATATATACATTATCCTGGATCACTAATATGAATAATGAGGTGATTAAAGAAAAATATAAGCAATTAGTATCTAAAAGATGGTATTAACTAGTTTGACAGCAGCTTTAACAGTAAGAAAAAATCGGATTATATTCTTCTTGTACATTGACTATCATTCGCATAAACATTATTATGCTATTGTATTTATTTAGCAATAACACAAGTTTTAATAAATGGGTGTAAATATCTTATTTGATGCATTTAGTAAAGGAAGATTAATTCTTAGACCCAGAAAAATAAACTGAGTACATCAATATTTCTTCTTTCTCTAACCTGTATTGAAGTGATGAAAAAAGAGATTTAGGATCATAAAAGGAATAATAATAAAGGTGAGTTCCTAATTTACTTCTCAGTTTTATTTCAGGTTAGTTCTTCATTGCTATAAGGCATAAAAGTTATTGAATTTTACTACATTCCCCTCACACTGGTTTCCTATCAAACGGAGTATCAGTGGAACACCTCTGCTGAGCTCCCTACGTGAAATCGTCCTTTTGTACGTCTCATAATCGGTGGTGATGTGGCCAAGCATCTGGCAGTGACAAGCAGACGCCTTTGATTTATTGGCTAATATCACCACTTGTTAGTGGATGGTTGAGCAGGAGACTAAAAGAGCATAAAATCAGAGAGAATAAATTATGAAGGCACCGAACTGTGCCATTATAAACCTTTCCTTGTCACAGCCGTGACATTGCCTAGGAAATGGAGGATGACAGCCGTGTTCTTTCTTCAAAGGGACAATACCTTCTACTTGTGATCCTGGCCATAAACAAACAAACAAGTACATAAGCAGTTGTGCGCTCAAATAGGAAACACCTTTCTCTCAGTAGAGCACTTGGATTCCAATTTTCTTCTACTTGAAATAGAGCACAGAGCTGACTTCAACTGCAAGCCTACCCTAAGCATACATCTATCCTGTGTGCTAGAACCTAAAAAATCAGGAGGCTGACTCTCCCCACAGTTCTTTTCCCTTTAGTCCTGAAAAGCTTACTTTTATTTATGTTGGTTACCCACATACTATTTTAGTGAGTTATTTAAGCTAATCCATTCGTACTATACATCTCTGTGTGGCAGATGATATCCAGCTACCCTAACTTCAGTTAATATTTGGTAAAACAATGCTCCAGAGTAATTTAAAATTTAAATTGGCTTTTTAAGTTAGTTTAATCTGTTGAAGTAATTAAAACATATCTGAAAATAAAGATTTAGTAAATTTCATGATAGTAAGAAAATAAGTATGTAATATAGTAAAGAGGATATAGATCTTGGAATGTGGAGTCAGTTTTTAAATTTTTGTCTTCTAATATATTACAATACTCAAAAATTATTTAAATTTTTTTGAAAGATAGCTTTTATTTTATTCTATATTGAGATTTTAATATCTTTTAAATTTATTTTTAAATTTTATTTTGTTATTAGTTTCAAGTATAAAGTACATTGGTTAGACATTTATACATTTTATGAAGTAATCCCCCTGATTGCTCTTTCCTCTGGCTCTAATTCTTGAATTTTTGTAAAATTACATCAATGAAAAGGCAAAGCAAGTTAATGCATTATTCACTTTCACAGATGCTATTTCACCTGCATACTTTTATTAATTTATTCCAAGAGTCAAGAAAGGATAACTTTTGAGTTCAATCTTAAACTGTCCCTTACAGGGGAATTATGATAGAATGATATTGTAAGACAAGAATCAACACTGTCAAACAGTGTGTCTAAGGGTCTATAAAAAAAGGATAGTTCTTATGTTAAATGTTCATATCATCAAATTGATAACAATAATAAATTAAGAGTGCAAGAGGAAATTTTTGAAAGTGATGGGTACGTTTATGTTATAAATTGTAGTAATGTACACAGATATGTACTTATCTAATAATCAAGTTGTGTATATTAAATGTAGACAGCAATTTTACATGTCAGTCATACTTCAGTATAATGTGTGTGTTTTTAAATATTCAATGTGGATAGAAAACAAATGCATGAGAAGGCAAGCTGGCAGGAAAAGCTAAAAAAATAAGTGGGACCATATATTAAAAGGATTTGTCTGCCATGCAATACATTAAATCATTTCTTTATAGCCTACTTTATTTTAGAAAAGGTTTATTACTGATTACAAAAATATGATACAGCAAAATATAATAAAAAGTTTAAAAAGAAAAAAATGAAAAATAATAATAAATATCAAAACGAAACCAAGAATAAAGCTAATATTAAAATACAAATCATAAGCTTCTTTAATATTCTAAAACTGGTTCATAATTTTTGCTCAAAGCTTTTTACCTACCACCATGAAAAGAGAAATTGGATCAATTATAGTTTAAGACACCCTCAACGTTGCAATAGAAAAAAAATGACTAGTTTGTAGTTTAATTTTTTTTTATTTTGGCCTATAATTTATTTCTTATTATATCACACTGAAGAGTTGAATAGAGACAAAACAGTCTTGTAGAGGTGGGATACAGTGGGTGATTAAAATATTGACTGGATATGTGGCAAAGATGATTTCCCTTATGAAGTTATCCCTATTTCTTTGACTAGAGACAAGGTTTACTTCCAAGTAAGTCCAAGATTTTTTTCAAAATATTTCTACATATATTGAAGAAAAATAATCTTTCTGCCTATTTTTAAAAATTATTTTCCACATTTTTGCAACATATCTGGACGAGTTTTTACTTAAGTTGATAGGCACATTTGATACATAATGATACAGCATAATGATGTATATATGGTCGTATGGCATATGGAAAACTCACTGGCATGTACTAATGGACCTTTTTAAAAATGATCATCCTTCATCGAAGCTGAAACTGAGTTAAATTACAGGCCTTTGTAACTTCCGACTAAGAGGAAAATGTGCATTAAAATCCTGCTGTTAAAATCACCAATGCACCTAAATCAAAAGGTTCAAGGGCACAGTCTCCTAACTGCAGGTATTAATTTGGAATGAACTGCTGCTCATACAGCGACACATTGCACCTCAATCCAAGGGAAGTAGGGGCCGAGACTTTTCAATTTGTGTGTGATGGATCGTAATTCCACCACCTTAAGCCAGGAAGGGCAACTATTTTATAATATTATAGGTGTGAAGCTAAAGCCTCAGAGCTTTGAAGAAAGGAAGTTTTGCTTTTAAAAAAATCTCGGAAGATTTCGAGGTTAGAAATTCCAAAATAGTATCTCTAATAACAGGGAATTTTGAATTGGCACATGGTTGATTTTGAATTTATTTGCAAGTGCTGCCAAAACAATTACCATAAATGCACACTTAAATAAAAAGAAATCTGGAAGACCAAAAGGCAGTAAGCTATGGTGAAGAAAATAATGCTGGGAATCACAATATTTGGAATGATACTGTGGCTTGAACTTGTCTTCTTAAACTTGCCTTCTAAATTCAGGCAAGACAATATCTCTCTGAATCTCAAGAATATTATTTAACCTTTGGTGCTGTGATTATAAATAATGTAATGTATAAAATGAAGTGTCAATATAAGGCTCTATATAAATGCTTATCTTGACCATAAAATCCATAGACTACTTTGTCAGTGGAATCTATAGATAATTCTGGACTATAACCAACTCTCCAGATGGCTTCCAAAATGAGATTTAAGTATGTATTTCCACTTTCTCATGATTCTCTTCTGTCTTTTTTATAGCTAAATTAATTATTTGTTTTATAGATTTAATTTTCAGAAGTGTAGATTAGATTTTATCTTGGAGCAAAATCATAAAACTCAGATTTCTCAAGATTGTGGATAACACATAACTCATTTCATGATTTTATTGTTATTCATAAACATGAATATTACTGGACGGTAAACAACAATTTACCAAATCATATGATTTCTAGTAAAGGAACTAATTTTAAAATTTATACATACACATACAAGCATGCACGTAAACATACATATTTAAAACATTTAAGTGGGCTCATTTTAATAATACTATTTATAAAGTACACCATTATTTTTCTCAATAATGAATTGAATAATGAAGGATGCTGCAGGTGTAATATTTAACTATTCCAATAATCCAATTTTTAAAAGAGGAATTGCTCGGTACAGTTGTAAAATTACGTGTCTTGAATTGAGGTAAGACTGAGTCCTAAGATTTCTGATTATTATCTATTAAAATGTTGCTTGTTTCAAGATGCTGATATTCTCTCCTTAATATTTTGTTTTGATTTCTTAGGTATATGGAAAATGCATAAGAATATTTTCCATATTGGATATTATCCAATCTTTAGTAAAATATATGAATGTTTAGTATCTTTATGTAAAAAAGAAAAAAGAAATCTTGTCTGTGATGGTTTTCAACAATCCAAAGAACAATCTCAACGTTTTAATATGTGATGAGAGAGAGCAAAAAATATATACCTTCAAATAACATTATTCTTTGTGTTGAAGAAAGCAGTAGAAATGACATGGACACCTTTCCTATCAGGCTTAACTGTTTTGGTTTGAGGTAGCACTGTAATTAAAACATCAGTAAGGCAATTTCTCAATGGCTCAGGACTAGACACTTCTTACACACCTTAGTGAGTACAGGTGTAGCCATGTGCAGCCATATGTGCTAAATCTGTCAGAACTAACAGCAGGGGTTCTGATAAGAGTCCTCCATCAGTAAACCAGCTTGATAGTGCAAGATCTATGAATTGTTATCATGAACAGCATCTGGAAGTGAAGCTAGTATTGAAGGTCTGTTTGTATGTCCTCAGTTTTCATAGATCTATTCTATCTTGCTCATTAGAGATCATGTTGGAATTTAAATGTAAGCATAACCATTGTCACATTGTAAGTGCTTTATTCCCCTTCCATGAGAGAAATGTGGTGGATGGAGAGTAGAGAAAACTATTTTCCAAACAGACTACCTTGTTTGTGAGGATAAAAAATAATTAGCAGCCTTTCTAATTTCCTATTTATATTAGGTAACCTTAACATTCAAGCTCATGTTTTAAAAGAGTAAGCAATTAAGTTACAAATTCCTGATGCGAGGCTTCTCCAGTCTCTACTTGAAGTGCTCTGCTAACCTCGGCATAACTTGGTCTCTACTCCTGCCAGGTTGGCTTACTTTGTACACCTTAATCACATTATGCCTGATAGCACCTCTGGTGTGTTCGAACAGTTCAGCCTCACTCACTATACCATTTCCCTACCACTGTTGTTTCCTGGCCCATGGCCTTAATTTGATACATATCAGTATACCCTTGAGAACCGATTTGAAAGTTACTTATTCATAACTTTTACCCATGACCTAACATCATGGACTTTTTTCACATTATCGAGCAAATACATCCTTTCTCACTAGTTTCATGATTTTAAAGAACTAACATATCAAATTAAGCTTGATATGATAGAGATTATTTTTAATGGTCATAAACTACATCCAAAGTTTATACCAAAAATCATTCTTTAATCTAATTGCAAAATCTGTGTATGTGTGAATGCTATCTAATCATAAAAATCTGTGTATGTGTGAATGTGTGTTTGTGAGTGTGTGAATTTATTGCCATGTTTTTACTTAGTAGTCTTGCCATCAGAGCAATTATGTCAGGAGTTGTAAATGCAAAAGTTTACAGGGACCAGGTTGGTAAAATAAATGAGTGAAGCAGACCAGGTGTTAGAAAAGCAACAGTGCACACTTGAACTTAAATGGCAACAGATATGAAGCTCCAGTGTTGGGAAGTAATAAGGAGTGGTGGAGACTGTGGAGAACCTAAGAGCACATGCACTATCGTTCCTCAGCTGTGAGGTTTTGTAGCCATGTGATGATGCATGCTCAAATCAGCCAGGTCTTTCAATGTTATTTATAGAGAATTTGTAGACCTGAATATATACGTGGAATTTCAGTTTTTTCTATGTTGGCAAGCATAAAACAAGCATAACACACCTGTTAGTGAACTCAGGCTAGTTCTCAGGCTATTAGTTTGTAAATTTTGAGTATTTCATATATTTGAAGGGGGATTCTAGAATTGAGAGAATAATGGAAAGAAAAGGGAACATTTTAAATGAATCAAAGAAATAGTTGCCTACTATTGCTAACAACATCTTAGTTCATTATTTTAAATATAACATAAAATATGTGTAATGAAATGCTATATTAAGAATGTCCAAAGCTGCAGGAAGGAAGGATTATAAAAGACATGAAGAAACATTTGAGGGTGATAAATACATTTGTTATCAATACTTATGATTGCATGTATTCATTGATTGTGGTGGTATGTCGAAGCTTGTTAAATAGTACGCTTTAAATATGTGCAGTTTATTGTATGTCACTTATACCTCAATAAATTTGTTAAAACATGACTGTGATATATCACTCTTCAAATGGATTTAAGATAAATACCACATACTTTTTTTAATTATGAGAAAATTTACCTTCATTGATATGCATAGATTTTAGCTATACAGATTGATGCATTTTGATAAATGTATACACCGATTTAACCAATGCCCCCCAATCAAGATAGAGAATATATCCGTCAACCAAAAAAGTTTCCTCATACTACTTTTCGGTCAAACCCAACCCACAGTAGACAGGCACTGGTTTGGTTTCTATCACCTCAGATTAGTTTTGTCTATGATAGTATATCATATAAATGGGTTTGTTGGTATGTATTATTCTGTGTTTGGCTTCTTTCACCTAACAGTGTATTTAAGATCCAGCAAGGTTGTTATGTATATATGTCATTGATTCATTTTTATTGCTAAATAGAGCTCCATCATGTGTTTATGCATTCATCTGTTGATGCACACCTGGGCTTTTTCTAATTTTTGGCTATTATGGATGAACTTGCTATGAGCATTTGAAAAACAAATGTTCCAACCTGGATGATATCTGAATATATAATCAAAGAGTTAAAAAAATATTTCCCATACTATATTTGCTCTTCCAGTCTAAAATGAGATGCAAAATATTTGAGTAGAGAGACGGGGCAAAGATTTTGGGAGAGAACAACTATATTGTCTTTTTAGGTCTATCACTTGTTAGTTGTTTAATATTACATAAGTCAAGTGATCTTTCCATAACATTTTGTTGTTGTTGTTATTTTGCAGTGTTGGTTTAGTTAGTTGTTTGTTAAAATTAGGACATTATATAGGATGGATTGTGGAGTCCCTTAAAAGAATAAATGTTCAAACTACAGATAAAACAATGAGAACATTATTTGGAAAATTAGATGAATGTCACAATTTACTTACTTTTTATGGAATATTTTAAATTGGGGGTGGAGAAGAGATTAAATTGCCCAAAGTTCTAATATTGTGTGACTTTATGATTTAATAATTAAATAGGAATTAATTGAGATTTGCATGTTATATTATGTTGAGTCAGAATCAAGAAAGAGCTTCACAGTTGAAATAGACAATAACAATTTCACTTGTGTTTTCACTATGCACAGCATTACTTACTGTTTCTCTTTAAAATGTAGTACGGGCAATGCATAGTAGATGGAGTGTCTCCTGTTTTAATCACTTCACTTTTCATTTGAAAAGTAATTCATCATGAGAAGTCAGTGGGGTATAGAGAGCACTAATTGTGGCAAAATATCAAGGACAGTTTTCCTCTGTCTTAATTAAACATTAATGAGTAAAGTTATTTGCAAATGCATGCTGCAGGAATGGACTTGTCTATCTACATTCGGTAAATACTGACACTCAGTGTCAAAATAAAGCACCTTAATTGATTTATACAGGAATAGTTTAAAAAGATTGCTCCTGGCTTGACATTTCCCTAGGTTTTTATAGAGTAGTTTTTGATAAATTATTTATAAAGAAACTTTCTGACCTACCCTAATTACAGAAGTGATAGTTTCCAAACTAATCAATTTTGTGTAAATTTGAGTTTTCTTCTGTCAGTTTTGCTATCAATTTGAGGAGTTTTATCAAAGATGATAATCAAGTTTTTAAAAAATCTTTTCAGAAGAAATAGGCAGGCAAGTTACTTTTTCTTTTATTATTAGAAATATTTTGTAATATTTCATTTTTTGAATTGATAATTGTTTATGAACGAGTTCATTTTTTTCAATATATTTGTTAATCTAACTACTTTACTCCAGCCTGTAATCCAAGACCTTAAATAAAATTAAAAGCCTAATGATGCATTCAATTCAAACTTCAAATCTTAAAATAGTGTTTAAGATTGCTTTTGATACTTTAGAGTAAATGCAAGTTAATACATTGGAAAGGACAAAATAAAATGTTTTGCTTCTCATATTCAGTTTTGTAGGTATCAAAAGGAGCATTTCCCAATATAATTGCTAAATTAGTTGACATGCAATTTTTGATGAGATTTCTTCATATTTTCTGTGAATGATTCTACTGCACTGTTCGATAGGTATAATTGAATATAATTTTGAAATATCAAAAAATTATAATTAATATTTAAAATAATTAAAAATAATTTAAAAAAATATTTTTAAATATTAATTTAAAAATTATATAATATTAAGTGCTTCTAATCTTACGTTAGAAGGTACCAATAGAACAATTTTCAGAAAATGACAAAAACATTGCATAATTTTACAGTTTTAAAATATTAGTATGGTTATACACACACACACACATATACACTTTAAAGGGGGAAAAAATAACTTCCTGTTGTGTCTTCGAATGGCTTATGAATTCCGTAATTTGCTGTTAGACAATGTTGTTAAATTTTACTCTCAATTCTCATACAACTCCCAGCTCCCCAAGCCATGTGGCTTAAGGCAGATAAAATTGGCTTATGACAAGTAATGTAAGCACACTTCACATTTTTCCACCTGTAAAACTACTGAGGTGTTATGGTGTTCATTTTTAAGATTTTTGGAACTAAGTTGTTAATGAGTATTTATTTTCAGAATTTTGTCTTCTGGACAACTTTATTGCCACATTTGAAAATAACCAAGCTTTATCTTATGCTCCTTGAGAAGAATTTCATTTTTAATTCGAGATTAAAATTAATATAAGGAACATTTTATATGTATGTTTTGAAAAGCTATGGATAAGGAATTTCTATTTTAAAAATGTAAATTCAGCATATTCCCCTTCACTTTTTGAAAATTATGCAAAAACAATAAAAATAAACAGAAACTAACACCAAATTCATCTTTGAAAAAAATTAAGAGATATCTGAAAGCACAAAGCAGAAAACATGAATTAGATCTTCCAAAAGCCATGGTGTCAACGCTGATGATGACGTTTTTATGTTATAGCAAAAAGACACTCTTGACTACAGTTATCAAAAAGGCCACACAGACACAAATTTAAATTCCGACAGACCCTGTGGTACAGCACCAAGTATGTCTTATTTGCAACAACGGCAGTGGAGTTCTCAGGGTGATGACTAGGAGTTTGACAGGGCTTGCTTTGGTTACAAGCACAAGCACAAGAGTCAGGCACTGAACAAGAAATCACAAAGGTAACACTTATTTTGAGAAAGTCTACTGGTGGTTGAAGTTAGAAAAGACATCTTGTGAACAGACAGGTGAGAAATCTCACACTCATCATTGGTAATAAGTACCTTACATGATACTCTTTGAGTGGATGTCCAAGAATTTTCATTTAATTTTCTTTACATTTTAAGTGCAATAGATTTTTTTCTAAAATGTTTTGATTTTGACTCTTCTAGGTTGATGTCCCCAATTATACAGTTTCCTCTTTCTAAACATATATTTTTAGAAACAAAGCAAGCAATTCTTTAATAATTAGTGGAGAAAAAAAGCCTTTTCACAATTTAGCAATAAGGCATAGAGTGTCCATTTTTGGCATTATTATTAAACAATTTTGAAAATATGAACTAATCATTTTGATAAGAAAGAAATGAAGTATAAAAATTAGATAGGAAAATATTTAAATTGTTCATTATCTTCAGATATGACTATATACTTTGAAGACTTCACTTACTGAAAAAAACTTGATAATTTCAAATAATAAAGATTTTAGTAAGTTGGCTAAATAGTCTAATATACAGAAGTAAAAATGAAGATTTCATATTATGAAATGTTTAATATTGTAGTTTAATAATATATTTTAGTATCAGATTGGGAAAGTACATAATCCTTACTCTTTTTATTTTTATTTTTTTCCATATTTTTATACCAATTCTTATATCCTACAATTTTAAATTAACTGTAGAATTATTTTGTAATGCGAGAATTTGCCTGAGATGTTTGTTTATTAATTTTCTATGGCAGTTTGAATTAAGAGAATTAACCTCCTTATGTAATTGACATTCTTGCAATAGTCTCTTATTTTATTCAAGTGTTGTTTTATGTTCCTTAGTGGAGAATGCTAGCTTTCTTCACATAAATCTTGCTTGTTGATAAAATTTATGTATTAGGATCCATTGTATTTTCTTGAAAATTATGAGATATTCAGAAAATTTTTGACGATTACTGATTTTAAAATATTATATTTCTGGAAATCTTTTGAATGATACTGTTGGATTTTTAAATAAATAATGTCTTCAAATAGCAATAAATGAAATGAATACACAGATGCATATACGTGTGTTTGGACATGTGTACAGACATATAAGCATGCACAATTATATCGACTTTAATATTTCCATGGGAATTGTAGTTATAGTGGTGAGGGTGGTCGTTTTTGTTTTATCCCTCACTTTTTTTGGAAATGTTTCTAGGGTTTTATCATTAAACACAAAGATGTCTAGTGTTAAATAAATATTTATGTGTTTGTATATTCATGAGCTGATGAAGAAAGCATAACTAAGCGAAGACTTGAAGTAGTGAGCGGAACTACTAGGCAGATATTGAGGGGAAGAATATTCCAGGAAGAACCATAATTGAAAGGGAGCTAGTGTCCCTAGTGCTGAAGGAACAGTAAAAAGGTGGTGTGATGGGCAGATTAAGAAGAGAAAGGTGGTAGAAATTAGGTCAGAGGTGGGGAGGTACTGATGGCATCAGGCCTTGGACATTGTAAGGACTTTGGCTTTGATTCTGAGTTGAAAAGGGAGCCACTGAAGAATTTCAGCAGAGTAGTGACAGAGATTTTTCATTTTTAAAAGAATCATTTTGGTAACAACATCACTAACTCTGTATTGTGTATTGTCTAAAATATTACATTAGGCTGTTTCCCATTCTTCTCAAACTTACAGTTCCCCTTTTCAAATCATAGTATACAGTGAGTGATAAAAAGTAGGGCAAAAATGCCATTTAAACAAGGTTTACTTGACTTCTGTTGCTGTTATCTTAATGAGAATGAGTAGATGATAGTTTTTTTCTTGCTTGTTTATTTGTATGTAGCTCCAGTGGTTACTGGGTCTTTGAATGGGGATTAAATTGTGTTATTTGCATACTCTCTTCTTATTTGCCACACCATCGTGTAAGAGCACACATTTTAAATAGATTATCTGAAGTCTAAATCCTTTATATGATGCCTTGAAACTGAGCCCTAAGCTCTGACTTATGAGGTGCAATAATTAATTTTCTCATTTCTTCACATTTCCATGTTGTTAAATGTTAATCAATTCCTGCTGTTTTAGAGGTCAGAAATTTAAATGTTAGAAGTCATACCCATAAGGAAATACATTTATTGATATTTAAGTTTTTGAAAACAAAAAGATAGAGTGAGAAACATTTAATATAGAACTAAATTAAATTTACTTAATATTCCCCCAATAAGTGTGAATCTTATGACTGCTATTACCATAAATACTAGTTAGTAGCCTATTTTTAGTTTTATCCTGTTGCTTATTATCTACTATAGTTTTTGGAGAGCTGCAGGATTTATTTGCTTTGAATTGCTCAATTTATAATTCAGTATTAAGCCGTGTACTGAATACACATTTCTTTCCATTTATGCACTTATTTAATTATCCATTTATTCAAAAACTGTTTATTGAGTACCTGCTATGTGACAGATGCTGTATTAGATGCTTCAGATGTAGCAAGGAACAAAGATCTCTGTCCTAATGGAACTTTCATGTTAGCAGAGGAAGAGAGACAAAAAGGAAACCTTACTATGTGACATTTTACAAGGTTTTGAGAGCTACAAAAAAATAAGAAAAAAAAGAAAGAAATACAGGGAGAAAACAAAGAGAGAGCAGAGTAAGGAAGATGGTGAGTATGAGGAGAGGAAGCCCCAGGCATTGTTGCAGTTTTATGTGAGGGTATCACGATAGACTTCATCAAGAGGGTGAGATGCAGCTATCCTGGGAGAGTGTTTGCCGGGAGGGAAGTAAGCCAGGATGGACAGGATGGGGAAAACTATAGAATAGGAGAGGATGTGAGAAAGTAACACGAGGTCAGATCTCACAGAGTTTTGAGGACGTTTTGAGGACTGTGTCTTTTTTTGTGAAATAAATAGGGCACCATTTCAGGGTGTTGAGCAGTGACTTCCTCTGATCAGGCTTTACCAGGAAAATTCTGGCTACTCTGTTGAGAATAGGCTGAGGAGGGTAAGGGTAGAAGCAAGGAGCTCAATTAACAAGCTATTGTAATGATCCAGGCAAGAGATGGTGGTGGCTCAGACCAGGATGGATGCAGAGGAAGTAATAAGAAACCTTCAGATTCTGTAGGTATTTTGAATAGAGAGCCTAGAATATGATAGATTAGCAAAGAAGTAAAATGGAAATAAATTTATTTTTTTTTTGGTTCTGAGAATTGGAAGATTGAAGATGTAGTCAATGATACTTGTAGGGCTGCAGGAGGAGCATGTTTTCAGGGAAACGTGAGGGGTTGAGCTTGAGATGAATAGTTGGGACATTGAACTTAAAATGTCTTATAAACAGATGGAGAAGTAGATTGGGCAGTCAGATGTATGGGTTTACAATTCTTGAGAAAAGCCTAGCTTGGAGATAAATAACTTTGAGAATCCTTGCATAGTGATAGTTTGTCACACTGTGAGACAGTGAGCACACCGTGGAGTAAGTATAGATAGAGAAGAGGGCAAACGTAAGCTCCCGGGCACCTCGCAGTGTGGAATCAGAGCAGAGGAACTAGCAACAGAGATAGTAAAGGAGCAATGTGTGGCGGAATGAGTTCCATGCGGGGCTGGCTCCGTGGGCATCCAGCTGGTACAGGCACAGCCTTATACTCGAAAGGACGCTGTGCTTGGTTTAATGCTCTGCTTTCGCTCTCTTGAAATTCTTAATGTTTTAACAATGGTCCTCACATTTCTTTTTTGCAGTGGGCCACATAGTTACACAGTTGGACCTGACTCAATTTCACACAAGTAACGTACCATGTACAAGTCAGAGACCTTATACCTAGGTAATGAGCTTTGCTTAATAGAAAACGAAAACTATTTTTTAATGTAATTATACCTGCGCATAAAACAAATCTTCAAGCTACAGATTGATTTCTTTCCTTCATAAAACAAATCTTCAAGCTACAGATTGATTTCTTTCCTTCATGTCTTTAATGTCCTTGTCTTCTATTCATTTCTTAATGCTTACTTTTTTTTTGCTATCATCTGTACTGAGACTTAAACCATGAGTGTGAGTCATTTATAATTCTCATTACATTTTCTTTATCCCCCCCACCCCACACACACTTATAATATCAGACCTTAACACAAATTCTGGCACATAGAAAATGCTCAATTATTATTTGCTGTCAGATTTTTCAAATGTAGGAATCGCTTCATTGATAATCTCTTACCATCATCTCTATAATCTCTGCAGTTTTTAATAGATTTTGTCCTTTGTCCATCCTAAATTTATTTTACCTTGGATTATTTTTAACTACACTGTGCTTGTTCTCTTTTTCCCATGTGTTCTTTTGACATCTTTTAAATTTTTTTTTGTTCTAAATACATTAATCAGATATAAGTAGTTTAAATTAGTAATTAGTCCTTAGCTTTCTTCTTTTATTATTTGCTACTCTTTTCACATATTTCTATACCTATTACCTTCCAATTATAGCTATGTCTCTCTCACCAGATTCAGAACTGTCTATTTTCCTGGCAATAGGCCATCTCAGTCTCTATGCTATTCCAGTATCTAACCCTGGAAATGTCCCAACTGTTTGCTACTTCTAACTGCTTTATTTCTGTTGACTGCCATGCCGTTAGTAGTCTTCCCTCAGAATCTTCTTGGTATTTTACGTGTCATAAATTAACTGCTTCTATACTTTCCATCTTTAGAGCTGTGTTTGTTTATGTCTCTTCTTTTCTATACCCACTGTCATTAGCTTGATTCAGTCTTGTCACCTCTCTTTAGACTACCAAACTCTCCCTAATTCAATTCAGTTAGAGTCACATATCCAAAACATAATTTTCATTATATTACTTGATCTTATAAATCTTCAGTCATTCCCTATTGTCCTTGATATTCAGAGTGTGGTAGGATACTGTGGTATGTGCTATAAAGGTATGTCACCAATGATTAGTTACCAATCATAATTAGGGTCTAAAATTTGTAAATGATCTGCTTTTTTAAAAAAATGAAGTAGGGACTTGTGCAAATAATATACTTAATCCCTTGCTTTTCAAAATGTTTTTTTCTTGAATAAGAAAGAAAAACAAAAAAGAACAGGTAGTAATGAAAACACACACAAATCAAGAATTATACATAACCCACAAACTTTTATCTATCTCACAGCTCCAAATGCTGAACTATTATTGACAAACTAGGAGTAGTTGTGGTGCTTAGGAGTTATTATAATCTGAGCACTAATTATCTTAATTCCTGGATTATCTTATTTTTTTAATTTTTAGTTTTTTTTTTTTAATCAAAACACATGGGGTTTCTTGTACATACAATAATTATCCATTTTGTCTGCTTATGCGCGCGTGCACGCACACACACACACACAGAACCACCATGAACCCTTTCTTTTCTCTTTTTCCTAATCTATCTGCTCTCAACTACTTCCTCTCTCATCTTCATGTAAGAAATGTTTATCTATATTTTATTCATTTCAAATGGTGCCCCTATGATCTTCATAAAATCTCCCCTTTCATTGAACCCCAACACTCCTTGTGCTCTCCCATTCACATATTACCTGGTCTATCTTATCTGTATATTTCTACTAACTTTCTGCAAGACTAGAAGTGTTTCATGTGTCTCTATCCTGGGTCCGGAAGAGTGTCTTGAAATGGAGTAAAAAAGACTCAGACACTGAGCTATTTTAAATGTTTATAAAATGCTTGTTTCTTTCTGGTAGGCAATGGAAAATACAGGTCTTATTTAACCTTATGGTAGGATTCTTTTAGCGTTACTTGAGCCATGTTATAAGGTTGTTTCATCTGTGGAATTACATATGAAATGAACCAAACTTTAAAAGTGTCCTGTTGATTTAATAATATTGCCTTAAAAATAAGTCCCAAACAATGTTATTTTATGTTCTAGAATAGTAAGTAATACAAAATAAGAATTACTCTTAGATAAAAATTTGGAATTTATATTAGTTATAAATATATGTTTTTAAACTCTCCTGTTGATATGTTTTTGACAAAATGAGGCCAACCTTCAAATAAAGCATAGTCAAAAGGAGACATTTAAATAAGCATGCATTATTGTAATAGCAGGAGAAATACAGTTTGGGGAATTATATTTGAAGATTACTGATGTAAAGGCAGCATAAAATATATAATATAGGTGTTGAAGAAGACTATGATAATATTTATTATCTTTACCTTTTTTATTCCTTTAAACTGAATATGTACATACCAATTCACAGAGGAAAATGAAATAAATCATTCAGGGATTTGCAGACAATAATATGGTGATATTTAAGTTTGAACTATTGTTCAGTTTCATGGATTAGAGTTGCAGTGACATGGCAATTCAAGTAGTTTATCATTGAATTGCAAATATAATTTTATCGATATTTAAGTCCCCAAATTCTTGCTTGAATGCCATTAAAAAGTCTAGAATATTTACCATGATAACTCTGTAATTCTATATTGACATTATAGTGTCCTGAATGTGTGTATTTTAGGAGCAAATAGTAAAATCTGCAACAAATATTCTGATTTCTGATATACTTATTTAAAAAAATTAATAAGTATTTACTTTTATAGTTATAAAGTAGAAAAAGATACATGTGTATATTGTTTCAAAAAACATTGGGTTTTACTTCTGTTTCCCCCAACATTTATGAGAAAGAATATAGTCATTTTATTCCTTAAACTCATGATATACATTCTACTCTGAGGTTTATTTTCTATCAGTCTCTTTATTCTAAGGAATGCATTTTGAATGGGAAGACATTGTAAATCACACATATTGTCCATGTTAAAATAAGGCAAAAAATTTGAAATTATACGAGGAATATATGACAAGTTGAATGGGGTTCCTGTATTCAGTTCCAATGTGAAGGATGCTTCCTCTACACCAGTAAACAATTCTCAGACACCAGGAGGTGTCTAAAAGTAAACTGTCTTCTTACACTGTCTATCTAACTGGAGATAGCATCAGATTTCATACGTTCAGGGTTCAGTCCTATAAGACTGTCTGTCTGATCTGTCTGTCTGTCTGTCTGTCTGTCTGTCTCTCTCTCTCTCTCTCTCTCACACACACACACACACACACACCAGCCATAAGCTCCATCCCTCACCTGTCCTTCTGATCAACTGGCTATAGATTGGAGGTTCAGACAACCCCATCCTTTGGTTTGGTGCTAGAGTGGCTCACAGAACTCTGGACAACCTGTTTACTCAGTAGATTACTGATTTATTACAGAGAATATTAGAGGATATGAATCAACAGCCTGGTGAACAGATACATAGGGCGAGGTTCCAAACAAAGGAGCTTCTGTCCTCATGGAGGTTGGGGCCCAGCATTGTGGCACACATAAGTATTCTGGTTCCCTGACATAGAAGCTCTCCAAATAAAGGACCAATGAGCTGTCCTTCTGCATTTTTATGGAGGCTCCATCATGCAGTCAAAATTGACTAAGTCTTTGGCTTCTGGTGATCGATTCAACCACCAGCCTCTCTTCTCTTCCTGGAGGTCTGGGGTAGGATTGAAATTTCAAAATCTCTAATCACATGATTGATTCTCCTGGCGACTATTGACTGTCCTTTGGTGGAGTCTAAAAGTCACCTCATTAATATAACAAGACACCTTTATTACACTCAACACAGGAAATTCCAAGGGTTTTGGGAGATGTGAGGCCGAAAATGTGGATGAAGACCAACTATCTTTTAAATAACAATATCGCACAAGTCAAACAGTGAATTTCTTGTGTATGCTAACTGAGAAGAAGCTGAATTACACTTCAACTGTTTGAAATAGTTCCAGTTTAAAAGAATTGCCAGTTTTAGAATTTTGGACTTTTGTATTGTTTTAGGAAACATAAACCCTATTTATTAACAAATTTAACATCCAATAGAGCAATGGTTTTGTCATAATGAATGAAAGAATTCATTATAGCTGTTAGGAACTTAGTCTATTGAATTTATATAAAGAAATACTTTAATCCCTGTATGTATTTTAAGAAACATTCTGTATAGTGATCGTGAGAGTTTATGTAAATAAAACTAGAATAAAAGTTAAAGATACAGAGAAAAAAAGTAATTGTAAAATGCACCAGCAGTTTGCAACAATGGCATCAAGGCAAGCAGGGCATGTGGAAATAGTCTAATCCAGTGGGAAGATTGTTTAGAATTATTGGGACATGATTCTCTGTGTGGGAGGGGAAAACTTCTCCTCTTTTTCTTCTTAGTTCTTCTGGTTGGCCTAAGAATTAAATTGATATGAGATAGATTCACAGGAGAAAAATGATCAACTTTTATTACGTATGTATGTAGGGGGGTTCCCTAAGAATATGGGGCCTGAGGACAAATCTGGCAGTTGAGGCTTATCTGCGGTCTTGAGATAAGACGAAAGAGGAGAAGGGAATAGTTGTTTGGGACTTCATAGAGGAGGGAGGAGATTTACATGGAAATGAAAGAAACAAATGTTCAGTAAAATAAAAAAAATGTTTGCTGGGCCATCTTTAACAATTGGACCCAGAGAAGACTTTGATTAAAAGGGTTTTGCTAGCTTCCTCATTGTCCATCTCACTTAATTCATATTACACTATAGTTATCTATGACAATAGCTCTCTTTCCTGGAGCAAGTCTCTATATAAATTATTTTAGGCAGTTAGTGAGGTCAAAGATTCTTTCTGAGTCTTATTTCTTAAAACAATCAATATCCCAAAGAGACATATTTTGGGATGGCAAACTCTGCTTTCCTTCAGTAATAATAAAACATAATTTAGTTTTAGTCAGTGTTATTACCCTTTCAAATTTTCTAGAAATGATGTTTCTCCTTATCGCTTGCCCCAGGCATGGATGGTTCCTACTCCTCTTCCCTCAGCCTTTATTTACCACTACTTGCCACTTCCATATTTGATATAAGGAGGAAGAAAATGTCACTGTTCTTTTAAAATGAATATTATGTATAGTTTTTTTTATATAATGAGTTTATAATGATAACAATTGTGTGAGTTTAATGCTCTAATTTTGTTTTATTTTACATAATCTCATTTAATTTTTTACAACTACCGCATGAGGTGGGTATTGTGATTCACATTTAAATGAGATGTATGGAGGTTATATAACTTTTACAAAACCACACAGGTAGTAGGTGGGCAACCTGAGACTCAACTCAAAGGTCTGTGCTCTTAACCACCGTGTTCCCATGTATCATTAGACATCTGGCGTGGACTTAATGAATAGGGTAGAAGAAACTTAAATGTAGGTACTCCTGATTCATGTTCTTAACTAGTAAATTGAAGGCTACAAGAGCATAAGAAAAAAGAGACAAAACTTATCCCTTATATGATATACAACCAATTTTAGACTCACAAAGTAGAAAGTTTAACATTAACTCTCATATTACTTAAATCATTAAACTTATGTCAGAATAGAGAATATCATGTTCAGGAAAACTTCACAGACTCTCAAGGAGATATTAAGGAATTAAAAAAAAACACATTTGATATCACCTAGGAAAAATAAACATAAAAAATATAATTTCAGAGGCATCAGTGTAGTGTTCAGTCTTCTAACTACAAAAGAAAAAAATTTCAGATAGTGCTGGTGCCATGTTTGTGAGTAGAAGTATTGATTATGGAAAAGTAATTTCACAGTAAGATTTTTTAGAATTGAAGAAGTGCAAGATCCTCTCTCTCTGACACACACACATACACAGACAACGAGGTTTTATAATGGCCAGCTTCCTACTGAAAAGGATATCATTTTCATGTCAGTTTTCAATATTATCTCTTGGAATTTTTTTAATTCAAAATTTCTCTGTTATATCATCATGGAAATAAATGGAAAAATGGATTCATTTTACAGCCTGTCACTTTGTTCACATTTATTGGGCACCCATGATATTTTTAATAGTTTCTTGTTATCAGCGGAGAAATATTTATTGGTATAAATGTCAAAATTTGCAAAGACACTGGGATACAAAAGGAAGCGAATATATTTAAACTTTATATCTTCTGTTCCTTGCATTAATATGCAAAGAGTCAAAGTTTTTTGATGAGAAGGGATGCTATGTACAAGGGTACGAGGCTAAGAACACTTATGAGATCCATGGCCTTATAATTGTTACTGCAATCCTCTTGTGATGATGAAGTTAACATCTATGGATCTCATTTTCAATTACAAGATAAATTTCCCTTTACTGTTTCCCAGAGAAGTAGCCCCAAACCAATGTAAACTAAATGAAGGAAGGTGTTCCAAAGATCGTATCAAGCAATTCTAAAAGTCTCAAAGATTTGTGTTGACAGAACTCTCCCAAGGGTGTGGAGGTAGGAAATATTAATTTATTGTACAGAAGGGCAGTAGCACTTCACAGGTAATCATATGAGCATAGTGTTCAAATCCTGGTCTTACTCATTGGTGTGTGATTTTGTACAATTCACTTAACCTTTCTGTTTCTCAGTTTCTTCATCACAAAATAGCAATAATAATACTATCTATCTTCTGGAATTATTGAAATGTTTAAATGAGTTAATATTTATGAATATGCTTATGAAAGTGCCTGACACTACTGAGTTCAGTGCAAGTACATAGACACATGTGCATGAACAGAGTGTGTCTATATGTGGTGGTTATTTTTATGAATTATTCTATTTAAGAATCCCAAAATATTTACATAAAAATGATTGTATAATTTACAAATTGTCTTCTCTTCATTTTTACAAATAATCCTAAGGCTCAGGAAGCCTTGTGGTTTTCTCAAGTTTAAATAGAACCTTGTTTGCTTATCTCTAAAATGTGTTTATTTCTCATTAAATTTCTGGTTTTTAAATTCTCCACAAGATACAGAATAAATGATAAAGAGAGTCTTTATATTCTGATGGTTAATTAAACACCCTTCTAGTTGTCTGTACATGATTCATGTTCCCCAATATCTCTCAATAATGGCCATCAGCCCCTTTGTGTTCTCTCCTTTTTCTGACCCAATCAATGTACAATTTCTAAATGTCATGGGAGAAGCTATGAAAACACAAACTCAGAACTCATCCTCCCTCAATACCAATAGGTTTTCCATCAGTAAAATACTCTTCTGTAGAAATGAGTAGCTATTCCTCCAGATTGTAATACAATCTTAAAACTTATACAGTGAAGTAAAATAAAAAAAATGATTCAAAACCTTGCTATGATTTCTAACTACCCAAACTCTTACATTTTGAGTGATGCTTTCTCACTAAGGCAGCCAGAGATAAAATAAGCTCTGGGTTACAGAATCCAGTGAAGCCCCCTTAGTCCTTGGTGAGCCCCTTTTCTATAACTATTGTTAATATGCAAATAAGGTAGGTTTTTTTTGTTTTTGTTTTTTTTTTGTCAGTACAACTATGCATCTGCTCTAGTTCACATGATAAAAGGAATTAATGTGTAAACTTTGGTATTTCATATATTAATAGTAACAAATTATTTGCTGCCATTCTTAATATTCAGCTGAGACACTGATAGGACAGCAGTATATCACAAGAGCTCTGTTGAGAACTGGTTTGTCACATTGCCCAAGGTAGATATGTAATGATTAGTACTTTTGACTCTAAAGACACACATTCACTTTTCATTTTGCCACTTTTTTTTTTATCTTCTCTTTGGCCTGATCTCCAATCTAGCTGTGGCTTAAATTTCACTTTATGTATGACTTTGATATCTTTTTTAATTTAAATAAGACCCAAAGGCCTCTAATTCTTGGAATAAAGGAATCACATAGGAACAGAAAAGGTGAAGAGAAAAAAAGTGATTGATGTGAAATAGAAAGGAATTTGACAAGAGGAGATACAAATCTTTTCTGTTTCCTATGTTACAAATTTGAACAAATCGAAGATTAAAAATCTTCTGTGCAATTTGCCTAAAGTCCCAATTCATCCTCAGATTTTTTTTTTTTAACACAACCAATTTAAACACTTTCTATTATCTCCTAGGATCAAAAGAATCAATCAACATCTTCTACAGTCTTATGGGTCTTCAATCATGCTTGCCCAAGGCAATGAAAATCAAATCAAAAGCTGCCTCTATGGGTAGGGGGTTACAATTCAGTATAACAAAAAATACTGCAGAAGTAAAAACCTTGCATAAAATGAAATGTAATTCATGCTCATTGAAAAATATATATCCTTTCAGAAATTACATGGAAATTTTTTCAATCTGTTCTTTTTCTCTCAAGACGAGTTTTTAAAATGCCAACCTGTTATTCTTTCTGAGGCAGAATAATTTTGTTATCAATCCAACCCTTATGTTCCCGATGCTATAGATTTTTCTTTGTTATGATAACTTTAGATTATGACATTCAAGTTGGATATTTTTTTGAGAAATCAGTACTCATTTTGAAAATAATAGTTATCATATAAAAATATGCAAACCTGCATATTTACCAACATGAGTGTGCATGTGTGTGTGTGTGTGTGTGTGTGTGTGTGTGTGTGTGTGTGTATCTGGGTCAAAAAGTAGAAATAGAAAAGGCAAACTCAGGATAATCTTTCAATCTGTGTCTTAAATGTAGCTAGTTGAATTATGGTAAAGCAAAAGTCTCTAAAATGGTTTGACTGGGTTTTTCACTGCATATAGATCCGAACTTGCTATTTTGATTATTTTCTTATCAGCTGTATATAAAATGTATATTAACAGCAATTCAGTAAAAAAGTTTGAGATTTTGAATATATCTACCTTTGTGAAATTAAGGATTCTCTTATTTTTAATTGCTTTATATAAGAAAAATTCTTTCCTTACTCTACCATCATTTCTGTATTTATTAGTTTCCCATGATTTGAAGTGGTATACACTAAAATCTTAGTACTATTAAGATTTTTACTTATTACCAATTATTACTATTATTATCATTATTATTACTACTTGACATAAGAAATAAAATGTAGTAATTATTTAAATCATCATAGTGAAAATTATTATATGTGTATCCATGAACATAAAGTGGAATGAGGTAGAGGGCTCCCCAGCATTGCTGCCATGTTTCAGGAAAAATAAAGCATGCTATTGTCACGTGTCCACATTATATGCATGTGTTTATTTATGTTCCACTTAAAATTAACATTTTTATGGGAGTGCCATCATGGATTTAGCATAGACTTTTATGTTGAGTTTTAGTGTTAACCATGACATCTGAAACCTGTATACAACTAAAGTATCAAAATTGTATTTATTTAAACCATTTATACACAACTCTACAACAAACTTTAGAAATATTGAAATTTTTAAGTTTAAGAAAGCTTATCTTGTTGGATCACATATATTAGTAAAGCGTGCATGGTGTCCTTTAATAGGATTTGTTAATCATTTTCCTAAAGGCTATTTTCTAAATTATATTTACAATTATTTGAGGCCGATGGTGGTTGGGTGGTGAGGAAGCAAACCGAATGTTTTTGATAGACAATACTAGATCTGAATATACAGATTTAGATTGTATTGGTAGTCTAGATTCTGTCTTGACCTCTTGAATGTAAAAACTGTTTTTGTTGAAGTAGAAATAAAATTGTTTGATATGATTTATGAAACTTCATCAAAGTTGCAGTAGTCATGATTTAAATTAAGATCTACTTTGAAAGCACTGCATGTTTACATTATAGGAAATACATGCTTTTTTGTGGATTTCACTTCTAGAGTTTGCTTTGAAAATTTCAGTATTTAAACAACAAAGCGAATCTCAAACAAATTGATTTAATGTGGAATAATATGGAAGCAATGCTGCTACATCCCACTTAGTGTAATTCTGGAATGATGAAAGGCCTTCGGTATTTTAAAGGTTGGATCAAGTTTATACAATTAGATGAACCAAACTTCAAACGATGGAAACTTACCTAGTTATAGTTTATGTTTATTTATTGTATCTCATATACTAAGATGCTAATTATTCTTAGTATATTATTTTATGAGGCATTTATATAATACTATTACAGTGTTTTATTTAATGCAACTATAAAATATCCTATGTGGATCTAAGTTTTCTCTTAATTCATATTCATAGGAACTTATTTCTCTGAAATTTGTATACAAAATGAGGGTTTCCAGAGACAAAGTCAACCAGTACTAAGGATTTTATTTTACTGCCAAGGACCAAGCACATTTGTCACAGGCAAACTGAGGCTCAAAGTTTTCAAATAACTTTTTTCAAGGTTAAACAATTAGGAGTCTGTGGTGTTGAGATTCATACCAGGCATGTCTGATTCTTAATTCTGTACACTTTTCTTTATGCAATCAGGTAAAACTCAAATTAAGGCTGGAGGAAGAATGATCTACCCCCACCCCTTCTCCCATAATATCAGATGAATACCATGTCAAATTTCTACACCTCTCTAATCATCTTACCTCTTCATTAAAAAAAAAAAAAAATACCATTACCTATACCATAAGATAGTAAAGGAACCAGAATTTGTCAATGTACCTAACTTTCACTCTACTTTATTCCTGTTAGAATCTGGGCTTTTATTCTACTTGTAAGCTGGTAATATAGTTTGTTGTGGTTTCATAGATGCTGACAGAAGACACAAAATTCTGGGGTCAGGAACAAAGAACTTAATTCTCACATAACAGTATATGATGTGAGCTTCACGTTTGCATTGGTACCTCTTGTTGCCTGAGTTTCATGGAAATAAAGCATAGTGGCCTGTGTGGGTGCTGCATACATGATGGTTTTACATTATAGCCAACGAACTATACTGTCGGCACACACCTCTTTTATAGCAGGTTTGCTCATGGTCCTGGAGGTAGACCTTGCATCCCTCAAATTGCTGCTGAAATATAATCTTGAAAAATATCCCAGGTAAAAAGAATTCTGGGCCTTGAATTCTTGGCAAACACACTGAGAACCAAAACACGCTGGGATAGTCAGGGCCTTCGCAGATGGCCTCTCTCAACATCTCCCTCATACTTTCCATTAACTCTCTATCAATCTTAGATTGCATCTGCACCCAGTTTTTTTGCCACTCTTTCTCTCATCTGTACTCCCTTGACAAAATCTGTCTACTCAGCCTCTGCATTCAGGCACTGGGAGACTAACAAAATATTAACAAACAAAAAATAAAACCATGAGTGCTATCTTTATAATTCATGTGTGGACTCACCTAGAATATTATTTTAACCTTCTTCTTACTTTTCAAACCAAATATTATTTTTCGGCCTCAATGTAGCTGACTATCCTGCTTCTAATTTCACCAAGAAACAGAAGCAATCATAGTTGACCTTCCAGAGGTTTCCATAGCCACATGAGCGAACATAGTAACAGCTGTGCCAGTAACCTCTGCCATCCCTTCTCTTATTATGGATGAGCTGTCTGCGCTCCTAGCTAAGGCTAAACTTTCACTTATGGATTCACATATTATCCCCTGTGGACTATAAAAGAAACTGGTATGATTGACTACCTTTCTCTGGCATCATCAATTTCCCCCCACTTTTCTGGATTATTTTAATAAGCATGCAACCACACTATAATGTCACCTATTCAGTTTTCTAAAAGTGAAATTCTACATACTTTTAATATGATTCAAGGATTTTGTTTTTTCTGTGTTGCCACCCTTATCTTCGAGATACTCTCTGAGCTTCTTTTTGCATAACAAAACAAATTTCAATGTGCTGTCATAAAGAATAGCCCATACATTCTGGGAACTTTTGGCAGTACAAAGCACTAACAAAAATTTGGAAATTGAATGTTTTATTTAAATCTATGGTAGGGCTTCTTTTTCTACCAGTCTCTGTAAGTAGAAAAGGGATAGTACAGATAGTCTATGAGATTAAAGCTCATAGAAACCAGACATAGATTTTTATCTTGATTATGAGATTTTTATTAGAAGATGATTGTAAAGTGCTTAACCTTATATCTTGAAGTCAGTAAGCATAAAATGAATGTTTTATTGATCAGTAAAAAAAAAAAAAACTGAACTAAATAAACAAAATATTGCTTATTATTCAGAATTAGTGCTCTCATAACATGTAAAATTTATTTGATGATTACTTAAAAAACTTGATATGTTCTTTTTGTGATTAAACTCTTTGGAGCAGGAAAAATGTATTTTTTTTATGCAAAGCCTTCTCGTTTTAGATTATACATGGCTGAATATTTTCCCTCACTTTCGTTGGGCTTAGATATTATTTGTGTTGTTAAAGTTAAAATTGTATTTGTATTGTGCAGTTATAATTTACTAGTTTGTTTGATATAAGAACACAACAATAAAGCTAATACATTAAACTTCCAAGTTAACAAAAAAAGCATGAGTATTTTTTAATTTTATTTAACAAGAGGGATAAAGATTGTTGACTTTTAATGAATGATTTAGGGAAAAATATTCTCTTCAGTCTTGACTTTGTGTATTTCTATTTAAAAATACTCAAATAAATCCATCTTATTTCTTTTCTGCTTATTTTAATTCCTTTCAACATTAGCTGTACTTTTTTAAATTATCTTTTTTAATTCTCAGTTAAGACTAAACAATTGTTCCAGTTCCTCACTCATGAATAGTTTTGTGTAGGTACAGCAGTCAGTCATGGGAGCTGGGTAAGGAATTGGGGAATGACTGGAGTAAAGAAACAATACAATTGATGATGCACCCAGACTGGTGGCATGCAATTGTGGATATTAGTGGTTTTTAGCATGGGCTTTAGAGCTGAATAATTCTATTTAAATTTTGCTCTCCAGGTATTTATTATGGCAACCTGGGGTAATTACTTAATCACTCTGTGTCTTGATTTTCTCAACTGTAAAATGGTAATAAGAGAATCTACCTTTTAGAGTGGTTTTGATGATTACATGACTTAATACATATAAACACATAAAAGGGTTCCTTTTGCATTCATCGGGCTTAGATCTGTAAGTGCGAAAGAGTTCTTAGGAAAGCCAAAAGGCAACCGAGGAGACTAAAATGAAGACATTTAGAGGAATTTGAAGCTCCTGGCAACTACAAGATTTGTCAAATACTAAACATAGCCAAACACCTAAAACAAACTAAAAACCTGTCTACCTCAGTTTCAGTTAGTTAACACATCATGTCTGGATTTTAAAAAAATAAATTACAAGGTATGCTAAAAGGGAAGAAGAAAAAAATACAATCTGAAGAGACAATAAATATCAAAAATAGACTCACTTATGACACTGATTTTGGAATTAACAAACATGGAATTTAAAATAATCATGATAGAAATGTCGAGGTTTCTAATGAAAAAGTAGATAGCGTACAAAACAGATGATAGTGCAGGTAGAAAAGTGGAAATGCTAAGAAAGATTCTAAAGGAAATACTAGAAATCAAAAACACCGTAACAAATTAAAAAACATGCTTTTGATGGATGCATTAGCAGACTATTTATGGCCAAAGAAAGAATCAGTGACCTTGAAGAAAAGCAAACAAAAATTTTCCAAACTGAAATGTAGAGAAAAAATGAAAACAAACAAAATATAAAGGAACTGTGGGAAGTTTTAAAAAGTGTAACAGCAACACTATTGGAATAGCACAAGAGGATAAAAGAAGAGAACAGAAGAAATATTTGAAGTAATGATGGCTGCAAAGTTTTCAAAATTAATGACAGACACCAATCCACAAATCTAGGAAGCTCAGGGAAAACCAACTGGGAAAAAAACTAAAAGAACTACATATAGGCATGTTGTATTTAAACCGTGGAAAACAAAAGACAGTGAGAAAATTTTAAAAGGAGCCAGAGGAGGGGGAAAAATACCTTATGTGTAGAGAAATAGGATAAGAATTTCTTTGGAATTTATATCATAAACTGTACAAGCTAGAAGGTAATGGAGTGAATTATTTAGTAGCAGTGTCTGTGGTGATTATAGCATATGGATAAGTGAAATTAAAGATAGCAATGTCATAAGGGAAGGGAAAAGAGGGTTTAGGGATACTGTGTTATAAAGTAACTATAACACATGAACTGGCATAATGATATTTGAAGATGAATTTTGATTACTTAAAAATATATAATGCCAAATTTTTGAAAATCACTAAAAACTCTTAAAATTAAGTATTACTTGACTGCTATGAGAAGAGATAAATAAGTCATGTAAAATGTTCACATTAAAACTAGAAAAAAAAACATAAAATAAGAGGAAAAAAGGAAATGAATACCAAATATAATAAACAGAATATAGTTGTAAACAATTACTTTAAGTGTGAATCTTGAAATTAACAATTAAAAGACAGGAATTGTCAGAGTGGATACAAGACTCAATTGTTTGTTGTCTATAAGAACTACCCTTTAATATATACACTCAGGTTAAATTAAAGGTGTGGAGAGAGAGATGCTCACACTGATTCAAAGAAAACAGTAGTAAGATATAAATCTCAGCAAAATATAAATTAGAACTAGGAAAATTTTCATTGATAAAGAGAGTATTATATGATGATAAGTAACTCAATTCTCCAAGAAGAAAAAACAATTCTAAACATATATGTACCTAAAAACAAAGAATCAAAATATATGGCAAAACCAATGGTTTTACAAGAAGGAATAGACAAATCACTGTTATAGTTGGAGCCATCAGCAACCCTGTCAGTAACTGATAGATCAAGCAGAAAAAATAAAAAAAAATCAGTAAGGATATAGTTGACTTTAACAGCACTATCATTCGACTTGATTAATTGACTTTTATAGAATATTCTATCCAGCATCAGCAGAATATACATTTGTCTCAAGTTTGAAGAGATGTTTGCCAAGACAGACCACATTCTGTGCAATAAAACACACCTTAACACATATAAAAGGTTAGATACAATATAGAGTATGCCCTCAGACAAAAATGGAAGTAAATTAGAAATTGACATCTGAAAGAGAGCTGGGAAATCGTCTAAACATTGGCACATTAAACAGTACAATTCTAGTAAATCGTGCATTAAAGAAAAAGTCTCAAGAGAAATGTGAAGATATTTTAACTAAGTTAAAATAAAAATGGAACTTATCAAAATGTGTGGGATGTAATGAAATCAATGCTTAGATATAAATTTATAACATTAAGTACATAAAACCAGAGCTATTGATGTCTGTCTAAATAAGCAAAATAAATAAATAAAAATTAGAGAATAAGTCAATGAAATTGTGAACAGGAAAAGAGTATAGAAAATCAATAAACCAAAAAATTGATTCTTTGAAAAGGTTAATACAAGCGATAAATGTCTAGCTAGGCTAATCAAGAAAAAATGAGAGAAGACAAATGATCTGGCATAAGGCCCTACACATGCCATTTTTAATAGCTCCTGGGACCCTAAGAAACAGTCAGAATTAAGAGGCATGGGCTAAATTGTAAGTTCAGTGAAGATAGCAACCTTGTATATGAAGCTGACTACTTCATCCATACAGTGTACCACAGTGCCTGGCACCAAGTAGACAGAAAATTAAATATTTACTGAATACATGAATTATAAAATACAGTAGTCAGAAATGGAAGTAGCTGTTATTATTTAGCAGAGCAAACAACATACTTTTAGCCTATTTTAAAGGTTTTTGATATAAGCACATTTGCTCAAAACTCAAATACATAATGAAAACATTTTTATTCCACATAACATCTCTGTTGATATGTGCAAAAATGTGTATTTGCCATATTGCACAAATAATTAAGTGGTTATAATCTTTTCTGTGTCACAATATTAGAATCTTTTCTGTTGATGAGAGAAAGATTAAATTTCAGAGTGGCATTGAGACTATAAACAGAAGTAGTATGGTAACAAATAAAGATATTTTATTTTATGATATTTACTCTATGCAACAGACGCTAATTTCTTTGAAAACATTTCATATATGTTTATACACATTTGTGTAATTAAACTGTGATATTTTTTGCATGCCCATTGATAAATACCAGTGTCTAGCATAATAGAAAGTGTAGATACAAAAGCTTTTGAAAGATTAAAAAATTGCATGAATAAATGCATGCACCGAAGTTCCGGAAAGATAAATGTAAGCTTGAAATGATGTTCCTGCTGAATTTCGATTCAGTACAATTATTGATTTTCTCAGTTTACTATCTTCATTCGCCTTCATAGTACATATGTGTGTATATGTACGTATGTTTTATATTTATATAAATATTTAAATTTACACATGCTATTATTTACAAAGGAACCAGCAAACTGCAGGAATAATTGGAAGTGCTCACCAATTACAGAATCAAACATGTTCTTAGAAACTAACTGGACAATTTAATGTAAATATTTGCCATAATATCTTCCTTTTTCAAATTCTGATTTGGTTATTTCTTTATATTTGCATTTCCACCAGAGAATGAAAAAAGGAACAAAATTGAGATTTAGCTCAGATTTTGACTAAAAAGTAATAAAACATTTTGAATCTATTGGTTAAAAAATATTTTTACATTTCTAAATATCGTGAAATTTAATTGGTTCATTTAGAGTGTGAAAGTAGCTTTATATCCAATTTGAAAGGCAGTACTATATAGCAAAATGGTTAAAGATGCTTAAAGGCAAATCTAGGTTTATATTTGTCTTTGACACTCACTACTGGGTTTTCATATTAGGCAGGTAGCTTTGACCTCTGTAAGCCTGTTTCCTTTTCTCCAAGCAGCTCAGGTACCACACCCCAAGTCCCAGATTGTGCTCTCTGCCATGTGGGATATTATTTTCAATTTCAAGATAATTCTTAAGGAGATCTATGTTTTTAGTTGAGAAACATTTTTTGTAAGCATTTAATTCAGCTCATAACACACAGTGGTGAATAAATAGTAGCTGATGTCTCTGTTCCACTGCCTACATTTTCTCCTTCCCCCTCCTCCTCCTGATATTCTGTCTCCTCCTCCTCCTCCTCCTTTACAGTGGTATTATTATTTCTAATGGACATATCCTCTGTTAAAATAGTTTCAGGGAGATTAATGGCATATGAAATGAATAGTACAGCCAGAGTAGCAAGAAATGACTGAATCCAACTGCAGAGCAAAATCGTGTAAGGTTTATAAGACATATGAGAGACAATAGCACCACATTAGTGTTAGCCAGGCTGGTGCTTGAAATTCAAAGGCAAACTATGTTGGGGCACATGCCTTAGCCCTTACATATAGGAACTGAGGTATAGCTATGCGATAAGCTAAAATGTGGGGCCAAACCATGCACATTATCTATTGTGAAGAGCCTCGGATATGAGGTATTTAGATGATCTGATACTAAAAATCATCATTTCCTTTTTTAGTCCAAGTTTTAAATGTCTCTCATTTCTATCCTGGCACTATATACACAATACTTTTAGATCTATACTCAGAAAGATAATAGGCATGTCCCCTTATACTTACTTTCCTTATAAAACTATTGGTGCATTAGGTAGTAGGGACCAGAAAGAAGTTCAAGTCAGGTTGCCACTAGAAAATAATTGCATTATGTATGATATCTCTGAACTCCCACATATTTAGTAGGTTTCCACATAGACACCCATTATAAATCCCAGATGCTCTTCTGCATAATCCACAATGTTATTTCCATTTTCCAACAGATCTACAGTTTTAACTTAAGGTTCACAACCATTCAGATCAAATTTTCTCCATGAATCATGGTGCTTTCTTTTCTCATGTTTCAAATGGGCTAGGATCAAGAGAAACACAGATACGGCTTCTGACAACTGTGAAATTTGAATGAGGTGTAGTGGACTCTATGTTTGTAACTCCTTTATTTCATACATGCTAACTTCCTATCTGATATCTGGAAGGATCCATTTATCCTTAGTAATTAATGCAGGTAATTCTCGTTATGAAGAATACTTAAATTAACAACATGCTAACCATCCAAGTAGTAATTTTCAACGACTGGAATTTGCCTGATCTTTTGAATGCAATATTGGCCCTAAATTCTCTGAGTTAATGGCCATTGATGGGATTATGCCAGTGTTCCTAGTGCCCCATGAACTATTCTTCCACTGACTATAGCAAAATATAGTATGTAGAAGAATGCAAAAAAACTGCTATGGAGCATGGGGATTGTCAGCCATTCCTCAGTATTAGGAAATCAAGATACTTCCTTTTTTATGACACAGTGCTATTTAGACAGACCCTAAACTGTAGGCACTATAGTTTGTTTAATGTTTGATCTATGATTAGGAGTAAGATAGATCCATGTATACTTGAGCTTACCTTAACAAAGGAGTTTAGCTGCCTTTTTGCTCCTACTCAAATATACAAAGCCAGCTCCTTGACAGTCTGTCATCAGTCACATTAAAACAAAATTCTCCCATTGTATATCATAGATATACAATGATATATTCACGGTGGATTTTCCAAAGTCTAAATAGGGCAGAACTTTTATATGTGGATTTAGAAAAATCATGATAGTTTCATTAACAGTTTAAAAATTGCATCTACTCCAGATCACAATTATTTAAACAATGTTGTCTGTGAAAGCGAAAGATATTGAAAAGCATAACAAAATGTACTATGTAAATATTTGGGCAGTAACCCGAAAGTTAAGATGAAGTTTATTATTCTTTATTCTCCAAAGTTTATATAAACATCATTATCATTTATAGAAGTAACACGAATGTGAATATCAGTGAATCAGAAAGTATAATGATGTATTCAGGCCAAAGTTACATATAGTTATAAGGATTAATTTTTTTTAGCTATGAAATACTGCAAAATATATTAATATTTAGATAGACTGTACTTTACAAACTGCTTGATGCTTCTGAATAGCAAGGATATTAACTTAACTAATGATCCTTTAAATGAGTATGTAAAATATAATTTAAGCTACTTGCAACATGCAAAAGAGAGGCACCATTTGTTACTGCCAAAAATCACTGGCATGTGGAAATCAGAAAATCATTAGCCTTGATAGGAATAGCTTAATACAACAGAGAAGAGAACACATTATTTAGAACAGTTAAATGACAATTGATGCAACCACTGGTGAAATACAGAAAAAAAAGCAGAAAAGATTTAGTGAATGATAAATTCTGAATTAGTATTTGCCCATGCAAAGGAATGGTAATCTTTGCTCATTAACCGATGCACTTGGATTGTGAGCCAAAATGCTTCAGGCTGTAGCCCTAATTGTCATAAATGTTTATCTGTACAAGTTTAATTTAGAGAAGAAAGAAATGTCTTGAGTGTTGAGTAATTCTATATATTTTTTTATTTTCTTTATCAGCCTGCCAGTTTACTTAAATCCCTGCTCACATTCCTCCTTTTCCATGAGGGCCCCATGGTACCCTCAGCTGGAATTAATTTCTTTTTCTTCCGTTATGCCCCACTTTTTTTTTTACATCTCTTGTAGCAGTGTGCCTTATGGTATATTTTTACAGGTATACCCCATCTAGCACTGCCTTCGAGAGCACTGATCCATCACAAGTGTTTAGCAGAGTATAGTACTGTGCTTTCCTCAGTTTGAATGGCATTTGACAATCTGTTTTGTTTACAGTTTTGAATCTCTTTGCCATTAACAAACTATTTACCAGAGGACGATAATTTCAATTTGATTCTCAGCAAATATATTAAAAGTTTCCCAAAGTGTGAACAAACATGGACCATTGTCATATCCTTTAAACACAAGGATGACAGGCAATATCACATGTATGAACCTTAGATGAATATGGACTGTGCTATTGGCCTACCCACGCCACCATTTGAATATCTGTAAAGAGTGTAGGGAAGTCAGTCAATTATCCCAAACGTTTATGTTAATTTAGTTTTAAATAATTCTTTAGGGAACACACCTCCAAAGGGACTGTCATGATTTTATTTATTACTCACATTTATGGAACTCTCTTCCATTTAATTTTAAAAAGAAGTAAATAAGATACACCTTTACTTGTGTACCCTTTAACATTGAAAGTTTCCTCAAATGGAAACTTTTATCAGGGATAAAATCTTAACTGGCTATAAAGTCCAAATAAGCAACATAAATGTATGGAGAGGAGAAAGTTGGCATTATAAACTGAGAATCACATAAAGTATTAGCAACTGAAGAGTGCCTACCTGCCTAAAGAGGGCAATAGCTATTAAGGAATAGTTGGCCATTTCTATGGAATAATGTAAATATAGTGTTTCCATGCCTTCCAATTTTTTAAGAAAAACCAAATCTGATTTTCATAAGATTTTTTTAAAAAGTGGACATTTAATTTAAATTTTAGCTATTTTCAATATTGTGCAAGTTTCAATAAAGCATTTCCATGGATTAGATCCAAATTGGTTATGGCCTCTCTTTTTCTCTTCTTTCCTGTCTTATTTCTTCCTTTTACGTCTTTTTCTTATTCCCTCTATCCTTCCCTTCCTCTCTAAATATGTTTGTATGTATTCACACACGTGTAGCCTATATGAATTAATGACATGGCACTGGAGACTATTACTCATTAAAGTATTCCCTATGACAGGATTTTCCAAATTTGGTCTTCAGAGTTATTACCTGCATCAGAGTAACTAAAATAACAGGTTTTTGTGCCCCCATCCCAACACTTAATTATGGACTCTGTTGATTATCATCTATGAAACTGCATTCTTAACCAAGTCCTTGGTGGTTTTTATGCATACTAAAGTTTGAAAACTGTTGCAATTTGGTACTCCCATATCCTTGATGGAAAAGGATGAAGTGACAATAACTGAAACTCATCAAAGCTCGAGAGCGACTAGAAAGACAACAAATAACCAAAAAGTTATTATAGAGGTAGCTAGAACCTTCTGGACCTACTTAAAATTTCCCTACATAAACTGATCTCACTATTGTTTTCATTTCCTTATTGATATTTTTAAACTCTTTCTACATACTGAAGAAGGTGGCGTTAATTTTGAAAGGTACTATTTTAAATAAGAACCTCAAGAAATATTTAAAGTATCAGGTTCTCACATTACCATTTAGATGATATTATCATTTACAAAATGCTTTTTCACAATCATATTTTCCCTAACTACAATTGCACACATTCAGGTCATTCTGTTTGACTATGTTTACATGCATCTCAATATTTTATGGAGATGCTCTAATATTACTGAAAATAAAATACATAAACTTATATAAATCCTGTGGACAATTTTCTTTCCAAGTTTTAAATAATTGGTCTTTGCTATCTAATTACAAAGGTATAAAATTTTAATAGCCATTCATATGCACATTATTGTGGTATTACTTGCATTTTTATAACTTATTCTTTCTGGAGGAGTTTAAAGATTAACTTGATAGTTTAAATTTATTGATAGATTTCCTTATGCTATAAAGGCCATCCATTGTATGTTTGTGCTTTGATGCAATCTGGAATAAAATGAAGTAATCTTCAGTTACAAAAATATAAAACATAAATCTATGAATTACTGAATTTTCAAGGTTGTTTTACAACTGAAGATTACATTGCAATTTGTATTTTAGTGGCACCATGCAGGTTTCTATGTCTATATAACTTTAAGGTTTATAAATATAATGAGCTAAAGAAGTCTACATTTCAAATCTGATGCATGATAAAATATTTAAAAATATTAATAATGCATTACTCTGAAATGTCTTGATTTCTATGCTTTATATAACAATTCAATTTTTAAAAAGCTTTAGAAAACTGACTTGTGACATTAAATATATCTTTTTCATGCTTTAAAAAAATACTTGTCTATTCACACACATGAATCCGACTTTGCAAATATACAACCAACCTTTGAAATCCACATCATTGCAATGGTAAAATAGAGTGGCTCACTCACATCTCTCTGTTTAAATTGTATGGATTGGAAAAAGATTAAAAAGCATTTTAGTCTCCAGAATATCTCCAGATCTAGAAGCAAATAAGCAGTTGTCAATTGTGCCATCAAACAACTGTTATACCAATGGAAACTCAAAAATGAAATTTACTTACTAAAATCTTGCCCATGAAGTTCAGAGTTCTTAAGACATAGGATATAACTGATTTATATCAAGACTGAAATATTGTGACATGTAAAAGGTTAAATGTAAATTCACTAGGTAGTTTTACATTTAAATTTGTATGTCTAGAGTAGCTGAACCAACTGTGATGGATGAGTGATGATTTGGGGTTCCGTCCCTTAGAAGATGCTACATTACTTGAAGAGATTGCAGAACAGAGGATGATTGGTTGAGAAAATACACATGTGCTACTTTGTTTAATCTGTCTTTATAAGTCTACATCTGAAGAAATATTAGTTTAATTTTTTTCTTTGCTCATATATATATATTTATATATAATCTAAAAGGTATATATACACACACAAAAAGTCAGCATATATATTTGTATCATATTTGCATCACATTTGGAGCATTAGAATGTAACTTTTGGACCCTCCAAAAACGTATGTGATTATTAATATTATGGATTATGGATAGTTTATTAATTTTTAATGTCCAGGTTAATATTCATTTGCATTTCAGAAATAATGTGATTAATTGGACCTTTGCAAATTGATAATCAAGTGGTATTGCAGAGCATTTTCTTATCTATTTTAAATCATTATCTCTTTAAAAACCATTATTCTCAAGACTTTGAACCTTTTTACCTACTATGTTATAAGATAGTTGTGAGATTATATTAAGATATGTGTTACAGATCTCTCAGAGAAAGCCATATTTCATTAAAAAAGAAGTAGTCATCTGTCATAGAACACTGTTCCTATCATAAAATGTCTTTTATCGTAATTATATCCCCCATCATTTGTATCCTATTAGGAGCTTATGCCAAATATAGGAAAGTTTTCAAACACACTCCATCTTTAAAATGTGATTCATTTTTTCTGCTTCTCATTGGCTAATCCAGGAAGGAGTGTTTCTTGCTGTAACAATTCAGTCAGCAGTTCAGTACCTGATTCTGAACATGTGTCCTGTCCTAGACAACTCCAGTAGAGTGATTTTTGAAAGAGCTATTCATAGCTAGCAACTCAATTTCCAAGACAGATTTTATATGTATATATGTACACATGCATGCACACACAGTTCTGACATCGTTCATCACTGAAATAGTCTTCTAATAGAAATAGATTGATTTTTTGGGGGGAAGATAATCACATTTGGCTATGAAGTGATGAGAGTAAGTTGAAAACAAATATATCACGCAGTATGCGGAATTGATACCTGTATATTAACTAGTTTTGCTGCTGCTGTTGCTGAAAATCAGGAGTGTTTGGCCCTATTTAACTGTGTCATCTGTTCCCCTTATCTTTCAAGGAAGAGAGTCTAGAATTGAGACATAGTTTAGAAATGGTACTTAAGGTTTATTCAATCATTTCTAATTATGGTGAGATTATACAGGTTCAGCATAGAGATCACAATGTCTGAGTAAAATGCAGGTGTGGGAATCAGGCTGAAATTGTTAATATACCAGCAATGACCCTAACAAGCTATGTGATATTACTTAATTGAACTAACCTCTTTCAGGTGAATGATAATACACAGAGGTGTACTTTGAAAATGCAAGAAAATGTTTTACATAATGTGTTAGGCATGGTGTTGGGTCTTGGTTTGTATCCCCTTATGTGTAAGTTTTTTTTCCCCCCCATTTCTCCCTCAAAATAATGTGTTACGAGAATGGAGATGATATGCATTTCATAAGTTCTTGTCACTAAATGTATATTACCTTGGACTAATTGGCACCTTCTCACACTTTAAAGTATAAATCTAAACCTAATGATGTCAGCTTTACCTTGCTAAAGAAAGATCTGATATTTGATCAGTTTAATTGCTGTGTTAATTGCTGAAGTCCAAAGTACCAGCTTTTGCCAAAATTCTATAAAATTTTACTGGTATAGAATTTATCATCATCAATTTTAAATCTTTTCTTCCTCCTAAAATTGTAACTGAAATTGCAGCCATAATTTGAGAATTAGAGGAAAGCATAATTAGTTTATTTGGTACTTTATTTTTAGAGTTGTGATCTCAATTTCTCTCACGTATCTGTTGAAATGTCACCAAAGTCAAACTTCTAACAAAGGTTAATGTTTCAAAAGTTACACAGTCTTTCTCCTTAATGTTCTCTCTATGGCTTCCTGTCTTAATGAGGGAGGAGATCTCACATACCCTTTAGCACAGGGCCACATATACTTTAGCATATAATATGTCTTGGAATTCTAGGGGCACATTTTACAAGTTTTTTTTAAAAAAACAAACACCTACTTTTATGCTCTTTAAAAAGAGGTTATATAGTATTTGAGCATCCAGTGTATTTAGTGGCATAAATACAAACATTAAGAAAAAAACAATTATAGTATTTACATTATCATATGCCTCACCTTGTCCTTTTTCTTTAAATCCTTTTTTCCTTTTGAGAATCACTACTTTAGAGCTTATTGTTTTAATATGGCATCTTCAACACATTTATCTATCATTACTTTTCTGAACATTACAGTATGGATAATAGTCTCTGAAAAGATGTTTAGAGAGGAAACTATGTTAATTAAGGGAAATTTTATTCATAATCTCTAAATCTAACTATGTCTGTTGAATGGTGTGATATTCTCATGCAGACTTGTTTTATAAAGGACATTTCCTCTTATTTTGATTTTGAAGAACTCTGATTGATTCACCTCATTTTCATAAAAGAGCTCTTTTTTCATGTGTGCAGAAATACCACATTTAATGTAATTCTTTCAATATACACAAGACTCATATGCATAATATAGTAGTATATATGCCATTCTGTCACAATTTATTCTTTAAAGCAATTTGACATTGGAATTCTCAGCCTTAGCTGGAAGATTACTGAGTATTATTTTCTTTCTATTGTATATTTTTATTAATATTAAACATTAAGATGTCTTTGTGCATTTTAATTTCCAGTAATATTTTGCAACTGTTGAGCATATAGCATAGAAATTAAGCTGATTTATTACTACACTTTAAAAGATTATTTTATTTGTGATAGAATTATCAGTCAGGACAACCTTAATAATATTTCAACTCTAATGTAATATCTATTAAGTTATTACTAGATAATTTGTAACCCCTGTAGTATCAAGAAAATAACTTTCAGAAATTTTACCATTAAAATGTATTCAATGGCCACAAACTAATCTTCTCATTAGTGATGTGATTCAAGTTGGAAAAGACAATGTAGAAATGTTCAATAACATCCAGGCAGCAAAATGAGATTGAAAGTCACATCAACACACTTTGCAATTGGTAATCTTCATAATAAAAATGCTGCTAAAATGAGAAATAAATCATCTTGATGATAACATTTCATCCTGGTAATTCCTTCTTTTCTATGAGCACTGGTCAGTTAGACCAACTAAGTAGAAAACAGTGGTTTTCTTCTTTCTGTTGCTCATCAGATTAACCATGATTTTTTAGAAAAAAATATTATTTACACATATTTATGCTTCTATTCCTCAACATGTATTAAAAAAAAAACTTTATAGAAGATTTTAATGTTTAACAGAGACTGAAAATAACTGAACATTAGTTAGGTGAATTCAGGGTATACCTGGGCATTGGGTGGCCTCTTGGAAGTGTTTTGAGAAACATGTTTTCTCCATGTAAGTAAAAAAAAAAAAAATGTGGAGACAGAATTTGATTTAAGCTTTTTACTTTTACATTTACTCTCCTGTTAGCAGACATTCAGTTTAGTGAACAGTAGTGGTCTGGCCCCAGACTATCTCTCTACTTCTCCTGCCATTGTCTCTGACTTCCGGGTCTGACTTCCGGCACTCCCATCCCAGCAGCCTTGCTGTTCCTCCAATGGGGCAACCCATTTTGGCTTCAAGGCTTTTCACTGCTCTGCCCACTGTGTGATGTGCTCTTTCCCCAGTTTCACTTGATTTGTTCCTTCATATTGTTCAGTGCTCTGGTCAAACATTACCACTTAGAGAACCCAATGTGGCCATCACTTCTATTACACTGTTTTCTGTATCATCTTCACAGACCTTATCAATATCTGAAATTGTTTTGTTTATTGATATGTTTATCTGTTTTTATGTGCTTCATCCTCACCTGTTCTCTGCTGTAAGTGTCATTAAGGGAAGAAATTTTATTTTCATCTTTACATTAAGGCATGTGATAAAGTTTTCAAATAATATTGTTGGAAGGAATGAATTAAACTTAGGAAAAAGTTCAATTTTCCTCCCATGATGTAGGCTCTGCCTGATTTGGCCCTTGTCTGGAACTCTTTTCCCAGAAATTCCCATAGTGTTTCCTTTTTGGGGATTTCAGCCTCAATGCCTTCCAGATCCACCTTTCCTAAGGATCTTACTTATATAATTATCCCTTACTTTTGTGCATCCTAGTTATGTATTCATTTCCTTCTTAGCACACATTATGATCTACAGTTTTATTTATTCATTCATTTACCTGTTTATATATTTTACATATTCATTTGTTTGCATGTTTATGTTATTTCTGTCACACTGTAGGTTTCATGGGCATGGGACTTTGTCTCTTTTGTTCATTTCTGTGTCCTGAATTTTTAAGGAATTATTTCTTTATTTTTTTCTAGAGAAGACAGATTGACAAAAAAATAATAGAATTTGGTGAAAGTAACACATAAGAAATAGACTTTGGTAGTAGAGATAATATAGAGGAGCAAGTCATTTGCTCTTCCTGGGGAGTATCAGGGATTCGATCCGGGAGGAGGTAATGTTTGAGAGGGTGAAACTAAGAATGCCTTCTCAATTAGCTCAGTGACTGTGTAGACAGATGATGGTACAGCTCTGTGCCTCCAATTTAATCATATAATAGGAAGCATTTCTCTTTATTCCAATTGAGGAGCAGTGAGGAAGGAGTCCAAAAATACTTGTGAATGTTTGGAATAGGTGGTAGAAGAAATGAGAGAAGATGTGTGTTCTTGGTGAAACAGAGAACTCCTCCCGGGTAGAGAGACAACAGTGTAAACTATTGTGTCCTCTAGTTGTAACTGCCAGTATAAATCTGATTGACTGCATCTTTATTTTTCCCAATTCAAATTACAACATTGTGCACTTTTTTGTATCACCGTTGTTAAATGGGGGCATGGGCCTCTAGACACAAACACCACTAACGTCACGCTTATAAAATTAAAATAAGGTTATTGGTTAAAATTCTATAAGCAAAGGACCTATTGAACATACATGATTTCCCTGGACTGTCATTATCCCATAAGAGAGGTGTTTACAGTATTTACAGAAAAAGGACAAGGAGCCTCCATGTGACTTCATAACAGTGGAAGTTATCCGATATAACTGACCTTATTGCAAAAGATAGGCCTGCAAAATAACTCAGACCAGCAGAACCAGTGTCTTAATAAGTTATCAAAGGCGAGGAAGTAATAAACATCAAGAACAATGAGCTTGTCCCTTTTCAACTATGATATGTCTCTTTTTCAACTTTTATTTTGTGTATGTGAATGTACTTGTCCATTTCCATATGCATCTACTTGGGTGTTCAGACAATATTGTAAGTCTTATAACAATAACTAAAAAAGTGAATCTAAATACAGAATTGGCATTTCATAAAAGCTTAACCAAAATATAAATTTACACATAGAAAGGGTGCTAGTAATTTACTTATCAGTTTTGAAAATGTTACACACTTGATTGAAAAGCTTTTTTATGTATGTTAATAAGTGTCTCAAATGTAGCTGTCTAATAAGATATTCAAATCATTGATGTGGAATGAGATGAAATATGCAGATGGACATGTTTGCAATTTGCTCCTAATTTTATAATTCTGAGTATTAAAGGTTATTCACTCCAAATGTCACTAAAGATTACCAGAGTACCTGTGAGCATTGCTTGCTTTTCTAAATATGGTAATGTATAGATTTCATTTGTGTATATTACCACATGTTATCTGTCCTTAGAAAGTGCTGTTTTATCGTAGAGTTATGATACAAGAATACACAAGTAGGTCAGTGAAACAGAAATACATGGTTCGGAATCAGCAAAGAGAATTTTATAAATTTTGTATCTGACAAAATTGGCATTTCAAACCAGTGGAACCAATTTGTACTTTATTTGCCATTTTGTTGGTTTAAAAAAAAAGGAAAGTTTGGCACTTTACATAACATTTATATCCTAGATAATTACATGTTATTTTGGTTTATAGGTGATATTTATTAAATCCTTATTAAATGAGAGGAATTACTTCAATAATATAATCTTCTCAACAACCCGACATCATAGGCTCTATTATCATCCCTATTTTGCTGGTAAAGAAACCGAGACAGAGAATGATTAACTACACTTGTCCAGGTTACAACTGTGAACAAGTGAACAGTCCCTGTATAGAACCCCATAGTTCATTAAAGTAAATTTCAATTTTTTTTCTTTTTTTTGGTGATTGCGGGGAGAATGTGGTGAAGGAAATGCATATATCTTTTTTCTTGCATATGTCTTTTTTAAACTACAGAAATCTACAAAACTATTCTTATAACCAGGCAAGTACGTAGGGATGTTTGCTGCAACATTATTTTTAGAGTGAAAAGTTGAAGTTTTATGAAAGATGTTAGAGCTGTTAAGAAGAATGAGGGTAATCCGTATACTTTGATGACAGATATTTTAGGTAAACAAAAGCAAATTTTACATATGCTATATAGTGTAATTCTGTTTTGAAAGAAAATGCATACAATATAGATGCATAAATAAATAGATTGTATACAGCTATGCAATACATATGTACTATATAAACATGCTCTGACATGATAGACATTAGCAATTAAACATGAGAAATGAGAGCTGGGGGACAATGGTGATCACAGCGTTTTAATACTTACTCTTCTATTTTTGTTTGCTTTTGCTAAGTAATTATTATTTTTAAATTTAAAAAGTAAAATGTATTGTTTGAAGTATTAGGTAAAAGCAAATATTAATTTCTAACTTTGTTTTTAAATCTGTGAACAAAATATGTCCATTTTTGTTTAAGTAACTTGAAATACAATACACAAAATATTACATATAACAAAATGACCCCATGATATTCAGTTTCATCATATTCTATTCTACAAGGACTTTGCATCAATAGTAATATTGTTAATGAGTTTATTTTTTAAGTATTCACATCCTTTTTAAAATCCTAACTCAAATAGGAAATAACAATGATTTAGGAAATTATAAGTCTGTGTTAAAATTCTATCAGTATGTGGTAGCAGATAAGTCATACTGCATCTCCATCTCCAAGGTCAGTAATATAATATAGCAAATTCCCATTTAAATCAAATTGCATTTAGAAGAAGATATCAATTTTTATGTTATGAAAGTGCTCGTGGTGATTTGTAATATCAAATTTGTCTAGCTCTATGCAATTATCAATGCCTCAGAAAATATTTGCATGTGACAATATGCTTGAAACCTCATTGTGCTTTCATTGAGCAGTAGTTGAATTAGGAATCTCTTTAATGTAAAATAGACCAAATTGTAATCTCTCTTCTGATACTGATTTTTTCATGTTGAAGAGTCTCCTTTCCTCATCAGGAAAATAGTAATAATAGTTTTGACTTATGGGGTTGTTATAAGAATTAAACTGAGTTAAATATTGCAATATTAGTACAGATTCAATATATAGTAAATTTAAAATACATGTTAGTTCCCTTCACTGACCCCAGGTCCTTTGGAAAGAAACTAAGCTAAGAAATCTGCATCAGTTTCATTCATTTGGAGTATATATATCTTGTTCAGTTTCTACCATGACTCATATTCTAGAATTCATGCTTTTCATAATAGAAAATCATGACTGAAACTAGTCCAGAGGGAGAAAACAAACAGTCAAGTTCATTTCCCACATGTAGATATTGCCAAACTTGTAGAATGTCACAGAGGGCTGAAGAGAAAATAAAATACATCAGCTTCCCTTTCCAGAAAGCAAGTTAATGTTTTAAAGATTTAGGTTGAGCCATTAAATGTCTAGGCTAGAGTTTTTTCATGTCACTTCCCTTTATGAAGGAGGGGGACAGTGCCATCTCTTTTCCTGACCTGCTTTGGACTTCTCTGTTCCATGGATTTCACCTTCAATCCCGCCCTATCTGTCAACATCTTCCGGATGTTCCTTGATGGTTCTGATTTACCATTGGCATCTATCCCGTTTACCTTTGGTTCAAAGGAGTTATTCTTAGTTTCAGCCTTTTCCACAGGGTTTGTGTTTTCCTAACACTTTTTTACTTCCTGAAATCAGAAAGTGCTTATGTGACTAACTCGATTTAGTTCATTGTAGAGGTGTCTCCAGGCCTGCATGGGCAAAAAAAACAAAAAACAAAAAACAAAAAAAAAAAAGAAAGATCATGAAGGAGACCCCGCACCCCCTAACTAAAAAAAAAATTTCAGGGGGACAGAAAATTGGTGTTCAGCAGTGCCAGAAAACGATATTGTAGGATTTTACTCAAAGAACTCCTGTTCGAATTCTGCCTTGCAACTTAATAGCTCTGCCCCTCAGTTTTCTCCTGTGCAAGACAGGTTTGAAAACGACTAGCCCACTTAACTAACAGGGAGGTGGTATAAAAATCTGTGGGTTAAGATCATGAATTTCGCAGCTGAATTAACTTGGATTTCAAATCTTGGAACCTCTACTTCCTAGCTGCGTGACCTTGAGCAAATTCCTTAAACTCTCCATGAATTTCCTTCTCTGTCAAACATAAATGATAACAACCTTTCTCATATTTATTATTGTGAGGGTTAAATAAGATAATATGCTGAAATTACTTAAAACAGTGTGCATACAGCAATCACAATATATGCGTTTGCCCTTGTCATTATTATTTTTTTATTATCAGACCATTTTGAGGATTAAAGTGAACACACAATACTTGTAATAGTACATATGATCCAAAGTATAACCTAAGGTCATTAATTATACATGCCATTCTTCTTCTTACATATTTCTTCTCATAAACATTTTTCAAATTCATGTGAAGCCCAATTAGGGATTTTTTTTTGTACTGAGAAGAAAAAAAAGTCATCCGAAATATTCACATTAAAAAAAGTATAGTCTAAAACTGTCGAAATGATACCTATCTCTTATAAGTTATTAGAGATTTCTTGAGCAGGAACTATTTCCAGGAATTCTTTGACAATAGAATAAAAAATAACAAATATATAAATAATTAATGGAGTTGTACTGTTTAATAAAAATGCGAAGTGTGGATTTCATTTTTAAACAACAGTAGAGACTTTAAAGCCTGTTTCAAGGAGAAAAATGAGTTATTTTTTCAATAACTTTTTCATATATGAAGTTAGCACACAATTTCCATTTATTTTATGATTTATATAGAATAGGAGAAACACCAATTTTGAGGAAATGTAATAATTAGTAAACCTTACAGATTGTTCTAAGATAAAGTGTGAACAATTAAAAATATACATGCATAAATATAAACTTTAGTTATTTTACCTTTTCTAAATTATAGAGAGATGCCATTTAATCTTTATTAAAATTTAAATTTTCTAGGGCAAAGAGAAAACAATATAATCATAACTTTGACCTTTCTGACATAAATATTATAATTTGCAATTCATATAACCTGCATAATTTTTACTTGTCTTTTTATAAACTTATTTAAATGTGAGTTTACATGCCTAGCATGGTCATAATTGTAACTGATAATAAATAAATCAACTAAAGATGATAATGAACCAAATTATTAGATATCAATGGGTTATGCATTAATCATAACTTTGACACTGACTCCTGGTATAGAACTAGAAAACTGTATTTTTAAACCTCAGTTTCTTCCCAGACGAGTTGGATATGTGGATAATAACACTCCACTGCACATGGCCATCTAAATAGTTGGAGAAATATTCTGATTTCAGATGCTTAGCTTTTGTTGTAATGCCATAGTACAGTCTTTCAATAATTTTGGTAGAATCATCTTTTCTCGAACTTTTTATGACCTCTAGGATGAAAACGTTATGAAAGTGCAAGTCTAAGAGAGGAGAGAAATTGTATGTTTGTAAGATTAAAGGATGTCGTTCTTCTTGATGTAAGCAAAGTAGATGAAAACGACTTCCACCAAATATTTTTACTAAATTTCAGAAATCTTAATTTTTTTATGAACTATGATTGTACTTTATTATCCATTACTGATCATCATCCACAGAACCTTTGACTTTTCCTGACCTTATGATGACAATAAGGAAATTCAAATGATTGTTCAGCATTAATGATTATCTTACTAGCTTTCTGGTTTTCCAGGCTTACTTATTGCAGCATTTTTCTGTCTTGCCATACTGAGAAATGATTATGACTCATATATAATATTCCTTTCTCCCCAACACTTCCTCAAAGTCATTCTCTAAAACCCTACCTTCACAAGTAGATAAGAAATAGTTTAGATGGTGAAATAAATTAGGAAAACACTGCCTGCTATCTTCCAATGTATACAGTAACATTTCAAAGATTAAAAAGTCAAATGTATGAAAAACTATTTAATTACCTTTCAGCAATATTATCCATTGTATTAGAAATAGGAATGCTTTTTTGTCAATAGTCCACAAGCTTTATTGAACCATTCATTGGGAAATATTTCTTTACCTATTTTATTTCACTTAGTAATATATTTCGTTTTTAGATATGTACTTAATATTTTTTTTGAGATATAATTGATATAATATTAATTTCAGGTTGGCAACATAATGAATTGATATATGTATGTCTTGTGAAATGATTAAATGTATTCAAAGGAGTCCAGGACAAAAGTAATGAGAATGTGAAAAAAATGGCCATTGAGATTTGAAATGAGAGTGGTCATTGTCTCTTGAGGCATTGGTGATATAACTGCATTTTATTAATACTATTTGTGAATAAATAAACATGTTTGCATATAGTTATTAACAATTGCATGGCAGTCATATGTGACTTATGAGACTATTTCAAGCCTGATAAAATTTGAAAAGCCTTAGTTACCACATTTGCAAGTCCTTAAATCACTGAAGAGTTTAGTTGCATTGGGATATCTCTCAGAGGCATATTTAAGGTTTTTTGAAAATTGTTACCTCAAGTGAATTCTTCATGGTACATTACCGTTGAGTTGGTAGTTTGAATAAGTGTTTCTTGTTAGAGTCAATTTGATGAGAAGTTAATGTGTTTATATTTGTTTTTAATAATTAAATTTTTCTTAAAATAGAACATGCCTAAATGTAAAGAAAGCATACCTAAAACAACCTGAAGCAATCTGAAGTTATGTAAAGTACATGTGAATCACCTTCTACAAACTGTCTATGCTTCTTCTCATCCTTTCCACCCTACTTACTCGCTAACGATATGAATGAATGGATGTTTGTCTGTACAAATCTTTAAGTTCATATATATTATCACTATCCAATAGAATTTTCTGAAGTGATAAAATGTTCTAATCTGTATTGTCTAATATAAGAGTCACTAGCTACACGTTGCTCTCAAGAACCTAAAATGTGATTCACACGATATTACAAATTTTACTTAACTTTAATTTTACTTAAATTTTACTTAACTTGAATTTGAATGGCTGCATGTGGCTAGTGGATACAATGACTTATTTATCAGCGTTTTGAGGTTTTATTACATATTGGGTACAGTCATAAGAAACAAAGGTGTATTATCCTCTTTAATTCTCACAGCTAGCATATCACATGGGTATTGTTTTTATTTCCATTTTAGAGCTGAGGAAACAGGTATGAGAGGTTAGTCACCTGTCTAATGATTCATACTGGTTCTACTTGTTACAACCCCCCAGTAGGGTGTTTTACTATCCTGTTTTCACATTAATAAACGGACTTGAAAGAGATTAAGTAATATCCAAGTTCATAGAGACTAGATAGAACAGCTGTCTGACCTCAAAGCTTCCTTTCTTCACTTGCCAACTATTGATGCTTTCCTGATAAGAAGCAAAATGAGACTCACTATTCCGGATGAATCAAAATAATTTTAAATACATTTTTTTGGAATTCCTTTCATTATTTCCTCATTCCTACCACCAACAAAAAGCACTTTGGCTTCAAGAAAACTTCCCTTTGCTCCCCATTTTCCTTCCTACCAACCAAGAGAAATTATCCTGCCTCTTAAGTTGTATAGCTTTAATATTTTAAAGAATGTCTCCATTTACACAAGAACAGAAGATTGAAAGAAAGTCTATTTTGAATTTATTCAGTGCTCCCATCAGAAGTCACCTTAACACCTCTCTGCCTCACCTGCTTTTCCTTTGTCAATCACCATACCTGCCTTTTGCTGACAGAGATTAAATCTACTTTAAGAACAAATGTTTCATAATGTTTGTGTGGGAAATTTGGCCATATGACTCCAATATCAGTCTTATCATGAGCTATGAGTTACATAGTATTTTAATATGTTTCTTCAATAACTTAATAGATGACATTTTTCAAACTGAAAAATGTGGGGGTTTTTTTGCCTACACAATAATCCTGAATCACTAAAAATCTATAATTATACCAATTACAAATCTAAATGGATTTCCTTAAAAATACCATATAATATGATTCATTGTCATAACTCTAAAATTCAGTAAGTTCAAGTCATAATTTATTGGATCTAAACTCATTTCTTATCTGAGTATTTTTTTATTTGATTGATTAGCCATATTGTTATTTAGGCTCTGACAGAGCATGGAGGAATATCGTGCATGAGACATTAATCAGGAAATTATGCATTGCTTTCACAACTGGACTTCACTTTGTAATATTGTATTAGCTTTTAACATGCAAATTATTTTAGGTAATTACCTCATTTTTCAGTGGCCACTTGATGAATAGAGGTTTCATGTAGATTCTTCTATGTAATTTAAAATCTTGTGGCGATTTGTTTCTTTTCTTGTTCATAAAAATCCCTGTTTGAATTGTCATACATCAGACCCATAGGTCAGTTGTGGAAAATCCTAATGGTAGTATCTTATTCTCCCAGCTTCTTCTAACTCTAATTCGAGCTGACGTGTGAGCAAATGGTCCATAAGAATTTTAAATGTAGTCTCTTTGCTGATCTAAAACTGTGCCCATGATTTGTATTTTTGTATTATGGAAGTAAAAGATGAGATACCTTGTAGCTCATGGATATATCACCAAGGAAGCAAAATTAAAGTAGGATTCACTGTCTTTTTAGCTAGTTCAACTCGCAAAGTTGCTGTTATTTTTTTCTTTAAAATATAGAGCCCTAAACACTGAGAATTTCATGTTATAAATGCATGTTGCTATTCTCCAGTTTTAATATTATATAGTTTAGCCTGATAGACAAAACAGTATGGCTTTGATTAATATTGTAAAAGGTTAAATGACAACAGGTAGACTATTATTATGTGTATCATAATTATAGTTGTTTAACATATATAATGTATCAGCGGACCTCTGAACCAGAATTTTGCTGGATATATTTCATATATGTGAACTGTCCAGAATATTTAGATCATTCTTTCGTCATATATTTCAATCTAGCATGTCATATAATAGTGAATATTTGTTGTGATCTTGTCTATTCAGAATCCTGCTGCTGTAAAATAGCTTTCCCATAAATGTCAAGTAATGTAAAATTGAATGCCTATATTTAAATAGATTTTAACAGATAATAAAACTCTTGAGATTAAAATGGTTTCATTCAGAGAGGCAGACAATTCTTTCCACAGCGTGCAATTTATGTGTCACATTATGTAAAATACAATTTTAAAAATACTTTAAAAAGCACAAATGAAAAGTATCTATTGAATTTAAAAAAAAAAAAAGAAGATAGTGTTCTCATTGCAGGTCTAGTTGAAAATGTGAAATATAATGACAAGGTACAAACTTCTATTTTCTAAACATTGCTTTGACTAGATTTGCTTCCTCTAATTCCTGTGGGGGTTATTCCAAAGATTCAAGCTATCAAAACAGAATTTTTACTCACAACCTAACCTTTCTTCATTTAAGACAAAACAAAGGAATTAGAAAATTTTGACACCTATTATATAAAGCATAAGAGAAAATTGCTATTCCATTTACAGATATGCATTTGGCACTTTATCTGTGAACACCCAGATATATCACAGCTTACAATTGGTTCACCAGCACAAAGGATGTATCTTGTCTCTTGAGAGAACAGCTACTGACAGTCTTTCACTCACTACATATTAAAAAATGGTCATGTAAAATTAGATGTCTGATAAATAGGACTTTTTAGTAAGAGAATGTTTAGGACTAATAAATATTCAGCAGTTTCTAGTATGGATTGGAGGTAGGAAAGGGAGGGGTAGAAATCCCAATTAGGTTGACAAAATAGTTTATGTATTTGGGATAACATCTCACATGTAAAGGGAGTGACAGATTCCCAAAGAGGGGCCACAATGAGAGATGCCAATTCTCCAAGTCACAGACAACCAAGGGCACATCTGATATCAAAGTTGGATTTATTGATGAGTTGCAAAGAGATTGAACACACTAGGCTGTGGATGGCTTTTAAGAGGGTATTAGAATAGAATGGTTTCATGATAGGATTTGAGCTTGTGTTAGGTGATTTGGGTAAGAGTTCTAGGAGATGGAGATAATTCTATGATTGAGTATCCTTATGATGTATGAAGTATGAAGCGATCCTAAAGCTACAATTGGTACAGAAGCAGCGCTTACTAATATTAACAAGGATAGGGGGCTGTTAGGTCATTTGTGTTATTTTTTACTCATTTATCTATGGTTAATGTTATTTTTGTCTGAGTTCAGACATAATTATGGAGTTTAGTTTTTGTTTTTGTTTTTGTTTTACTCATCATGGTCACAGAATGCCTTGTCTGATGGTCAACATGACACACAGCCTATTTGACAGTGCCATATCAGCTCACATAACAGACACATTGCAAAGAGACAATTGATGTTAGAAAGGTCTCATTGTATATAGGGTATGAATTAAGAGAAAATAGAAATTAACATTTAAAAAATATATACTGTGGGCTAAAATTTTATATTTGTCACTTCAATTAATTTCAAGAGATTGTACATCCACCTCATTTACCAGGTGCAGCAGCTTCTGTAGTGGTGGTGGTAATTTGCTTGGGGCCACACAGATAACAAAAGAAAAGGCTGGGATTTGAAATATGATCTCTCAGGTTCTAAAATATATAACATTTTTGCTTCAACAATATAAGGAGCATATATTTTAAGTTAGAATTGTAAGTGAGTGATGGCGTCATGGACAGAATTTCTGAGTCCAATGTGGGAATTGATTTGGAGGGAAAAGATTTTGAGTTTTGTCTTAAACATGTTACATTTGAAGCACTGGAGCATCATTAACTATCTGTTTACTCATTAATCTATGGTTAACTAATGGAACATCATTAACTATCTGTTTACTCATTAATCTATGGTTAACTTTATTTTTAAGTTTTTTTTTTTTTATTGTTCAGGGCAAAAAAGAGAAAAATATCAACATGTACAACTCAATAACTTATGACAAAGTGGGCACTTTGTAACTACCCATGAAGTTAGAAAAACACAAGTATTGCTACCATCCCAGAATTTCTCTTCATAGTACCTGATATTTCTCTCCCAATAGTAGCTGATATTTTGATGCTAATTGTACCAATATTCTTGCTTTTTAAAATATTTTCCCACCTGAACTTGCATCCATGTATGCTATTTAGTTTCTCCTTTGTTTTTATACATTTTATAAGTGAAAGCAAAGAAACTATAGTCTTATCTACTTTCTTTTGCTCAGAAGTATAATTGTGAGATTTACCCATGTTTTATTTATGTAGCTGTGGTTTGTTCAATTTCATTGCTGCGTGGTACTTTAAATGATTAATATTTTAAACTTTTTAACAGTTTTAAAATTTGTTTTAACAGTACTCTATTGATAGACATTTGACCATTTCCAGTTTGAGCTCTTACACATTTTTTGTATATTTCCTGATATACATATGCAGGCATATCTGTTCAGTAGGAGTGAAATTTCTGGATCTGGGAGAGTTATAATAATAAAAATTTCCATCTGTTTTAGTATTAGTAGTGTTTTTACTTTGTGTATTTCTGGTTTTTAATAGAACTTAATAACTTTCATGTTTATTTGTCATTTGAATATTGTCTTTTGTTAATTCTCTCAGCAATTCGTGGAGGGGTGTTTCATTTTTTTTATTAATGTGTAAAAGTTGTATATTCTGTATATGAGCATGTTAAAGGTAAAAAAAAACATTGCAAATATATTTCCGCACAATATAGTTTACTCTTTTTTTTGCATCTTTAGTGATATATTTTGATGAGTGGAAGTTTTTTTATTTTCATCACTCTTTCTTGGATTAGCACTTTTTGGGTCCTGTTTAAGAAGGTTTACTACCTTGAGATCATGAAAATATTCGATATTATCATCTAGAAAACATCATTATTTTATCTTTTAGCTTTCAGTATTTATTTAATTTAGAATTTATTGTTGTGCACTATAAAAAAACAAGTGTTTTCCCCTCTCTTTGTAACGTCCAAATGTCTGTCACTATCATTTGAAAACATTGTTATTCATTGCTATGTTGATTTACTTTGGCGTAAACTAGTGTCTGTATATGCATGTGTCTGTTTTAGGGTTCTCTGTTCTATATCTTTGGTATGTGGGGTTACTTTTCTAGTTTTAGATTCCTGTGAATAAAATTGCTAGGAACATTCCTGTTCCAATATTTGAAGATTCATGTTTTCTTTTCTCTTGGGCAAATATTTTCCTTAATTTCTCTCAGCAGTGATTTGCATAGGTCTTGCACATATTTTGTTAATTTATTCCTAGTATTTCATATTTTTGGTATTGTTATTGATATGACATATTTTAAATAGTAATTTTTCATTTGTTTGTAATTATTAAGCAGAGATATTTTTGTTTTTTATATTATTTTCTTTTATTAAGCTTTAATTTATGTTCAGTAAAATTCACCCTATTAGTTTTATAGTTTGATGATAGTTTTAACAGATATACAAATGTATAACCACTACCAAAATTATGTAAAACCAACTCATCATTCCAAAATTTTCTTGTGCTTCTTTGTAATAAAACCTTTGCTTTAATCTTAGCTCCTGGAAATCTCTGATTAATTTTCTTACCAAATAACTTTGCTTTATTCAGAATGTCAGGTAAATGGAATAATATAGCATTCAGCCTTTTGAGTCTTGCCACTTTTACTCCGAGTAATTCATTCGAAATCCATCCTTGTTCTTTTCATGTATGAGTTCTTTATTATTGCTGAGTAATATTCCATTATATGGATCCACTCAAAAGTTGAAAAACATTCGGATTGTTTATGAATATAGTGGCTGTAAACATTAGCTTGAGTAAATACCCAGTGGCAGATTGATGGAGTAAATGGTAAGCATGTTAAGAAAATGGCAAACTATTTTCCAAAGTGCCTGCACCACTTTGTATTCTCACAAGCAATGTATTAGAATTCCAGTTGCTCCATATCCTCACTATGGTAAATTCAATGCATGTGCGTATGTGCACGCATGTGTGTTTCATTTTTTTTATTAAGTTTAGCCATTCTAATAGTTAGTGACACCTCATCCTGGCTTTTACTGCATTTCTCATATCATTCATAATGTTGAATACTACTGTATGCACTTATGTGCCATCAAAATATACTCTTCAGTGAAATATCTTTTGAAGTATTTTTTTTTGATATTTAAAATAAAGATTTTTTTTAATTGTTGAATTTTGAGAGTTCATTACATTTTTAGATACAAGTTGTTTGTCAGATATGTGCTAGCAAATATTGTCTCCTAAACTGCATTTGTCTTTACTCTCTATATAGTTTCTTACAAAGTGCAGAAGTTCATAATTTTAATCAAGTCCAAATTATAATTTCTTTTTTTTTTTTTGGATAATACTTTTGAAGTAATGCTCATAGTATCTTTGTTTAACCCACAGTCATGAAAATAATCTCATGTATTATCTTCTAGGCATTTTATAATTTCAAGTTTTGCATTAAGGTCTGTGGTTATTTTGAGGTAATTTTTATACATGATTGAAGTATAGATTGATGTACTTTTTTCATATTTGTAATTTTTTTAAAGGTCATTTTCTCTAGTAAACTGGCTCAACACCTGTATTGAAAATCAATTAATCATTTACATGGGAGTATATTTTTTGCCAGTTTGATTAGAAGTATATCTATTTAATCTTTTTAAAGACACAGCTTTTTGAAATCAAACAGAACATAAATAAATAGATACTCCACGTTTCAGAATAGGAAGATTCAATATTGTCAAGATGTCAGATTTTGCTACTTGATCTATATATTCAATGCAATCCAAATCAAGATTTCAGCAAGTTATTTTGTCAGTCAACTGATTCTAAAGTTTATATGGAGAAGCAAAAGACTGATTCTAAAGTTTATATAGAGAGGCAAAAGGCCCAGAATAGTCAAGAAAATATTAAAAGAGAAGAACAAAGTTGGAGGAATAATACTACCCAGTGTTAAGGCTTACTATAAAGCCACAGTAATCAATATAGCATGATATTGGTGAAAGAATAGATAAATTGATCAATGGAACAGAATAGAGAACCCAGAAAGAAACTCACATAACTGATTATTGACAAAGGAGCAAAGATAGTTTTTTCAATAAATGTTGCTGGAACTGGATATTGATATGCAAAAAAAAAAAAAAAAAAAATCTAGACACAGATCTTACATTCTTTACGAAAAAATTAACTCATAATGTGTTATAGACCTAAATGTAAAATTTAACAGCTACTGAGCAATATCTTCATAGGCATGCATTGATCACTACTCAACTGAATACTCAAGGGGGGCCCTCTGTCTCTGTGTGTACGTCTCCTCTGTGGCATTCTGCCCTGCAAACTCTAGCTTTCCCCCACTTCCAGATCTTTCTCTTCAACTCAGGGAAACCACAGAGATCTCACCCGGTTTCTTCTCTGCACTACAGCTTGTTAACTTTCCCAAGGTAATCTTAAGGCTTACCACATTTGTTTGCTCTCAAGGATTACTACCGTTTTCTGTTTGTTTGTTTGTTTGTTTGTTTTCCCGAACTGTTTCCCTAAGTGTCTGAACCTCTCACTGGGTTTCTATAAAGATAAAAATCTTAATGTATAAGAATGCTTTGTAAGCCACAAAATTCCATGTAATCATTACATTTTGCTGCTATATGAGAATCAGTTGAAAGTTAGTGACTGAATGCTATAGAACAGGGGTCCCCAGTGCCCCGGGGCCGTGGACCATTATGGTTTGTGGCCTGTTAGGAACCAGGCCACACAGCAGGAAGTGAGCAGAGGGTGAGCAATCGAAGCTTCATCTATATTTGCAGCCACTCCCCAGCACTAGAATCACCATCACTGCCTCAGCTCCACCTCAGATCATCAGGCATTAGATTCTCAGAGGAGCACTGGTCCTTGATGCCAAAAAGGTTGGGGACTGTTGTTATAGAATATCTTAAGTATTCCAATATTAGCCTTGTAAATTATATCTAAAAATTATATTTAAAAATAAAAAATGATGAATATCGTTATATGAAATATATATATGGATATAAGTTCATATCAATGATAAGAAAAATTACTTTGTACTATAGATTATTCTGTACCACGTCTCTGAAACTCATTTTAGAGTCTTGGATTAGATTATGTTGCTTGTCTAGGAGTTTTCTCCCATGACTACCTTAAATATTATCAACTTATTATCTTCTATTTATTTTATTCTTATCAAATGGAACAGCTCTTTGATAATATCTTCTTTCTGTTTTTTTTTTTTTAACGCAAGAAATCTCTATTGAGATTGGAATGCAATGTCTCATCTTTGCTTACTTGCAGAATACTGCTCTATAAATCATGTAAATAACTATTTACATTTTCTTTTTCTTTTTATGTTGCAGATATATGAAGTCTGGGGACAAGACCTGCAGTAATTTTCCTTAAGGTAGGGATACTTCATTTTTTGTGTTATCATTTGTTCAGAGCTACTTATGCAAACACAATGAAGGGCTGCTTCTGAGAAAGGTGATCTTATCAACATGTAAGTTACAAGGTGGGGGGAAAACCACTCATTTTGAGACAAGCTTTTCAAAGACAATTAGATATATTCCCTCTCCAAAGCTTTTTTTGGTATTTTCTTATATGACAAATTATTAAGATTTTGAATAAGTGAAATTTTCATTTTTTCTTCATCTGTTCCATCTTCAGATGCTTAATGAGTACATGCTAATGCCCGCCCCCAATCAAAGATTGATTTTTTAATGGAAAAATAGTACAAATTATATGATATACTTGCTTAATGTTAGCAATTTTCATAAGGACATTCTTAACAAAGCCCATCATTACAATAATAGGAAAACTAGCATGCAAAGAAGGGCTTAAACAGCCTTACGATACTCACTTCGGGGCACGTAGAAGGCGAGGAGTATGAATATGAAGTGGAGTAAATATATGCTACCATAAATTAAAGTACGGATAGATATATTAAACTTAATTGGGAAGATGGTCTCAAGCAGGCCTGTATATGCTATTTTATGCCAGGGCATGTACCCCTTTCTTTCAGATTTGGATAGATAAGGGCTAATGAGAGCAAATGATGAGACATGCAACTTCGTTGATCTGAAAGTTGATGTTGAATGAGGATCAATTTAGCACATCCAAATCACATGTATAGTTTCTGTTTAAGTCTAGAACAAGGGTTATTATGTTTATTCAAGCAGTGAATCTGTCCTTGAGTAAGAGGTGGGGTTGAGTTCGTTTTCAGACTATGTTGACCAGATTTTTAAAACTGATTAAATAGTCCCGGTAAATGATACCAAACATTAAGTCATTTTGGCATTTGCATAGTGGCATATTTCCTTTTTGTATTTGTTGTTATACATAGTAAACTAAATTCCAAGTCAATCAAGTAAAATAACCCCTCTTTAGAAAACAAAACAAAATTTGAAGAATCGTCAAAACATTAAGCTAAATGTCCAAGGGCTATTATGAGAGGCTCCATGAACAAGCATATTTACATAGATACAGATTGTCTTATCAATGTCGCACATGTTCTATTATAAATCAAATAGCTCAATTCAGCAGGTATTGCACATCTGTGCAATAATAGGTAAACTGGTGGAAATGAATAACTTAAGTTGAGGCACCTCTATTTAAATTGAAAAGTTTTTTTTTTTTAATCTCTTTATATTCCTCTTTAGTAAATTATTACAAAATTTTTTCTTAAGATAAATAGGTTGAAAATTTGTGACTAGGAGATGAAGATTTCAATCTAAAATACTATTTTCTACATCTGTTCTGATACATTTACAATGGTTTGTGCTTTGTAAATTAGGTGTTAATGAAATAAAAATGTTGTAACCATGTGGAACAGCAGAATTGCAATCGACTGAAGAAGATCCTGTAAATTCTCCAAGGATGCTCTACTGCAATGAAAGCTCTCTTGAGCTATCCACTATACACAAAATTATGTCTTTATACACTTAACTGTGAAATTTAAAGGAAAGGCCAAAAAACTGCCAAAGGGAAGCATTATTAAGAACTGCCTTATAAAGACAAGCATTCTACTTGTGTTACTTTGTGTTTACTCTGTTTCTAAACCAATCAGCTGTATATCGTATAAAGGCATACTGTTTTATAGCCTTCTCACCCACTACATAGGGACATAGGCTGAGAACTGTACTGAGGTATCCTTAGAAAAGGAGCTGGTAGCACTGATGGTCTGTCTTGCTTGCCTATCTTTGTCCTTGTGTCCTAATCATACTCGCTAGGCTGCTGTCAAGAAAGAAATTCTACTTCTGGTGACTAAAGTATATTGTAGTTATAGTTCTGTTCAGCCATATGCCTAATTAAATAAAATTTGTATCTAAATAAGATATATTTCCATCAAAGAGATGAAATGAATAAACCCATAGTGACATTCCAAAGAGAGCCTTCCAACACAGGCAGTTCGGTATTAGTTTATCACATTAATATGCAATATTGAAAGCAAAATGTTAAGGAATTTTCTGTTATAATACTTTGAACTTTGCAAGTAAATATCCCTAAAATTTAATTTCGATTGTTTTCATTATAGTCAAAAACATCTAATAGGTGTTATGTGGAAATATTTTTTAATATTCCAATCTTCCTAATTGAAGTTTGCTGATAAAATAAAAACACTGAATTAAAAAAAAAAAAAACTAATAAAAGAGTTTATATTTACATGATAATTTATTTTACCAAGGAAAATTTACTTTTAAAATTTGGTTATAGTAAAAATTTCAAAATGACATGCTAGGATTTATTTAGATGCATTATTTAGATGGATTATTTATTTAGATGGATTATTAGAAAATTAAAATAATTTTTCTTGAACTTTACTCCACGTTAGGGTTGTACAGCTTTACAAATGCAAATGTCCTACTTAAGTAGATCAAATGAAAATAAAATATTTTTAGTAATATATCAGCTAAGAGAACATTGTTTCCAATTCTCATCGTAATTCATGAATTACTTTGTAAGTAGTTTTCTCCAGTGGTGTAAAAACTGCCAACTACATCTCATTTTACTTCTGGAGTTATTCTCTGTTTTTATTTATTTTCCTATGTGCTTTGTATCAACTTCTGTTTCTGTTTTTGAAGAAGATTAACATGCATTTTTCTTCAAATCATCAAAATAATAGCTTATTCTTTGAGAATGCCTCTGCACAATTAGTAGACTAAGTATTTGTTTTTTCACTTGCAGTCACCCTGAGGTTATCCTCCCCGCCGCCCCCTGGCCCAGTAATATTCCTAATATTCCTAAAATGGTTTGGTTGACAATTATAGGTGATGGGAATTTCAATGCTTGCTATAATTTTTTCTACATCGTAGACAGCTGCTACAAAACACTTTTTCTTTCTGTTCTCATTTCCACATCATTAGTTTTCCCTCTATCCTTTTTTTTTTTTTTCGCTAAGAAGATAGGTTTTAGCAGATTAAGAATTTGAAGCTTGCTGAAGTTTCAAATATAGATGCTAATGGTTTTAGCTGCTAGCTGATGAAGAAAGAAAAGAACTGATAGTCACACACTTCAGTGGAGAACACAAGGGTATATGGAAGGGAGTTCAACTAATTCCTGTGGAAATGAGCTGACACTTGGTCTAGTAACAAACTAGTTACTAAAAGTAATGTGGTGAGAATAGATAAGATGAGCAGGGTTGGGGAAACTAGAGTTAAAAACTATGTGGAGAATATATGGGGAGAATGACATCTGGGCTGTGCTTAGTTGGCTACTATGGCATCAAATTAAGTTATGATAGTTAGAAAAGGAAACTTCCATAATTCAGAGAATCAAGGAGCCAGGGGCAGAGTGGAAAACCTCAATTACCATGAGCTGAAGGAGTGAGGAAGAGAGAATACTAGAATTTGAGTTCAGAGTCAAACCAAGAGAGAATTGTTGTTGAATGATAAATTAAGACACAATGAGACCAGAAGTTAGTCATCTTGAGGTAAGAGAGTCATGAAAATTGAGGATGGCATGGTAGACCAGGGACTGAGGTACACAAGACCTGATATCCTAGGACACTACAAGACTGTTCTTGGGTGTTCTAATGATCATACCACATCTCATTGGCAACCTCACTGTGCCTCACATGTGATATTTCATCCAGGGCAATACAATATGGTCAAGAGAAGCCAAAGTGGGAAGATCTGGTGTAGGCACAAAGACCCATACTCAAAGATTCTGAGAAGAGATGGACGTTATGTCAGAAGACTCTCTTAGCCTCAGTTAACTCACATTACTCCAAAACTAATCTCAAAGGACAACATTGCATGGCATGGTGAGATATGCCAATGCCCTAATAAATCCTTGGACATATTTTAAATGAAGGAGGTTGGCCATATTACCCTACTTTCTGTTTTCTATATTTATTACCTACCTCCTAGTGGTTTCCTTTCCAAGTCCACTGGATCTCTCCAACTACCCTAAACTAGTGCTTTTCAAAAATAAGTATGCTTCAGAATTTTGGAAGGAAGCCCTGTTAAAGTCAATTTGCTTCTCCTCGTACCCCCATAATTCCTGATGAGACTCAAAAATTTGTATTTGTAACACGTTCCCAGTGGGTGCTGATGCTGCAGGCCTAGAGCTATACTTTGCAAACAATTGCCTTAAACTTTCTACCCTGCTACTTAATCCAAATTTGTTATTCCCTGAGGCAAAAGAAAGAAAAAAAAAACCCTATTAAATAAAATTACATGATTCCCCAGATCAGAAACACATAAACTAAAATCAAAGCTACTTTAGGGCATATAAACTCAGCAACATTTAGTTATCCGATGAAATGATGTATACAATATGTGAATGACTAATATCCCTAACAATTTCTCTGGCTTCATTATTTTTGTTAATTGAGATGGGTCTCTAAAGAGAAGAACCTCAGGCAATGTGACAAAATGAAGAGGAAAACTTCTAAATTGTAAGCAAAGATTTTCCGGGGCAGAATGTTGATCTATTTGGTACAGCTAAATTGCTTCTTCTGTCGTAGTTCATTCCTTCACTTTAGAATCCACATGTTCCACAAATCCGCAAGTTATTTTTTTTTTTCTTTTTCTAGCTTTACCATTTCATTTTCAGGAACTGTAGTAAGGTGGTAGAATGAGAATCGTGTGTGCAAAGGAGAGGAAGGTGGGGTCACAGGCTAATGAATCTTTTCTTTTATTTGGTAACCACCTGTTTCATATATTTTGGCCATCACAAAAAAAATATTTCAATGTCAGTTAGAATTCATTTTTCTTTAAATATTTCCTCAGGTTCAAGCGTATTGCCTTACTTGAAACTGTATTTGAAAGTATCATTTATTTTTGTCAAGAAGCAATGTTCAACCTAACATGTGTTAAAAGAATAAATTAGATTTGAGCATTGCAAAATTACTTTCTTTTACATCACATGGCATTTCAATGATAACATAAGCGGATATTCCCATTTGCGGGGGCTGGATTTTTAGTGGTATCTTATTAGGTGATTTTAAACATAATAGAAGTGTTCATTGCTATAGTGACCTCAAAAGTGATGTCTTACCTCAAATTCAATGGCCTGATTCTGAATTTTTATCTTACTTTTAGGTCAAATGTCATAAAGCTGAAAAAGACAATAAACTATTATTTTGTGTTTTAGCCTATGTCAGGAAAACAAAATAGAGCCCGTTGGGAAAAGAGCTAGAAATGCTCTCAAAAGCTGTCAGTTATGTGTGTTCATTGACTTAGTTAAATGATACCTTGTATTCTTAAGAAAGTAAAGGTGGTTTTAGAATTTAGAATTTCTGTTTTCTTACTCAAACGATATCTTTTGATATCGTTTACAGCAGTAAACGATAATGTTGATAATGTTTACAGCAGTAAACATTCAGTGTTTTGTTCCACATTTGTTTTTGTGTTTCCTTTCTTCTTCTTCTTTTTTTTTTCAATCTGCCAGATTTGTTTTGTGTTCCCCCTTCCCTTTAATCAGAGATAGAAAAGAGATTCTGCATGTCACTTAGTAATTTCTTAGCCAAGGTATCTTCAAACATATTACAATGGACAGGGCAATTTCATAGATTTTACCAGTTTAATAGCTTGACCATAGTTAGCATTTAGAAAGTAGAAAGGATATTCAAATTGCTGCCATAAATTCAAACTATATTCTCCTCTTATGTATCAGCTTTGAGAATATTTCCTGAAACATTAGAAGGAAGTGAGCTTTTGAAATTAAGGTTCATTGTCATTTAGTATTATCTTGGTTTTATGAACAAAAATAGAAAAATGGGTCTTTTATTCTATTTCAAATTCACTGTTTGATTACTGTGATGATGGATTTCCTTAGCAGTTTAGTTGTGTTCACCATCACTTTGGATCCTATTGCACGTCATTGTAACAGTTTATTCAATCACCTTTAAAAATCACATTTACCAGAATTAATATCATTCCATTTAAAATGCAGTAATAGACATACGGAATGACTGTATAGTAATGAATAAGCTTTAGCCCGCACACAAAGAGCTTACAGTCTTGGTAGGTTTAATTATAATAGAGATTTTTCAGATGCCAGGATTGAATTCATTTAAATCCAAGCATAGAAATGTTTTGGATTCCTATGTTAAAAAAAAAAAAAAAAAAAAAAAGAAGTTTTTCTTTCTTTACCGCCTCAAATTCACTTTTCCAAAATGTCTCCTAGGCAATTGCTAAAACCATTCCAGGTACCCCTCAGCTACTCCCATTAACCCTGTTACTCTTTCTGCTACTCTACTGTGCCAGGCTCAGCTTCTCTAATCAGCCGTTCTGTTTATGTAAGCCACTCTATTGCCTGGTGCCTCCAGTTGGCCTAGGGATTTCTGTTAGACCCACCCCTCCCCCGCCCCCCAAAAAAGTAAAAAATAATTAGCACCGGAACCTATTTCCACATGACGCAAAAAAAAAAAAAAAAGTAGAAAGTGATAATTCTCTGAAATAGAGTCTATTCTCTCTTATTGTCTTCACTTCTAGTTAGCCCCACAGGTTAGCGCCGAAGGCAGAAACATAGAACGCAGTTTGGAAATAAATGAGCTAGGACAGGGGCTGCCAAACTATTGGCCATGATTTAAATCAAGTCCCCTGCCTGTTTTTGTGAGTCTACTGCCTTGAGCTATGGATGGTTTTTAACATTTTTCAACGGTTGCGGAAAAATCAGAAAAAGAATATTTCTTGAACTGTGAAAAGAATGTTAAATACTAAATTAAAATTTCAGCGTCTATAGATGAAGGTGTATTGAAAATCAGTAGGTCCATTTGTTTATGTATGACTTATAAGAGCTGAGTAGCTACAGCAAATACCATTTGATCCACAAAGCCTGAAACACTATCTGTTTCTTTATAGAAAAATGTTGTCAATTACTAATGTGAAATATGGCTCTCACAGTAGTTCACCCCTGAAATCATTTTACACTTTGAGAAACATAATGAAATATAACTATATTCAACTTCAAATAACTAAAAAATATTGAGAGAGAAATTATGTATCTTTGTGCATGTAAACATTAAGGTACCAAAAGCTTCAGAAATATCTGTGGGGTGGAGGGGAAGCTTAAAGTTAAGGGAAAAAAAAAAATATATATATTTTTTATATATATATATATATATATATATATATATATATATATATATATATATTCACGGGATAAAGTACCATTATTCAATTTTATCAGCAGAATGTTCAATTAGTTCACCGAACATTCATATCTTAAAGACACATGATTTCAGAATTTCCGAACCCGAGGATCCTGGTATTAACCTTCAACCAGTTTCCTGACTCAGCTCTAATAAGGGCCAGGAAAAGACCCCAACTCATTTCACCTGTCAACTCTATCTTGCCTAAGGCTGATGGATCAGTTATGTTTTGTATTAATCCATACCCTCTTTGAATCATTGTATGGTTTTATGAGAGACATATGACCAAAATAAAATATGTATTAGATCTTTATTCAACATACCTAAAATAGTTATGTTGAGATAATAATTGAGATGATCTTTGAAGAACGAGGTGGGTATTTTGACAGGTGGAAATGGAAATCGAACTAGTATTTTAGATTGAAGGTATAGCTCGAACAGAAGCCCACTGATGGGAGGATGTGGTATATATTTGAGAAGTATGTTTTCAGTGATTAGAAAAGGTGGTACATATATGAATTTAATTAGGAAATATAGGTTGGGATTGTAATGTGGACCATCTTGAATATGAAAGTAATTTGGTAATTTTAGGAAATAGAGGGTTATGATCAGGCCTGTGCTTTAGAATTGTAAACTCTGAAGCAGTGTGTACATAGCCAGGGCTTGGACATCACAATCCATTGGCATAGTGAAGAAAATATTAGAACTTCTTATATTGGTTTTTAATCTATAATATTAAAATAATGAGCTTTATAATGCTTAATATATGGGTCTGTGTGTCATATGGTTGGTACTATGTCATCTGTCATTAGTAACACACCCTTAGGGCAGCGTGGAGATTTTAAATCAGTGGGAATGGCAACACGCCCCTCCTTCCTTTTAGCATTTAGTTCAATGTTCCTTGTTGATATTTATGTCCACCTGGGTAGTAGATTCAAATATTATTCAGTTTCAACTAAGATTAACTTGACACAATGGATGAATGTTTTACAAAATAGTTGAAGCTCATTCTAATAATTCAAGCATAAGCAATCAATAGGAAAATGACAGTAATGTCTCAGATTTAATTCAAACTGTTAGGTACCAACATAATGAGGTCAAACAATTATGATCTAATCTGTCTACAAGTTGGCCAAAACCAAATTATTACAGGACAATTTGGTGTATACACAAATGCATACTATTATTAGTGATACAAATTATAAACCATGCTTAGAAGGCAATTTAAAATATTTTATCTTCATCTTACCCTTCAGTCATATCTATTATATCATGTTATTTCATCATGGGAAAAATTTATTAGCATAGTGGTTCAATACACAATATTATAAAAAATAATATTATATATATTACATATATACATATTAGATACTCACTAACCTTTTACTGCTAGATGTGAGTAATAAAAAAAATAACTTTTGACTGTAGTAGAGATTATAGATTTTTAGAAGTGATCTTCAATGAGAAAGATTGGAAAGTGGTTTCACTGGGTCTTATATGGACTGGGATTGTGGCAATTATTAAAGGAAAGAAAAAAAAAAACACTTGTTGGAGATATTATGGGATGACATGGATGAGCCAAAAAGTCAGAGAACAATAAAGCTTAAAGCCTAAGTGTCCGATGCTTTGATATGAATGCAATGATATCAAGTATAGAGGAGCAGCTGAATTTAAGAGCACAGTGAAGTGGTTTTTTTTTTTTGGTCATTATTTTTAACAGAGAATCACTCAAAAATTTTTTTGTTTTCACTAATGAATTTCTTTAATAGAATTTGGCAGTCTAAGTGATCCCTGCAAAATAAAAAGCTAACAGAAGGAATTAATTGGCCTATATTTTCAGTAATGATTGCCACATGTAGTGTAGACAGAACAGATGTATTCTAAGTTGTGTGCATGTCTTTTATTTCTCACTTGTCATGCTATAGTAAGCATTGTTTTAGCAAATTTTTAATTTTGAGAAACTTAATACACACTTTTGGAGGTTGCTACTTTTACGTTACTTCATATTATAAGACTCCCACTCTGAACTGTATTTAAAAACTTGCAAGTCCTAAGAGTTGGCATGATTCTAAAAGTAACTTCTCTATGTACTTAAGTTTATAAATTAATTTGTAGTTAAATCAGTTGCTGTACCATATAATACTGGAAAAGTTTAAAGCTTAAACAGAAAACTAGTTATAAACTTTGATTTCTTTATTTCTCTTAGTTGTATGTACTTTGTATGTTTGGTTTTCTGCTTCATATGCATACAAATATTTTTTTTTATGTATGCTGTCTGAGCTCTAGTACAAAATTTTAGTATAAACTTTTATTTCAATCGTTTCTGTACAAGATAGAGAAGTGCCTTTATCAGTAAGAAAGAAGCGATGATAATTGTTGGGACAGTGATGCAGACCATCAGTATTATTTTTATAAGCTACTGATTGAAATCACTGGACACTCAGGGACCTCTCAGTTCCTTTCCATAGATGAGTCCTTTAGATTATAGTAATTGTTGTTGTTTAGATTATAGTAATTGTTGTTGTTTTCCTCTTTGCTCTACTTGCAACGAAACTTAGAATCAAAAGTGTTGACACCTTATATTACAGAAAAAGTGTCAGGTGGCATGTGTATTTCTATAGTCATCCCTATGCTTTCCTGAACGTATTTTATCTTAATTTTTTTCCCGGAATACATTTGCTATAGTAGTTATTGCAAGCCATATAAAACCAATTGTGCAAATATTTTTATGCAAATATATAAATTATATTAATATCTCCAAAGATATAAAATATATAAATGATTCTTAAATTTCTTTTTACATTTTCTGTAATTATGTATATTATACTGTGGCAGATATAGACCTTTAATAGAAAATATGCAAACAATGGATATAATCCAAATTTCAGATTAAAAAACTATGAGAGTATTATTGATTTCTAAAAAAGGTAAAAGGCATTTTCCTCTTATTGTAAAAGTGATGCATGTAATTAAAGAAAATTTTCAGAAAAAATAATAAAAAAAATAGTTAGCTAGCCTGCTCAGTGATAAGTTGGTATAGTCCTTTTTATTTATTTGTATGCATGTATCTGTATGTGTAAGTATATGTGTGAACCTAAAGATACCTACAAGTCTGAGTGCACCATCCTTCTAGATGTATAACATATTCTTACTGAACTTTCAAACTTTTCTCACTTATACCTAATTCTTTAGCACTTTTTCAAAGCAACTTTTATATTTATCGAGCTTTTCCAAAGTTGTTAACTTCATTTTTATAGTAAGTTTTACTTTTGCATTCACATTTCACTGTTTTCCATCATCTTCAATTAAAATTTAGAGTTATAAGAACAAGCACAACTTACATAGATAACTCTAAAAAATACAGAATTGAATCTTGGCGAGAAATGAAATCAACCATGGAAGCAGATGTGAATGGGCTTATTAGAGAAAGATGTTGGGGGCTGTGATGATTGAGTGACTGTTGGTCATCAGCTGGCGAATTTTCAGTTGATTTTTGGTTGTACATTATTTAACTGAACAGAAAAAAAGTTAAAATAAAATGCTAAGACCCATTGTATGTCAAGATTTATCTTAATTCACATAGTTCCTCTGTACTCTATTTTACCTTACAGATACAACTTGAAAAAATGCTGTAGATTAAGTGTAAGAAATGAAAAATAGGAGAAAACAAACAGGTTACCAAGTTTAATTACATTTAGGAGAAAGGGGTCTGCCTTCTATCAATTTCTGTATTTGAAAGATTTACTTAATGAAAATTTTTACAAGAAATTATGGAATCCTCTTATTTTTCTATATGAAATATTTTAAATTAAACCACTATTTTTCTTTAAGAATTCTAAAATTAAATGACAAGGAATGTTTTAGATCTGCCATAAAATGTTTTATTCTTTACCTGATATACAGTTTTGAAATTCTACCCTATAAATTTCTAAATCTCTTAGAACATTAGTTTCTAAATCTTTCTAAATCTCTAGTTTATTTAACTTTAGTTGAGACATTTATATGTTGAATTTATATATTCTTGATTCTAGTTTACAACCTAAACATTGCATCAATGGATTACCTCCAAAAGAAGTCAATAGAAATTATTTCCATTTATTGATTTTAAGTGACATAATTCAAGTTAAATAATAATTTGATAATGGAGGAGATACCAAAGCGTATTATATTTGAATCTCATGAATGAGCTTATTGTTATCCAAAGGAGTCATAGATACATTCTACAAATGCCAGGCAAGCTTTATCAGGAAAAAACTACAAGCAGAGAAAATAGAGCACAAGTATCATATGAACTCTAATTATAAGAGAAAAAAGAAAGGGCAATAGAAAGAGGTCCATAGGTGTTGTGTATATTGAAGTTTTCAGTCATGAGATTTAGAGTAACATTTTCAAAAAAAAAAAAAAAGACAAGAATACACAAAAAGAAAAAAATAGAAGCAAATATTAATTCTAGTACAGAAAAATATAACTGAACTTAATAAAACAGGAGATTAAATTTGCAGAAGAGAGAATTAGTGAATTGAAATGATTTTGAAGCAAAGAAAGGAAAAAGAGACATGTGGGACATGGTGAAAGTGTCTAACATACATATAATAGTAGGCCTAAAAGAGAACAGAGAGAATGGGACCAATGTAATATTTAATGTTTTACTAGTCAAGAATTTTCCAAAAATTAATGATGAAAGATGATCAGGATGAGATATCTATCTATCTATCTATCTATCTATCTATCTATCTATCTATCTATCTATCTATCTATCTATCTATCTGAACTGCCAGAGGAACAACTGTGAAGAAAGTTGAGAAACAACCATTCCAAATCATTGCCCAAAGATAATCAGTATTGTGGTCAGTACTTCTGAGAAAAATAAAAAATGATGCAAACTCAAACATGATACCTAATGTATACATAATGTGTCTGTATCGATAGTACATTTCTTTCAGAAATTTTGGAATTAAATTGCAGGAAAAAATATGCAAAACTAAGCAAATTAAGTAGAGTCAGTTATTAACTCCAAGAAGAAGAATATTGTGTAAGGAAAAAAATGTCACCATCTCTGAGCCGTTGCTCTTTTTGGTGGAAGGGAGAAAGAAGAGTGTTTGAGGACATGATAAACAAAAAGCTAAATTCTCATATTTTTAGTAAATGGTCTACATTAAATGTCTAAAAGTAAAAAATAAGAACTAGCAGTAGAAGTGTATTTTTTAAAGTATGGAAGAAAATTTCAAAAACGATAAAATAGTTATGTTTATTGATTGTTGTGAAAAGGAAACAAGAGGAAAAAGGACAAGGTGGAGTATTCTGGGCAATGAGAGCTCCGTTGCTCTTTTAAGCTTTGTAAAATATATACAAGTCATATATAAATAGCTATGCATATTTATATAATGTGTATATGAATACTTATTATATATGCTTTTGTATGCATAATGTATAGTATATACAATAAAATAAATTATAGTTTCTATTTACATATAAATGTAGTATATAGACAACTTATGTATAAATAATATGCTCATAAAAAAGTAAAGTAGAATGTGGTTCCATAGTGTAGCGGTTAGCACGTCTGCTTTACACGCAGAAGGTCCTGGGTTCACATCCCAGTGCAGCTACAATCCATGGTCTATGGCTATGCCACCCTGAACAAGCCCAATGTCTGATCTCGGAAGCTAAGCAGGGTCGAGCCTGGTTAGAACTCTGATGGGTGACCACCTAGGAAGACCAGGTGCTGTAGGCATAAATAATAATAATAATAACAAGTAATTTAAAAATAAAATAAAATAGTAAAGTAAAAAGAAGTAGTGTTAAGAATTTTATGCATTGGCAACAGGTTGATCTAAGATTGCATGCCAACTTTTACTCTCTAACTCACGAACTGGGCAAGTTAACCTAAGTCTCCCTCTTCTCTGTTAGTGAATAATAATAGTCTTCACTTCACCTGTTTTTTTTTTTTAAGGTTCAATTTATAAAAAAGTAATTTTTTATAAATTATTTATAAAACAATTATAAACACATAACGTTAGCACATTGTCAGGCAATAGTAAGTACTCAATCAGTACTAGTTATTATAATTAGTAGATTATTGGAAATATAATAGTAGAAGTGATCATAACAATATTAGGAAATAAGACTTGATTTCGATTGTTTAACATTAACTGTGTGTTTTGTAAATGAGTTAGCATACTAATATCTAGTAAAAAGTGTTAACATGGTTTATTGCCAGTGACTTCGCATACTTTCTTTTTTATGACTCCTTTCTTTCAAATTAAGTAGTTTGATTAATGGCTTGTAAACTTGACTCCATCCACATTTCAACCTTGAACATTCTTTAACTTGTCAACACCACATTCCAACTATCTCCTGATATTCTGTCCTCCAGAATTTATAAGTGAGCTGACATCTTTGTCTTAGGATTGGGGGAAAAATAAAGAGCTGTATCTGTGACATGACTAATTTTCAACCCACTTGTGACTACATTCCACATGCATTTTCACGCTGAGCCACATTTCTTTGGTTAACAGTGATTAATATGAGATAATTTTAAATAAAAATTTAAGCAAAAAAAATGTTATAGAAGCACTTGAAGTAATGAAATTGTTTCTTTTATTGCAAATTTTATTTTAAACCCTTCCAATTATCATCTTCATTGACAATGTAATCAGAACTTAATATTGAATTGCTGTTAATTTTTAATGCTACTTATGTTGTTTAATACAGTGTATAATTTGGCACTGAATCTGTTAGTAGAACTAAGCTTTGGCATCCTTTGCAATTATCCACTCAAAACTAATATTTTTAATCAACACTCCTCTCCTTTCCCCAACCTGTATTTCATCTTAGAATACATATAGCAGTATAGATTATTTAACGTTTTAGAATATTTATAAATGAGATTTCACTTTTAGGAAGGCAAAATCATTAGAAAGACAGTAAAATATTCTCCCAAGATTAAAAAAATATATATATAGTTATTAAGTATTATAGCTTGAAGTGAGTTGACTTCTCAGCAAATTTTCAGCTGTGGGCTTTTTCTGTTAATCAAGTGATATTCCTGACATCTAACTACTCTAAATAAAGCAGAATATTTAGAATAAGTTGGTTCTTTTAGACAATGTATATGTCTTTGGGAAATTATAGTTTACTTAAATCCTCAGAAGAGGTTTACCAACATGGTGGTTGGGCTTTAGATTTCCTGTGATTTTCACAGGAAATCTTTTGAGTTAAGGATGCATTTCTTAGAGCTTAGCTTATTAAAACCAGTGCATGTTTTCAAATAGATACACAACTCCCATTCCCTTGGGAATATGTGGATGCCTATCTAGTTTGGATTTCAAATACCGATAAAGAATCATAATTAAAGTATAGCTGCAGTTTCATGAATATTCAATCGCTCCATAAAAAGAATTAACTTAAGCCATAGATCAGTTACATGAAAGTTGATAAACTTATTTAGCAAGTATGATATTTTCAGGGAACAAATTCAGGTGCAACAGAAATGCCATTTTCTTTATTTTTTTTCTACAATTCAAATTAATCATTGTGTGATAGCAGAAAATTTAATGGAGTCCAGTTTTTCTCATTGTTGTAGTTTTAAACTCCACTGAAGCCTGCTTTCATTGCTGCTTCTCTCTTCTCCTTTTTCCTGAAATGGTATCTAAAGTCCAGGGTGGGTGGAGTAGGGTAGTTTCTGTGACTTGCACAATGCTGTAGCCTGAAAGAAGGCCAGCGATCACTTTTTCATCTTCTATTATGTAACTCGGCCACTAGATTCGTGCCTGATCTGATTATGAAAGGTTGATATCTGGCACCAACAAGTCCATGTTCCTACTTAGTCACTAGCTCTACTGTCTACTCCAGCATTGGAGGATCAGATGCCCTGTTCCAACTTAAGATCTGTTTGAGTCAATGCAATCTTCCGTGCTGGTCATAACCATACAGGGAAAAAAAACAAAAACAAAACCCATGGCCGCTCACTGAAACATGTTATGTTTGCATGTAGGCTGTGAAAAGCTCTCTCTGGTTCTTTAGATGTAATTCTACTCTTTTCTCTCATATCCTGAATGCATGGGGGACTCTGTAGGTCGTGAACCAAACAAAAGGTGAAGCACAATTCACCTTCATTCTTAATTCATCTATACTCTTAAATTCTCACACTTATCTTTTATGTTCTACTCCAACTTTACTCCCTCTCTAGCTTGTAGAAGTTCATTTAGGTGCAGGCAGGATGGCACTGTCAAATAGGGTAAGGAGAAAAAACAAAACAAACAGAATCCCACATGTGTGCTAATGTCACCTCTTTTCATCTGGCCACACTTCTTTGAAAGTTATGCTCAGGACTAAGATCCTAAGAGTGTGTTGATCTGCGATTGACTGTTTTGATTAGAGATTGCACCATAGACCATCACTGATGGAAATAATTATTTGAAAACAAATGCTACATACTAACAATGTCAATAACTGTACTCCCTTCAATCAAAAAATTAAGGACATTAAATGTCACAGCAATCGAAAGTCAGGAAAGTGAGAAAAAGAAAGGTAAGAGAGAAAGAGAAAGGAATGCCAGAGCCCTGTGGCTTGTATTGTTTAGGCCCTCATCTCTTCAGGTTCTGTTTAACCAACATCCAACATGCACAGTCTCCTTTTCCCTCTGACCAATCCTGTTGCCTCATACCTATTTACATGCACTGCCCCCATGTCACCTGTGTTTCCCTTTTTAAAGTTCAAGGACAGTGTTTTGTATATAGAGAGGTATGTTAATATGTCTGTATTATTGTATAAGTAAATATATAATGTCTGTTGACCATTGTATAAGTGAAACATTTATTTAAATCTTTTATTATTTAAAATGTAGGTTGTAAAGTTAAAAAAAAAATAGCTTGCCTGAATGTTTTAGGTGAAGAACCTGGTCAGAGTCCTTTTGGTGGTTTGGAGTGAGAGGCAAGAACAGAAGCATGTGTAAGACAGATTAAGATGGTTCATAGGTCAAGTTTAAGAGCTAAAGAGCAATTTCAAGAGAGTCAAAATTTAAGAGGAGAGTCAATAACTCAGAGGGTCTCTGTTTCTGGTTCGACTCCTGGACTTTAGGTGATCACTGCTTGGCTCTGTTGAGGTAGTGTCACATGCTGATTAAAAGTGTTCTGACTGCTTATTCTGAGGTCAGCCAGTCATGTATACAAATCCTCATTTGCCTTTTATGATTTTGTAAACTTAAGGTGCTTTAACATTCTGGTTTGCCTTTCTATAAAATAGGAATATTAATAGGAATTGTATATTAAGGTTCATAATGGAGCTCTCCAGGTCTATCAGAAAACAAATACATTTTCTACCTCCTTTCTGATTTATTTTGGGGGTTCTTTGGAGATACTGTGAAGTGGGTAAATCTTTGCCCACTGATTATGATTTCTCTCTCAGTCTACTCATCTGCAATGAGTTCTAGCTCCAGTGGATGTTTCCTTAAGCTAATGGAACTTAAATTTAGAAACCCACACATGCACAAGCTCTATCCAAAGCTCGGGGAGGGAATTTAGGAATATGTTTACATGGTTATGTTTTCCTTAACTCTCAGAACTAAGATATCCTCTATATTGTTTTTCATAATGCCTCCTATGCCTATGAATTCCACGTTTCAGGACCCACTTAATCTGATTTTGCCCTCACATTGGGCTATTTTTTTGCCAAGGTCACCTTATTCTCCAAGATATCCTTTCAGGTCTAAATCTTGGACAAAATAGACATTATTTCAAGAGCCCGTTCTTCGAGTGTGAAGTGACACTGGTGCACTGTTTTTATCATACTCCAGAAGAAGAGCATCATCTTTTCTGATCAGTTTCTTTTCCTCAATTCCACTGAGTTTTATTGAGCCCATGAATTGGTCGACCTTACTAGGAATGGTCTACTAAAGCTATCCCTTACTAGGCTCTTACTCTCCCATGGATAGAGGAATCAAAATTCGTAAACACTATCAATTTTTTCCAAAGAAATCCTCTTGTGAATTTTCAATTTCTCTTCCTATCTTCATTTTTTTTTTATATATTCTTGAGGCAGGGGTCAACTAAAGATTGTACAAGTTCTTGGATACCTTGTTTTTAAGTTCTGCTTTAGACATGTAGCATATCACATTGGAAAATGGAAAGCATTTACAGTCTCAAGACCTCAGGTGAACTGAGTGAGGATGAAAACATTTTAGCAACTGTTTGACATGTTTTCACATGTCAAAACTTGAGAAATACCTAGAAAATAATGAGAGCTCAAAAATATTTAGCTATTATTGTCAGAATTCCTGCCAGAACTGGCTTTGGGTCTGGAAATGACTCTATATCCCTGAAATGATGTCTGAATCATTGAAGCAAGTCTTATAGGAAATTAAAGTAAAAAAGGAAGGAAGAATAAAGAGAGCTGTCATGTGCACAATATTAATTTTTAAAAGATTATAGCAATTTATCTTTTCTTAAATAAAACGAAAATAATATTGCAAAGTAGAAGCACTGTAATTTTAATTTGGGTATATAGTGTGTGCATTCCTTAGATTAGTGGATTCTGTATTCCAAAGTTGACTCAAAGTTATTTTTAGATTGTTTTTTACATTTTCTTTCTGATAAAGATCAGATTAACAATTAATTACATTTAACTATTGTAATTTGCATCTTATCTCTAGTAAAAATAGGGCTTCAGCTAGATACACAGGCACCAAATTTAATTTTCTATTGTTTCCATTTTAGGTAAATGTGAAACTATAGTGTTTCTTTGCAAAGTAATTGCACAATGTTAAGTACATTTAAATTTACAGAAACATGATTTTTATAGAGCAAAAGAAACAGAGGCATCTAGAATATAAAACTAGGTAGATTAGACTGAATTAGGATTAATAATGTTTATTTGACCCCGCCCACACTTGTTTTTTAGCACAATATTTTTTAACAAAAAACAAAAGATATGGGTGGGTTGTTTACTTGTTTCATATTTTATATTCTAAGGAGAAATATATGCAGTTAATTACCATGCTCAAAAAAGAGAATCATTCACATGGAAAATGAAATTAAAAAAAACAATGTGCATATATTTCAGCTCTAATAGTTCAAGAAAGAACTAACATCATTTTTCTTAAGGTGTGAACTACAGGTTCTTGAGAGTTCAGATTCTCCATAAATTATGTCTGTTTTGTATGCGCTGTCTTTAAATGTTTCAAAATGCTATATTTTGTTTTGCATGTTTAAATTATAGTACAAATTTGCTCCATTTGTATTTTATATATATTTGCCTGTACATTTTGTGATATTTAAATAGGAGAGAGATAAGAAAACCAAGTAAAAGTCTGTACTGAAGTAAAAATAAGAATCAACCTGTAACTGAGGGTATAAATTCCCTAAGGAACTAAAAATAACAATCACAGTCATAATAAAAAGATAATAATAACCATAATAAATACAATTCAGATTTTGTTCTTTTTTTTTTTTTCTTTAAGATAGCACAACTCTTTTTTTCTCTGTTCATGTGATTTGAGTGAGTGAGATCACAGGCCCTGCCCCAGAAGAAGAAACATAACTCAGATCTGATCAATCATGCCCTCTCAGCTTCTTGGTTACCAGCATTGGTTCCGGACACACGTCTCAGCCGGCCAGAATTCCCTAGTTCTTTCGAGAATTTTCTAAAAAAATGTTATCACCTGGAAATTTCTATCAATAAGGGCAAAATAGTCACAAGCTACTGGAGATCAGAGTTCCCATGTGAAGAAAGTCTGCTCGACGAAGCCAATTTAGAGAAAACCAGAACTTGAAGACAAATGGAGCCGGTGACAGAGTCATCTGAATGACAGTTGGGATCCATATTCAGCAGAACCTATATTTTATTCTCTGGATTTTTAATCTACTCGAATAAAACAATTCACTTTTGTCCTAATCCAGTTTGAGTTTCTTATACATGTAACTAAAAAGACAGCCCTGATTGGGGGACAGGTCATTTGCATCGATAATTGTGTTGAGTGCTTACACAGATTACCATACTAAATTTCACAAACTGTGATTTTTTAAAATTGGAGAAATGTAAAGAAACAAGATGACTTACTCCAAGTAATGGATCAAAGGAGGAATGAAGTCAGACAAGTGAAGATACATTCTTAACAATCAGATGAAATGACTAAACTATCAGTGAATGGCAGCCTCTGTGACCTTTTCTCTCTCCATTTCATTAATACTAAGATGGTACAACTGTATTATGTTCCCTGCATCCTGCAGCTGTCTTTTCATTCATCTTCTTTTCTCCATTTTAGTTGATGGGAATTGTTACCATTCTTACTTTAAAATCCCTGAAACGTCTTTAATGCTCTCATGTTTATTTTACCTTCTCTATCAAGTAATTAGTGTTGAAGAAGTTCTTAAAAAATAAATATTTAAAAATAGATTAGATTTGACCAAAATATTGCATATCACAATAGTTTATTTTTTCAATAATTTATTTATAACAATGTGGTCGTATCCTATAAATGCAAAAACTATGTCCTTTATTTTTGTACTATTATTTATTCAACTATTTATGGGTATTTATTAGGTAATTTATTCAACTATTTATGAAGTATTCATAAGTAATGATAAACACAAGAACTTTTCAATTTTATTTATTTTTCTTTATTTTATTTACTATTTTGAAATAATTTTAGAGTTATAGAAAAGCTGAATTCTGGTACACACATCACTCAGCTTCCCCTAATGTCGACATCTAACATTACTATGGGACATTTGTCAGAATTAAATAGTTAACACTGGCTCTCAGTATTAACTAAACTAGAGATTATTCAAATTTCACATTTTTTTTACTCATGTCCTTTTTCTCTTCCACAGTCCCGCATTACATTTAGTTGTCTCGTCTCCGTAGTCTTTTCTAAAGTGTGACCCTTCCTCAGTCTTTCCTTATCTTTTATAATTTGACACTTTTAAAGAATATACATCACTTATTTTGCAGAATGTTTCACAATTTTGATTGGTCTCATGTGTTCTTATGATTAGTTTGAGGTTATGCTTTTTTTGGCAAGAGTAACATAAAAGTGATGTGCCTTTCTCCTGGCACCAGGTCAGGGCATATATGTTGTTGATTGTCATACCTCAGGTGAAATTAACCTGATAACTTGATTAAAGTGAAGTCTGCTGGGTTTTTCCACATTAAAGCTACCATCTCTTCCTTTTTAATCGATAAATATCTTGGGAGAGATAATTTGAGAAAACACTAATTTCTTATTTCTCTTCAAACTTTGTTCTACTTTCTTTAACTTCGTACTTTTCTAGTTTACTCACTGAGCCTAAACTCAGTACAGACCATGTGGTTTATGCAAAACACCTGCTTTCCTTCTGGGAGTCTGGAATTTTGGAATATGTCTAACAGAGTGTACCTACCTGATCAGCGCCCAATGAAAACATTGAGCATTGAGTTTCTAATGAGCTTCCCTGATTGAAGATGTGTCACACAAATTGACACAACTTATTGCTGGGTTGAATTAAGCATGTCCTATTTGAATCTACTGAGAGGGGACTTTTGGAACATTGTACCTGGTTTCCCCTGGACCTTAACCTCATTTGGCTTTTCCCTTCGATGATTGCGCTTGCTATGCTTCCATGTAATAAACCATAGCCATGAGAACACATGCATGTTGAGTCCTGTGAGTCCTCCTAGTGAGTCATCAAACCTGGAAGTCATTGTGGTGCCTTCCAATACCTAAATGTTCCTCTGTTTCTGTTTCTGGAAGAGATTTTAGAAAACTAAAATTATTGCTCTCTTAAATACTTTGTAAAGTTAAACTAGCCATCTTGGGCTAGTGCTTTTTTTTTCTTTTTTTTCCTAAAAGATTATTCATTATTGATTCAATATCTTTAGTAGATAAAGGGGTATTCATATTATCAATTTCTCCTTGTGTGAGTTTTGTTAGTTTGTCTTTCAAAGAACCAGTCCATTTTCTTCATTTTTGAATTTTTTTCTGAGTATATAATTCTAGTTTCAAAGTTTTTTTTTTTTCTTTTCGCTTTATTTTAGTGTCTTTTGCATTTCATTGTCTTCTGGCTTTCTTAGTTTCTGATAAGAACTCTACCGTAATTCTCTTTATCAGTATATGTCTTTTCCCCTGTCTGCCTACAAGATCTTTTCTTTATTTTTTGGGTTTCAGCATTTAGAATATGAAATGCCTAGGTTTTTTATTTTATTTTATTATTATTATTATTTGCTTAGCATTCTCTGAACTTTGTATTTCTGTAGTTTAATTTTTGTCATTAATTTAGAAAATTATCAGCCAATTTTACTTCAAATATTTTTTCTACTTTTTTTTCTTCTGAGATTCCTATTAAGCATATATTGAGCTGTTTACTATTGTCTTAAAACTGTAGGATGGTTTATTTTTTTCTACTCCTTTTTAAATTTTTTATTCTTCGTGTTACAGTTTTGGTAATTTTCATTGACCTACCTTAAAGTTCATTGATTCCCCGCCCCCCCCAATTCCTTGGCTGTCTTGAATCTACCAATGGGCCGTAGGACATTCTTCATCTATATTAGTATATATTTTATTGTTAGCTTTTCCATTTGAGTCATTATATACTAAATTTACTGAAATTTGCTGAAGTTACTTTGCTTAAATCATTTATTATTATTATTATTTTGCACATTGTCTACTTTTTCACTTAGAATCATTAACTATTAAACTTAGTTGTTTTGCATGCCTGTCAGATTGTTCCAATGTTTGTGCCATATGTAAATCTGGTTCCGTTGATGACATTATCTCTTGCCAGTGTGTTGCTTTTTTACTAAGGTTCCTCTTATTGTACTACAGGTTTCAAATTCCACTAGTGATACCTCGTGCGAAGGTGGAAGCTAATTTACTAGAGGGTTTCTCTCAATTTCTGTTTTACTCTCAGTTTTAGGTCTTTATACTCACCATGCTTTTGCAACTCTTCCAGCAACATCACACTGTTTCCTGTTATTTATTGTTTGCTAGCCTGGTTGTGGGGAAGGGCAGTTCTTTCTTTTTCTGATTTAACCTGAGTCTTAGGCAGATACCGGATCCATGGAAAGTGGCCTTCTCTATGTCTCTGCCTTTCTCTCTGCTATAGACTTAGGCCTAATGCACATTCCTGACTGTTTTTAGTGGTAGGTTTTTTCATTTCCTTCTCTTTGCAGTGGGTTTTCAGCAGCGCCCTAAGACAACCATAGTTTTGCTCTCTGCCCAATTAAGATTTTTGTCCCATGGAGGAGCTAGGGCAGGAGGATCTAAGCAGAGTTTTGTGCCACTACGATGGGCTCTGTTTCTCCCTCTGCAGGCCTACATCATGAGCAATGCCTTTTCAGAACTCCTCTAATTATTTTTGTGAGAACACAGTGGGACCCTGTAGGGGAAAAAAATATATGAGTGTATTTTTTGGCCACCTGGGCTTCACACTCTCTTGCCAGCCTATATTTGCCTCTTTAAATTTCTAAACTATTCTAGCTAAATTCTTCAGACCAGTTTTCTGCTGCATCTGTTCTAGGAAAACAAGTTCTCGTGTTCCATCTCTTCCTATAAGAGCCTATCTCCGTTTAGATTTTGGAGTAATTGGTTGGCCTGTGATGCCAACTCTATATTAGGTTGAAGAAAATTATAAACTTTCAGTTCCCCTATTTAAAATTAAAAAAACATTATATATGTGTGTGTGTGTGTGCGTGTGTGTGTGTGTGTGTGTGTGTGTGTATGTATATGTATATGGATGGACTATACTCTTTCCATCTCTCTACATCTCTTAGTTATTACAAACATACATTACTTTTAGGAGAGGCAACTCCAGATATTCTTGGTTCCATTGGAGTAGAGTAATAGTATGGTAAATAGTTAGTCTCATTTTACAAATGGAACAGAAGACATAGTATAGGCCTCTGACATCAAATTAAGCAGAACATGACCAAGTCTCCAAGTGAGTCCTAACTTATTACAATAATAGAGCCATAGAAAATCCGAAAGTACTTTTTCTCATTACACTGCTCATATGAAATAGACATACTCTCCCCAGAGCTCTGAGTTTATTATGTGCCTGACACTGTTCATGTGTTGTCTTGTTTAATTCTCATAGGAAGCATATGAAGTATGCCACAGGAAAATGACTCTTACAATGACTGAGAGATTTGTCTACAGTTACACATCTAGTGAATAGCTTAGATGAGATTTAAACCAAAGCAACTTAACTTCAGAGCCTATGCACTTAATCACTGAACCTCTTTTTCTGAAAGAAAAAAAAGAAAAAGAAAAGGAAAAACCTTTAAATAACCCTACATTGGTGAATTAAAAATCAAACCCATCACCTACATTTTGAGTCACTCGGCCATACTTTTGGAAGATGAATGGCTGGTAGTTCTGTTGGTTTTCAAATTCAGAAAAAGCTGCCTCTGTGAAATATTTGAAAACACTCCTTGTTCATTTTTATACTGGCCCAGCTAAAACAACCAGTACGTTTTGGGTGTACTTAAGTAGAACATGAGTGTTCATCTAAAATGCACACTTAGTTAGATTCAATTCTTAGATCCCAGGTAGCTAATAAGGTTTTCATTGTATGGTGAATGACTTCCTTTTTTTTTTTTTACACAATTAATTACTAATGTGATCTTCAATTGTGTAGAAAAATACTCTGGATAATGAGTAAAAGTGACCAACGTTTGACCTCTTTTTATGGAGTCTTAATTGAACAATAAGTAGTTATCCTAAAATAATCATGGACTCCAATGGGATTGTGGTCGAGATGATAATTACTATATTAGGCTGATTGATTAAGGCTACGAAAAGTTATTAGTATGAGGGTGAAGGGCCACAAATTTACCTTGTTCTTGGTTTAATTTGAATTCCGTCAATAAAAGGGGAAATAATTGTGATATTCATATTTTATAAAAAATTATTTTCCCTTCCAATTAATGTCTTTTAATTCTGTAAGCAATTAATCCAAAAATAAATTATTGCCCACTATCATCTTAAAGACCATTGTCTTAAAACATTTTCTATTTTTTTTCCTAGTAATTCTATTGACATAAAATACCTCCAGCTAAATGTAAAAGAAATTTAAAGCCCAGGATTATTTTCATATAGTTACTTATTCAAACTTCATTAAAAGTTGGAAACGAAGTAATTTTTCACTTACTGTACTTTATAGAATGTTCTAGATATTTTATTTATTTTTTATTTTGCTATAATAAAATTTGATCAGACAAATTCTGTTATCACCAATTTTATAGCTAAGGAAACCAAATCTCAAGAGAAGCTATGAAACTTGGGCAAGTCACATAGATTTTGAAGTGGCAGTGAACAGGGTCTCATCTACTTTAAGTCATATTCATTCATTAGGAGAATTACAGACTAGCCAAAATATGTTCCAAAATAACTTTTTCAAAATTATTGGTCTAATTTTAAAAACCTGTTAATTTATTCAAGGTTTCTAATCAGTGCATTATAAAATAGTTATTGAAGGAAGCAAAATATGATTCGAAATTGTTCAGAAAACAAATGGGGTTAATAAATTTTCTGATGCTTCAAGTAACAAGTAGTTGCCCTGTTATTTCTTACTCTTTCTTGGAAAAACTATTAGCTGTGTAAACGTGTGACATTCTTGAGTGGAGGTGTTAATAAGGCCTCTTTGGAGATTTCAACCATAATTAGCAGTAATTACACAGCAAAATAAAACCAAACAGAAGCAAAATGAGAGCTGGAGAGAGGTAAGGAGGGAGGGAGGAAGAGAGAGAGAATTACTAAAAATACAGAAATAAGAAGAAAGAGGTAATTCAGAACTTGGCAGAATTATGTTCAAGTTCTGGCTCCAGCATTCACCGGCCACATGACCTTGAGCAACCAGCTTAACCTCTGAGCTCACTTTTCTAAGTTGTCAAGAGGAAATAATAATGTCTGTCTTATAAGGTTATTAGAATATTAAATACATAAATATTTCTAGCATAGCTCCAATGTCAAATGAAGACTCAATAGCTGTAAATTTCTTTTCCCTTTTTTTTCCTTCTACTTCTTGTGTAATAATTAGCCTCAGTTCTAATTTCCTTGGAACGTGGGCCAAGGCATGGGGCAGTATTTTAAACCATATAGCCAAAAATAATGCAGACCCAAAGGTAAAGCTATTTGATGGGAGTGATGGTTGAAGATGCTGATGGCTCTTAATTTATACTGAAGTAAAAATACAGAAATCCCTGAGGATGATGACTCTTCAAAACTTTCGGGAAGTATTATTCTCCATAGGAGGAGAGGTTGCTTTATATTCTTCCCTTTTAATGTGTCTCATTACACCTTTCAAACATATACATTTCATTACACGCTTCCATTAAAGCATTTCATTATAACTTTCAAATATGTGCATCTCATTACATCTCCTTTAAGCATCTTTACATATTCTTCATTTGTGGATTTCATTAAAGCCTTTCTCTTGTATATCTCATTACTAAATTACTTTCATGTATGTTATTATAACCTATATTTCTCATTGCATTACTTAAACATGCACATCTCATTATACCTTTCTATTTATGCATCTCATTACACTCCTCAAAAAATGTGTATCATATTGCATCTTTCTCCTTTGCATATCGTTTCATTTGTCCAATTATGCATCTCATTATACTATTTCATTTATGCATTTTATTATCCCCTGCCTTTTATCCATATCATTGCACTCACTCCTTAAACCTAAGTGTCTAAGAAAACCTCTACTTAATTCCATTTTATACACCTCACTGATATTATGTTGATTTTTCTATGTGTGATTTTTCTGGTACTCCTTAAAAATATGAATCTCAGTCTGAGGACTGATGGCATTACTCTTCTTAAATATGCATATCTCATTATGTATTTATCATATTTTAGAAGATGTCCCTTTTATACTTTAAAGTACTATTTTCACTTTTCTATTGAAACTTTTCAGGAAAAAGCCACTCATGCTCTCCTGGATGACATCAAGTAATATAACTCATTACACCCTTCAAATAACAATGTCTTCTTTATTATGACTTCCTTGCATCCCTTGTTCTAAACCTTCTAGTATTCTTTGTAAATATGTGAATTTTATTTCTGTCTCTTGGATATGCTTTGCTATTTACTTGCAACCATTTATTTATTTTTCTTTCCTTAAATCATCTCTATCTTATATGGTTGAGGTTACAGTATCATCTGATCATTATCCTTAGTCATCATTGGAATTTCCCTTGTTTGCTCTTCTCTAGGTTATTACTTTTCCTCTATTCAAATATTCCCCTAAGGCAATAGATGACTTCGGAATGCATTAAAGAGTCAAATATAACCAAATGGTACATGTGTTACTTTACATAAATTGTTTTATTATCAAAGCATTTCTTGTTGTGATGCTATTTAAAAGCATAAGATGTTTGAAATGTTAACATTCAATATGCTTTAATTGTGCCATTTTATTAGCGACAATAAAATAAGCTGTATTGGGACATTTATTATATGGACATGTATAATCAAGATTCTACCAACAAGAAATCCATTGTAGTCTAAATAAGAGATTGGGATTCCATAAATTTGAGTATAAATTGGGACACTAAATATAGTTACTTTAGAACATTTTAGATATTGACCCATTCATCACAGATACACCCATGTCACCAGAGAGAATGCTGAATTGGACCCAGTATAATAGGTTTAATGTCATAGTTCTCCCTTTACTATGTGAAAAATTTTACTGTATGGTAAAATTGCTTAATTTTTTTAGTCATTTTACCAAGGCATCAAGTTCAGTCATTTTTATACATGTAAAACTCATAAATGTATGTGTACATATAATCTCTTATAAAGCAGAAGTAAATAAAAAATGTTCAATTTATTTTTAAGGTGGCTTGTGACATTTTGGATTTCTTTTTAATTTAGTCACCTTTTTTCTTTTGGTGAGACTTTTTGAGCTCCTTTTATATGCCAGGTCCTGTTCTAGTCTCCAGGAATACAACAATACACAGACAATACCAGGTCTAATGAAAAATCTATTCTTAGTAGGGAAAATAGATAATAAATGAATACATAAATGAATAAAATTTCAGATAGTGAGAAATGCAATAAAGAAAGATAAGAAGGAAACTTAGTATTTTGAGACACCTAGAGACAAACAAAAAGGCTAGCTGTTATCAGCACAGGCCTAAAAGGGCAAGAGAAAGGGACAGGGTGTCAGAGGAGCCAGTGAGAGCTGAAATACAGAAGACAGGCTATCAGATAAGACCTATGGTTGTAGAAGGATGAAGCCATTACCATAATCATAAAGTTGAAAAAGGAAGAAAGGAAGGGAAAAATTCCCCAAGTTCTTGTTGTCCATCCTCTAATCTGCTGGTGCCTTCCATTGTCTGAGCCCAGCAGGAATGGAGAAAGAACTGTGGTGATATATATTGTAGCTAAAATTTTGGCTTGTACGGTCCGTATTAGTTTTCTAGGGTTACTGTTAAAAATTCTCACCAGCTCAGTAGCCTAAAACTACAGAAATTTATTCTCTTAGAGTTTTGGAGGTTAGATATCTGAAATCAAGGTTTCAGCAGGACCGTGCCCCCTCTAAAGGCTCTGTGGAAAAATCCTTCCTACTCTCTTCCTAGATTTTGGTGGCTACTGTGGCATTTCTTGATTTGTAGCTCCAGTCTCCACCTCCATCTTTATATAGTGCTCTTCTCTATGCACATTTCTGTGTGTCCTCTCCTCTTCTTATGAGGACAACAGTCATTGGTTTTAGAGCCTACCTTATGTCACCACCTAGTATGACCCCATCATAACTATATCTGCAAAGAGCCTGTTTACAAATACAGTTACATTCAGTTATTACATTCAGGTTCTGGTAGGACAAGAATTTGTAGGGGATGACACTATTCAACCAATTTCAGAGTCCATACGGTAAATATTCTAATATAGTTACCACTAAAAATATGTTTTATGGAAGACTATATTTATTCTCAAAGTTTCAATTGAAGAAATTATTCATATACTTTAACAAAACATTGTCTAAATTTGTGAGTTCAGTTGAAGTCTGTGCTTCCATACTCTTTCCAGATTCGCTGTACTATTCCTCTGGCCAGACAATTATACCAATGGGGCAGCAAGAGGTGATTTTGCTGGTGAAGCCAAGAAGCCCTCCTTGTTCTACTCGTTTCTTTATTATCTGCCTCTTAGCTACTCTCTAAAATCTCCTTCTACTTTTCCCCTTCCACATAATGTCTTAGCTATAGTGGTCTGTTTTTCTCATTTCTTCAATAAATCTAGGATATCTTCCTCTTCTGAATCTTTGCATTCTTCTAGTACTTCCCCTGTATTTTACCACGGCAGACTCAGTGTTCATGACTCAGCTCAGCTGTCACAATATTAAAGAGAAATTCATGATCAACTACTTATCTAATAGATCTCCCAACCCTTTACCTCTGGCACCCTCTATCACAATATGCTGTTCTGATATTTTTCAGCCTTTATAGTTGATTCTTCAACAATGCAGAGATTAGCAGAGCTAACCTCTCATGCAGTTGAAAATTTGGGTGTAACTTGATTCCCTAAAAACTACAAATAGCCTCCTGTGCACTGTAGACTTTACCAATATAAACTATGTATTACACGCTGTATTATTACAATAAAGTAAGCTAGAAAAAGAAAGAAAATATTATTAAGAAAATAATAAGGAAGAGAAAATACATTTGTACTGTTTATTGAAAAATGTGTAGAAGTGGATCCCATATCATTCAAATCCACGTTGTTGTTCCAGGGTCAATGTAGTACTTACTACTACTTATTTACTTGATGCCAGTGATTTACCTGCCTCTCTCACTCTACTGAAAACACTACAAGGGCCTCCATTTTATTTTTTCTTGGTGATCACTGAGTTCCTATCACCAAGAACACTCCGTGGTACTCGGTAGGTAAGCACAAATTAAATGAATTAATTAAATGAGGGATGTTTTTGGTAATTTTCATTATTTAGTCAACCTGTTTTTAAAGATAGGTAACTATAATCTACATCACAAACTAGATAATTAGCTTGTTTAAATTTTAAAATGGATGAAAATGTGTGCTAAAAGAGATAGTGGCATCTTTAACATGCTTTTCAATAACCAAGAAGCATTGATACCACAAATTCTCAATGGGGTAGGTACATTAGAAATACCACTTGGTGAAGTTTAATCTTATGAAAGTATATAGAAACAATTTATATGGAGATATTTTCATTATTGCTTTATGCTATAAACAGTGCTTTCAAAATTTCAGGATTATCATGCATGTTGTACTTGTTACTACTTCTATTTTAAGGAAAATAACTTTAGGCAAGTTTTTAATTTACTAGATGAAAAAAACAGCAACATAAAATTGCTGACTTTAGTGAATAATAGTTTATTAATTGCCAGATTATCAAAACAGTAAATTGAAATCAGAAATTATAAATAAATAAGGAAACTTAGAACTATCATTTTGCTTCATATTTTTAAAATTTATAATACAACTCATGTTACACTAAAAAAAACAAGTTGAAACTTACTCTGGAAAAAAATAATAACCTTTTCAATAATTGCTCAAGGGCTTTTCTCCAGACTAAATTTGAAATATTTTCCAAACAAAAGTTAAATATTTGTTGTGTGGTTTGTTGTTGTTGTTGTTGTCGTTGTTGTTGTTGTTTTTAGTTCCTATCCACAAGTAAAAAAAAAATGTTTTTTAGATTCTCTAAAATTCCGTTTCCTCTATTAAGACCAATGTAAATAACTAAAATAACTACTTTTCAAGAAGAGAAAGAAAAAAATATCACAATGGAGACATGAGTAAGAGATCTGAGTGAGTTCATATACTTGGAAGCTATATGAACTGTGAGGTATAGGATTATACGGTAAGTCTTGGAAGATAGAAGTATAAAAGAGACCTGTATATGGCTGTATATGGTGTATACGCACAACACTGTCTGACACATACACAGAAGAGACTCATCGGACATTGAAGAAGAACTTGTTATACTCGACACAGAGATATAGCCACTTTATCACTTCAAGGCACTTACCTAGAGAAACCACTTGTGGCATACATGTTAACTCTCCCATATCCTTTTTGACATCATGAAAAGTTTGATTTGAGGCCTTAGGACACACCATTACATTTACAAATTCTGTCTACAAATTAAATCTGTCCTTGCACACATACCAAAAGTAGGATATGAACTTATTCCCAAACCCAGTTGTGCTTTGCATCTGCCTATCGTTGAGTTCTTCCTTGGTCCTGAAATACACAAACACACAAGTGTGCACACGTACACACAAAACATTGTCAGGATGCAGACAAAAGCATTCAGAAAGTTTAATCAAATCTAACTATTAAAATAAAATAAAACCGGCACATCTTGCATAGTTATTGTAATGAACAATAACATTTACTGAGCAGTTACTATGTTTTTAGCACTGGGTCACATACTATGAGGAACAGAGAATGATATGATATAGTTATTGGCCCCATTTCACAGATGGGAAACAAAAGCTTTAATAACTTTATATAATTAAATTCACAGACCTCATAAATAAAAGTAGGTTTTAAGCAAAAGCAATCTTGACTCCAGAACTTGGATAATATTAGCTTTCTCTTAATTTTAAAAAAGTCTTAAAATGACCTCCAAACTTCACATTTCTAATAGAAGTATATTCCTTTGGCTTGAGATACTCTTCTCTTACAGCTACCTCTTTTAAAAGACAAAGATTCTTTGAAAGCTATAATACATTGAATTTCTATTTATTTGTAAGCACACCTACTCATGAGGTCAGGAACCATGTCTAATCTAACACCCAATTCAGAGAATGGGTGATGCACGTAGAGGTCTTAAACAGCTGTGTATGAGTCTATGTGTATATGTATGTATGGAAAACAAAGAAAAGAAATTCTGATACAAAGAGTGTATAAGTAAATGGAAGAAAGGATAGTATCCTATTCTTCATAGCCAAAATAGGAAATACTCATAATTTTTTTTAATCCAAAAATAACAGAAGGGTGTGTAAACAGGAAATAATCCCTGCTATAAAATACTATATTTCTATAAATCCACAATTTAGTGTATGGATTTGTTAGCTATAATAAGTAATAACAAATGATAGTAAATACATTATAGTATGTTAAATTGACATCTGATATAATAAAAGGTGATTTGTAGAATGGAAAAAATAAAACTTAGAGCAGGATAGGAGATTTGGGAGCATAAGAGGGAAGAATACAATTTAAATAAGATGAACATTATAGGTTTCATGAAGAAGGTAGGATTTGAGCAAAGACTTTAAGTAGGTAAGGGAGTTATTAAAGTGGCTGTCTAGGTATTTTCTTTAAACTCTAATTCTAACCAAAGCAAACTTCTAAATCAGAGATATTATTGCAGAAAGGCATTCTAGCCTATTTAATGAATAGGAGTAGGGAGAGCAACCTTCCTGATTTGCCTGGAATTGTCTTGACTTAGCACTGAATGTCCTATGTACTAAGTCCCAGGTAGACCAGAACAGTTGGTCACCCTAAGTCCAGCATGGATACTCATGTGGCTGGAACAACAGACTGGAAAAGGATAATGTAATGAGGTCGCTCCGGTAGTGGGAGACCATGACATCATAGCCTTTAGGACATTGTGATGATGCTTGCTTTGGGTTTTGAACAGAGAAAAATATGATTGATGTTTTACAAGATCACTCTGCAGTGGCACAAGAATGGAAGCAGAAACTTGCTAGGAGGTAAGTAAAGTTATCCTAACAAGAGATTGTGGTGGATATTGTATTAGTTTGCCAAAACTGCCATGGAAAAATATCACAAACCAGGTGACTCATAATAGAATTTTATTACCATGCAATTCTGGAGGCCAGAAGTTTAAAATCAAGGTGTTGGTAGGGCAGCACTCTCTCTGAAACCTGTAAGGGAAAGATTGTTCCTACCTCTTCCTCACTCTGGCAGATTGCCTAAAATCTTTGGTGTCCCTTGTCTTGTAGACGTATCACCTTGATCCACTATCTTCACACGACTGTCTTCTATCCATGTATGTCTGTCTTTGTTTCCCAATTTCCTTTTTTTTATAAGGAGACTAGTCATATTGTTTAGGGTTCACTCTAATGACCTCATTTTAATTTGATTACCTCTACAGAGACCCTATTCCCAAATAATGTCATATTCTGAGTCACTTGGGATTAGTACTCCACTATATCCTTTTTGGGAAGGGGTACACCAGTCAATCAATAATAATTATAGAGGTCAAATTCTGAATATGTTTTGACAGTAAAGCAAGCAACATTCTCTGACAGATTTAATTTGGTAGGTGAGTGAGAGAGAACTGAAATATAGCTCCCAAGATTTGATCCTTAGAAACTAAAAGAGTTGTGATCAAGTGAGGTGAGAAAGGCTATGGATAGCATGAATTTGGAGGAAAGATCAGAAGTCCAATTCCAAACACGTTGAATTTGGACTATCTGTTTACCTTCCAATTAAAGATGTAAATTTGTATATTTAAGATGTTGACATAAGAAACATCCAAACCTGTAGAGAATTTTTTATACAATTTTATCGGAGCCAAATTGACAACAATTGCCAGGGAGCAGCATCTCATATTCTTCAGAGAATAACAGTTTTGTAGCTTCTTTTATGCCTTTAGAATTATGAGAGAGATTTAAAGATTATATACAGTTGGGAAAAAGCAAGGTGGAGATTGAATTATAGGATATTTAACAAGATTAATTATGTGCCTTCTTAAAGGTGGCTGTGCCTCGTGGGGCTATTACCCCTGTCATCTCTGTGGCGCGCCAACCAAGACGGATAGAACAATGGACAGGGCTCACTAAAAAACCTTTCACTAAAGAAGTTATATAATGATCTGTTTGAATAAAAGAGAATCGCCAAAGCCATATTCCTGATTAGGGGATAATATCCAATACACAAGGTGAGACTTTAGATGAGAACATAAATTACTCATTTGTGGCAAGGCAGAGAATGTGAGAGTGGATGAGCATAGGTGGGTACATGTGGCAATGGGAATGTGTGGAAACTCTCTTAGGATCACTTAAATTTTATTGGTACTCTGGACAGTAAAGTTATCAGGTGAAAAAAAAAAGGTATGAATAGGGAAAGAGATATGGGAATTCGAGGATAATATGTATATCCTTTGAACCTGAGAATAATTTTGAGATTGTTGGAGTAGTTCTTACTATTTTCGCTTTTTAATCCAAGAAAGTGTATCTCAAATAGAAGTTAATAACACATATATATGAAAAAATTTTAGAGTAAAAGGGTTTTTTGTTATTGCTCTTTTGTGGTCAAGTCCCATTTATTTTAGAAGCATAAATAGTGGGACAGGGAAGGAGTGACAGAAACAGCAAGGCACAGGTCTTTTTGACAGTGTCAGGTCCGGGCCAGGCTCTGTCTGCTGGTATGATCACGACTGACTCAGTATCCTGGGTCAGCCTTTTCCTCTAAGGAGAAGGTGTGAAGACAATCTGGGTGGAGGGAAATAGTCTATGAGGCTAGGGATGGGGCCAATTGGCTCTGGTTCCTTCTGGACCAGGTGAAAAAGGCCAGAGGGCCTACACTCTTGTCCAGGAGCACCCCAGGTTAGCTCTGTCTGTGCCTGAGACAAAGCCACATCCTGGGAAGAAAAACATAGTGTCCACTAATTGCCAGGAAGTCCCAGGTAATCATGGGAAATCCTTTTTTCCTGTTGCCAGTAGGGTCTTCTTTCCTCTACACCACATAGCTCTTACGAGACAAATGCTAAAGATGGAATTAGAATAATGATAAATATTAATTATATGCATAATATAACAATGGTCTACAAAATTTATATGAAAAAATATTTCAAGAATATTCGATTGTTACTGTCCTCAGGTATGACGATATTTTAATACAGTGAATTAAAAGTGTGATCTTTCATCACTTAGGCTAGTTCCATTAATCTGAATTGGTGTTGTGAAATCCCCAGGAACAAACAAATGCCTACTTTATTTAAAAATTTAAAAATATATATAATACCTCTAGGAAATGAGACACTATTAAAGAATGAAAGATAGATTGACATAATCTCCAAACATTTAGGAAAACAGTAATTTGGAAATAAAATACCTGTTTTAACTGGAAGATAAAAACTTTAGGATAAAGTTCACAGTTGCCTTCAGTATTTGAGAGAATAACTACTGAAAGTCACTATATCAAAGACTGTAAGAGGAGCCAACACTGTCAGCATTTCTAATGGACAGCTCCTTAGAGTTATGGAACACTATCTTTGGTGTAGACGGGCATCATAGTGGATTAGCTTTTCAGTTTTTTTTCCCAGTCCTTTTCCCTTCCACACACAACCTGTCTATGTCAGCTTCACGTCTATAAAGCTGGAGAAAATGAACTGAGGTAGAGGAAGAGGGAAAATTGACACAGGATACATTCCTGACCAGCATTTCTCATATATTCTCTAACAGTAGGGAAATGTGTCAAAAAATGATCAGAATTTACAGTCTCTCAAGATACAAATCTCATCTTTATTTAGATGAAGTTAAAAGGAATTTAACCTTTAGAAAGTTATACTTGGATCTAAGTTTTGAATATCTGCCAGTCCTACTTGATTGTCTTTCTTACAAAGATCTGAAACTTTCCACATTTACTATAATTCATGTTTACAAATTGTAGATAGATATACAACATTAAATTCTTAAACATTTTGATTGTTCTGATCTAAACTTTCTCAACTTTAGAACTATTGATATTTGAACAGTATAATGTTTTTTTTTTGTTGTGAGAGTGTAACACCCAAGTTATGACAACAAAAAAATGTCTCCAAATATCACCAAAAGTACCCTGGGAGGCAAAATCACCCAGTTTGGAATCACTCATCTAACTAGAAAAAGCAAATTTAGGCGGTTTTTCTTTTTTCCATTTGCTATATCTTTCTATTACATTTAAACCAAGATAGTAACAGCTATATTACACTCTTACTCTCCTCTGTTCTCTATAATTCGTACTGATTGACTTTTGTGTCTTTCTTTTCAAAATTATTGTGGATGAAAAGGGGTGCTATAATAACTCTAACCAAAAGTAACACCATGAATGACCTGGTCACAAATTCCTAACTGGGCAGGTCATGGTGAGTAGTCAGGCACCTGGGATATAACTTCTTTAGTAAAAGGTTTATCTTTGCCTTACGTAAGCCTTATCCATTGTCTTATGCATCTAGGTTCACACATCTTTGAAATGCCAAAATGTTTTTTTCAGACCCATGGGTGGCATAACCACCCAGAAGGGAACACATAATCTTGTTAACTATCCTATAATCTAACCCCACTTTACTTTCTCCCACATTCATGTAACTGTTTTTTTTTATGGCCCCTCCTTAATTCCAAGTTCATAAAAGAAACTATAATTGTGATTTTTCCAGAGCATTTCAGATCTTGCTTCCTGGCAGTTGTTAGCTCAAATAAACGCATGAGTTTGGCTCAAATAAATGCATAAAAATTCCCTCCAGGTGTTGGGCGTTTCTTCAATTGACATTGTGCAAAATTAAAGATCTAGTAAGAATTAATCTTTCTGGCTTCGTATTAACCATAATTCTCTATTAGTAGGCTCCTTTAAACTTATTAGTGCAATGATAATTGATATCTATAGTAAACCCAAAGCCCTGTGAAATTTTCAAGTGCCTTTTGAACAGCCGAAAGAAAATTGTTTCATTAAGTATGGTTTTAAGGTTAAGAATATTTTGTTCTATTCAAATTCTTTAAACATTGAGATTGTGTACATATGATAACTCCCCCCATTATTTGACAGAGTTTAATGCAGAGGTGATACTGTTAGATCTCTTTCAGCCTGACCAAATTATTTAATGACATTAAGATATCAACTCAAATTAGACTGCAGTTGTTTTTTGTTGTTTATCTCTTAATTTCTCATAGTACACTATAGAAGACATTTTCAAAGCCCAAGCCAAAACACATTTCTGTGTATCATCTTCAGAAATTAGTTACAAGTCAGAAAATACCTGACCTTTGACTTTGAAAAGATAAAGAAGAATTATAGCTGGCATCAGAAAGCTAAACTGCTTAACTCTAAATGGGACTCAGGGCTTAGTGTAACAGACTGACATTTGTAGGCTGCCTCAGTTCCATGACGGAGCTCTCAGAAATTCCTAAGAAACTCAAATAATGAGTTATCATCATCTCAGATGCCTGCAACATCCTAAATTACATCATTTATACTTCGAGCATAGAATGTACTGGGAAGAGAAAAACAAATGTGTTGTAGTGATTAAAAAATAAGATGTCAGTATTGTTCAGGGCAAATAAAAAGCAAATAGTAAGGTAGAGAAAGTATGGATAGATACTTAAATTTTCTTAGTAATAAATGAATCAAAATATATCCAAATAGTTACTGTCGTAAAGATCAGTTCTGTATCAGGTTTTTGTGTCTTTCATGATAGAAATTATGAAGACCAATTTGTTGTGTGAGTATGAGTATTTCTAAAATAGGTTTTTATTACTATCCCACCTATTCAATATTGAACTTCTATAACATGGAGCTGGTGGCAGGTCTGGGTGGCAGGTCTGTGTGGCAGCTTCTGGTGTAAATGACACAGACTCCCATCATTCTTACTGATGTTCAGTAGATTCAAATAAATATCTCCAATTTTTTAATATACCTTTGTTCAATTTCCAGAGACTAAAAGTAATTATTTTTTTTTAATTTCATCTAGTTTTACCTCTTTTTCTATAAAGAGAATATTTGTTACGCTTCTCACACAGCCATTCTGAGACATTTTGATTTATTTTAATAAAGGTATATTTAAGGTATGTGAAAGCAAAATGGCAGAATGGATTTGGTGACCTGTAAGGTCCCTTTTGTGTATGATTCTCTGAAGTATAATACATATGGTAGATTCTTTCATCTCTAACCTCAGTGAATTATAACTTCTTTTGCTGACCTCGATATTTCTTACATCAAAAAAATTGACCACATAAATGGATGACATTTCCTTTGGGTTAATGATCTACTTAGACTGACCAAAAGTTTAATTTTATCTTGAAATTTAAATAAATTTGAACATTTTAAAATGCTTACCTTTTTCTCTTGAGCCTTTACCTAGATTTCCTTTTATCAAAACATTGATTATGAAATGTAGTTGCCTTTTATTCTTTCAATTAAACCAAGTTTAATCATACAAACAATCTAATCCAAATAGTTAAGAAAAAGTTACCAAAATTTTGTGTCTCAAAGGCCAAATGGCACCTGTAAAATACGTACAGGAAAGGGTTTCAGTTAAAATGGTAGCCATTAAGGAAACAGTGTTATGGCAGAACTCAGCCAATTTACAATAGTTTCCTTTCATATTCCATTTTTTCCCCCTCTACTTTTAACCTCTTCTTTAATCTCAGTGTTCTGTTTCCTACGTGTAAAATATCTAACATATCTCTTTTAGGTTTCCATTACTTCTCAGCCATTACATATTGCTAAGTGTTACATATGCACGAGAATTTATATGAAAGCACTAATTAATGAGTTATAAAAATTAAAATACCTACGAAATACTGGTGACTTATAAATAATTTTAAAAGATAATCTGGAATAATTCATCAGAAGGAAAATTAACAGGCAAATACTTTCTGAAATTTAATTTATGAGCAGATAAAACAAAAATGTTTAAGTAGAAATTAATTAAGAGAGCATATACTCTCCAATATAGAACTCATTGCTTGGAGTATTATGAGTAATGGTAATATGTCTAACTTTAAAAAAAATAAAATAAATAAACAAACAAACAAATGAAAAAAAGTAGCTCATTATTTGGCAGACAGCCAAAGGAATATTGGCATATATAAGTAGTCCCTGCAAAGTGTACAAGATGTAGGAATTAATTATCCTAAACAAGTTAATCGTTTCTTTTTTACTCAGGGCATGAACCTATTTCTGATAACTGTTATTAATTAATTTCAGGGGGAAAGTCTTTATTAAAGGTCTCAAGAAATCTTCCTTGAATGAATTTTGGTTTGAAAAAAAAAAGGCAACATTTTCTTCTGTTATTATAAAACATTTCAAACGGGGTCATGCTTACATGGCTTGCTACCCGAGAATCACAACTTAACATATTGAATATGTACAAATTATATATATATATGTAGAGAGAGAGAGAGAATTTTCTTTTAATTTTGGGTATAAGTGGTACCCAAATCCACACTGTGAATCATTAGGAAAATAGTTAATCTAAACTTAACATATAGTTATATAGAAATATTACCTATTGAGATTCACCAGAGCCTCTCCTTTAGTGTAGCTAAACAGATAACTTTTGTAATATTGAATCTAGATTTCTCTTTTCATTGTCCAGTTTCTAGGTTCTCTTCTTGTTCTGCACTAACTTAGGCCTGGGTTCATATTTTCTTAAGCATTTTCCTTATTACTGATTGAAGACAATTATCACACTTGGCCATTTCCGTGCCGAATGTAAAATAAAATCTTAAATTTGGTCTTTATTTAAGCATATTTAAAAATGATTCTTATCCTTCAATGGTCTCCACAAAGCACCTAGTTTTAACTCCTTATCGTCTGTCTATGCTGGGCTTTAGTTCTGCCCTGTATCCATGGGGACCCCATTTGGTTGTCATACCATATTCTCTATCACCCGTAGGTTCATGGTTTTGTAGGATCTGATCTGAATTGTAAAGCTGAGGAATTTTTCCTTTTGTTTTCCTTTTTATCTCCATAAAATATCTTTTTAGAATTAGTAAATTCTAAAATTTTATTCAACTGAGTATAAATAATCCTTGTAATTTCCTAATCGACACTTTTGCCTGCAGAGTAAAAGATTTTAATGCTCCATCATTCTGTGCCTTGATGTGTGGACAGCAATTTCTAAAACTCAAATGTATACCAATTTAAATTTTATTATGAAAAGAGTTCAAAATTAACTAGAAAGTCTATTTTTGACTTGTCAAGAATCAAAAATGTTTCTGATGCTGGTAAAGAATCTGTGATTTGTTGAAGTATTTTGCATTTCTTCTCATTGAGTCTATTAGTAGTAAGGCAGATAATTAGCTTGATCTAAATATCTTTATAATACTTTCATTCCTTTTGTTTACTAAAACAGCATGTAAATATCATCTCCAGTGTCTAGCAGAGAATTTAGCTTAGAATATTTTATAAATATTTATTTAAATTAAAACATCCCTAAGCTACACTGATGACCATTTCTTTGGCAAAGAAAAAAGCTGCGGATGGCATATAATAGATAAACTTTAAGGAGAATTCAGGAATATTGGTGGTCTTAGCACACAGAAAGTTAGGTGATGTTGTTAGAACTTCATTGATCATTGAAACATGATTTAAAAACAAAGGTTTTATATAAAGCTAGGGAATAAAAAAGCTTATTCTATGGATATTCAAGACCATTTTTGCATTATATAAATATACTATTTCTTCTATTGAAATTATATTCTGTCACCCAAACTTGTAATTTAAAGTGTTGACTTCCTCCTATTCATTACATATATTTAGTAGAACACCAAATTCTGTGGTCACTCTGATTTTTTTCATTCATTTTGCTACTGAAAACATGATCTCTTCAGTACTCTCTTCAAATACTCTTCCTGAATGAAGCTTCATCTATATCCAACCCATTATTTCTACATGTCATGTAAATAGTCTTTAAATACTCTTTACTTTCTAAAAAAAATCCTGCTAATTTAATTTTCCAAAATCATGAATTACTTTCTGGTTATTAACATAAATCTAAAATTCTCTATCTACTTTCCAATGATTAGAATAATCTGATCTCATGCTCCCTTTTCAGCTCTGTCTGCCTAACAGACATTTCTACCTTCATCAGATTATTTCCCTTTCTCTTCCTTATAAAACACTCTCTTTCTTCCACAAATTTTGTGCTCACTTTTCCTTTGTATCGATATAATTTTTACTAATTCAGAACATAAATATTAAGATAAAATACAAAGTTTTGTTTTCCATGAAAGATTTATTGACTGACCCTTTATTAATAATTATCTCTTTTTAAAACCTGTGACATTTTTACTATGTTATACAATTTACTCTGTTAACTGTGTATATTATTTTACACTGATTCTTTATCATGTTATATCAGTCTTACTACCTAGTTTGGAGGACCAGCTAAAGGGATTTTTAATTACTTGTGTTAAAGTTTATTTTATCATTAGTGTGAACTGTATTTGTTGGACTAGCCATTTAGAGTGATTTTTTCAAGTTTTTTCAATTCTTGAGTGTTATGAGAGATCTAAGCAATTTATTATTATGTTTTGAGACTACTAAGTTGCATTTAGATATTCATTTTTTTATCAGTATAATTATTGATACTAACAAATAAAAGTCAGAGTTGTTACTTTTATTCTGTTGTTTTAAAGAACTTTTGTGGGCAACTAGGAAAGCCTGAATGAAGAATTATTAAACAGTGATGCTTTCATTTACACAATATCATCTGACGAATGAGTTTGAAAGGGAAATTGGATCTTAATAAACGGGGTCATACTGTGTAAATGTGTTAATGTTATCACATTCTTGCCACCATATGAACATGCTGGATTGACATTTATCTGCTCTTCTCCAATGGTGCATGCTTTGTTCATTGTGTTGGGCAGAGTTAGTGCCAGACATTGTAACAGGGGAATTAAGCTGAGGCTCTTTATATCTTATTTGCATTTCCTCTTTCAAAATCTTTTCTTTAATTTTATAGAACAATTAACACAATTATCAGTAATAAATTTGTGGCTATGCTACATATAATTTTTAAACTACGTATTTCCAGATTTTCCTTTATAACATCCTCTTTCTCCCCGCACCAAAAAAAAAAAAAAAAAACACAACAATAGAGAAGAGTGAAGGTAATCTTATTTCTTAATTCATGATTTTTATTATATCTTTAACAAGAAAAAAAATAAGATTTCTCACTGTGAGCTTAATTAAAGTAAATGGAGAGTTTAAAAGATGGAAGAATCATGTTGTGTCTTAATAGAGTTGTTGACTTAACATAAAATGATTCTTTCCAACTCATCCCATATAAAACCATTGGCAATGGTTGCATCTATTTTAATACAAGTTCATTAAGAAAAAAAAAATACCCCCTTCACTGTTTATTTCAGAACTAAACCCATAATCTGTGGGTTAAAATCACCTGTGTACTACTCTTTAGGATTTTATTGGTCTCTTTTTAGAGCCAGGTAAGAAGATTAATAAAACCACACTTTCTCATTTAACTTGAGGTCATTCTTAGGTTACTTCACTCTTGCCTCAAAAGGTAAAGAGGTAATTTCAAAATAAGTCATTTGATTTGTAATTTTTCCTAATATTAAACTTTGCATTTTTAATAGATGAAATGTAAGAAAAAAACAGAATGGATAGTGCATGGAAAAACTATGACTTGAGATCAAGAAACTGCATGAAAGGAAGAAAGATTGCAATAGAAAAATTTTTTTTCAATATCACTAAGAATATAACTGTAAAATATTTAGAGGCAAGCCAAGACCCCAGGTAGAATTTAATCAAGAGGAGCAAATATTCCAAGTAAGGACAACTCTCTCCAAATACACCGGCTTCAGCATTCATGAGCATTCCATTACCCTGAACCCTCTACCAAAGACATTTTAATGAACAAAGCTACATCCAAGTATATTCTCAGAGATCACAATCAGAGTGAACCCCATTCTTTCAGCTTTACTTAGGGAGGAGAATCATGGTGAAGTTTGGATGAAGTTTGAGTGGAAAAGAAAAAAAAGTCTCTATTTGGCAGAAGGGTTTAGTTGAGGAACTGGAAGGAAGGTCTGAGTCTACATTCTTTAGAGTGTATTAGGCAAGAGCTTGTCTCTCTTTTAGCCCATGTGGCATTAAAAGCAAAATGTCCACAAATCCACACTGGGAAAACAAAAGTAAAATCATGAGAGAGACCATAATAGCAGAATCAATGTTACTAACAAAGCCCTAGATAGTAGTATGATAAAATCAGATATTGGTAAAAAAAAAAATATTATCTGTATTCTTATCAGACACTCTGACAAGTCATAATTCATGAGACAAATAATTAAATCAATGGTACTAGTAGATGATGTTGATAATATATTCATATACATGATGAATATATAGCTGTATATAGGTATACAGATACATTAAGAATACTAAGAGGAGCAGGGAAGGGGATTGGTGTGAAAAAGAGTCGAAGAGGTAGAGATACTTTTATCCACTGATTCCTTAAAAAAAAGTGTGAAAAGACCTGTTCTCAGAAAATTATAATCATTGAAAAAAGAATTTGAAGAAGATACAAATAAATGGAAGCATACACCTTGCTCATGGATAGAATCAACATCATTAAAATGTCCATACTTCCCAAAACAATCTATAGAGTCAGTGCAATCCCTATCAAAATACAAATGTCTTTTTTCAGAGAGCAGAACAAGTAATCATAAAATTTATATGGAACCATAAAAGACCTCGAATAGCCACGGCAATCTTGAGAAAGAAGAACAAATTTAGAGGTATCACGCTATCTGATATCAAACTATACTATAAGCCTAGAGTAATCAAAACAGCATGGTATTGGCATAAAAAATAGGTACATTGATCAATGGAACAGAATAGAGAGCCCAGAAATAAATCCATGCCTATACACTCACTTAATATATGATAAAGAAGGCAATAATATAAATGGGGTAAAGACAGTCTCTTCCATAAATGGCGCTGAGAAAATTGACAGATACATGCAAAAAAATAAAAAATAAAATAACTGGGCCACCTTCTTACATCATATACAAGAACAGACTCGAAATTGATTAAAGACTTAAATGTAAGACCCAAAACCATAGAACTTCTAGAAGAAAACATAGGCACTAAACCCTCTGATATTGCTAATAATAATTTCTTTTTGGATACCTCTCCTCAGATAAGGGAAACAAAAGAAAGAAAAAAAAAAACAAATGTGACTACATCAAACTAAAAAATTTTTGTACAGCAAAGGAAACCATCAACAAAATGAAAAGACAATTGACTGAATGGGAGAAGATATTCACTTATGATACATCTGATAAGAGGTTTATATCCAAAATATATTAAAAAAACTAATACAACTCAAAAAACAAACAATCCAATTTAAAAATGGTCAAAAGACCTGAACAGATATTTTTCCAAAGAGGAAATACAGGTGGCCAATAGAAATATGAAAAGATGCTCAAGGTCTCTAATCATCAGAGAAATGCAAATTAAAAGCACAATGAGATATTACCTCACACCTGTCAGAATGGCTATCATCAATAAATCAAAGAGCAAGTGTTGATGAGGACGTGGAGAAAAAGAAACTCTCATACACAGTTGGTGGGATTGCAAATTAGTACAGCCACTATGGAAAACAGTCTGAAGGTTTTTCAAAAAAAATAAAAATGGTTATACTTTTTGACCCAGCAACTGCACTTCTGGGTAATTATTCAACAGAAACCAAAAGTATAATTTGCAAAGATCCATGTACCCATTATATTCATGGCAGCACAATTTACAATAGTCAATATGGAAGCAACCTAAGTGCCCGTCAACAGATAATTGGATAAAGGAGTTGTGATACATCTATACAAAGGAATATCACTCAGCCATTAAAAAAAATAAAATTCTACCATGTGCAACGACATGGATGGACCTATAGGCTATTATGCTGAGTGAAATAAGTCAGACAGAAAGATAAATACCCTATGATTTCACTTATATGTAGAATCTGAGGGACAAAAAGCACAAACTAATCAAAACAGATTCACAAATATAGAGGATAATCTTGTGACGGCCAGCGGGGAGGGGTTTGGGGACTGGGAAAATGGGGCGAAGGGTTAAAGGAGTACAAACTAGTAGTTGATAGATGGTCACGGAGATGAGTAGCACAGCATAGGGAATGCAGTTAGCATTAAAGTAGTGGCTAGGTGGAGAGCCAGAGAAGAGAAGGAGCAATCAGGGAGATTGTTTTATAAACTGTATAAATGCAACCGATGTACTGTATACTTGAAACTAATAATAAAATTTTAAAAAATTGTGATCTTATCAATAAATGCTTAAAGAACAACGACAAAAAAAAAAAAACTGAGCAAGCATGAGCCTCATCATTTCATCACTCTCACTAGAGCAGTGCCAACTCCAAATTCAACTTCCTGTCTTAAAGTCTATCTTTGATTTTGCATTAATCACTGGCTTTATGCTAATAGGCATATTATTATATTTCTGTATCAATTACATTCCACATGATCAAAATTTTAGTGAAAGAATATAGCGAGCATTTTGGCATGGTTTTAGGGGGTTATAATAAATTTATTAAATGGTTATGAAGATTCATAAAGACATTATAAAGAGCAGGTAAACTATATAACTTTTTTTTTTTTACTTTCTACTTTTCAGTGGATATTTATTTAAAGGACTAAATACTATAGCTTTAAGATCACCCAGTTTATAACTTGCTTTCAAAAATAATTCTTTATAAGCATTCTAAATTTAAATTTTTCATAACCACAATAGACATTCCACTAAACTAATGTTATAAACAGTCATTTTATAATTATTTTTAGGAAAGAGTAATTTTGAGTAGCAACTGGTTTTAATAATATTGAAAATGTAGTCAATTTTAAGAATACAAAAGATATCCACTTGGAGGATAAAGTACTTTAGCATAGGTACTAAAACCTCATTTTCCCTCTAACACAATGATGATTTTAAATAAACTAAATTCTTTAAGGCAGAATATATGCACACACACACACAATTATTGCTTCAAAAGATACGAAACTTTCAACCTATTTCCCAAGATGAAATTCCAAAGTGCATCAGGAGGACTGTTGTTTCGGAATATGAAAGGAGATAGAACTGATGGTTCTGATTAAAGATCATTTTGAATTCTCTTTTTTAATGGAGATTTTTTAAAAAGCACATTTTGTATGGAGTTTTGTTTTGACTCAGCCTGCCATAAAGCTGTTTAAATCAAGTCTCATACCCACATTATTTCAATTGCCAAAAACATCAAAACAGCAACAAAGGAAAAACTAACCTTGAATTTTCAGCTTGTATTTCAGCCCTTGTAAACAAGTTACCATGGAGATGATACCCAAGTGAGCTACAGGCTTGACTCAAAACAGCCACTGTGTGTGGACTGTCAGCACAATATAACACGGCATCGGCACTATTCACGAGAAAACCTGCATACATCCTGTGGTACTAAAAAGCCAGATGAAAGCTTAAAATTTGCCAAAACTGTCATGGATTTGCTTAAAGGGCAGCAAAATAAGGAAGGGGAAACTTAGAATTACATGCTTGAGTTTTATAAATTTGGTAACAAATTTAAATTTTTTGAAGATAGTGAAATCAGGTTGTATTCACTGTCTTTTAGGAGGTCTGAAAGATGTAAGTCTAGAAGAAATCTTGACTATAGCTTTAAATTATTTTCTTGGAACAAATAATTTCTAAGAAGGCAAAGTTATGTCTGACAAAAAAGAAAAAAAATAGGCAAAATAAGCCCTGTCATTATGGACCATGATTTCTGTCGTCTACTCTCTCTGTATAGGTTGTAATTGTATGGAAACTCCTAACAAAGTAAAGAACAAATACAGATTTTAATGGCTTAGGTGTCATTTTCAAACAATTTCAAAACCATGAAAAATAACACTCCTATATCCAGGAAGTACTTACACATTCCTTTCCTTCTCTAGATTTTTTTTTAAATCCTAGTATTCTTGTGAAAATATACATAAATCTTGGATTACTAGTATATAAGATGTTTCGCAATTGCATAATATTTTGACCTGAAAAAATTAAATATCTATATTCTACAGAATTTATTCATATTTAGTTTAAGATGTTCATTTGACATGTACGTCTCTTTTTTAATAACTATATAAAAGTATATATGTGTTATAAAAAGACATGGTATCTATCAAAAGACAAGTGACATATCCATTCTATGAAATATAATCCATAGAACATATCCATTCTATAAATATAAATGTAATTCAAAAAGATTCAGTAATTCACTATATCCTACCTATTATGTTCTAAGATGTAATAGATGTAGTTAGATATATGTGAGTTTATGTATATATACATAAAATCATATCGAATTATAGAATAAAAACATATATAATTATATTACAAGATGTAATTTAAGTGAAAAAGTAAGTTGCATAATGATACAGATGCAACTGTACTATTTAAAATTTTTAAATTTCAAAATAGAATAGTGTATAGGAAAATATGTATGATTATAACCACATAAAAATGATATGAAGACTGTAAACCAAACTGATAAAATTAGTGTTTATTTCTAGGTGAGGTAGGAGAGAGAGATTGATACAACTGAAAGAGAAAAAACTGAATTGCAGGATATATTAAATTATCAAAGAACATCTGTGGCCTTATTTATATTATTATTTACAATTAGAATTCATTTAGATATTACTTAAACAAGTAACTTTAAATTAAAATGAATTTACGAGTACTATTTGAAAGAATCTTAATTATTCCTATGAAACTGTTGTATCATTAAAAAATAATTTGTATATGTGATTTGCCTTTAGAATATTTAATAAGAACAATTCTAGTGCCTTGCTACTCAGAGTATGGCTTTAAATTCTTTACAGTCAGCATCGTCTGTCAATTTTTTATAAATGCAAAGTATCTGCCCCCAACTTTAAACTGGCTCAGACTATGTATTAAAAATATATTCCAGATGATTTGTAGGCATATAAAATTTTGGAAGAACCAATCTAGGAAACTGTCTCTGGCATGAGATTGGTCTGCTACCCAACTCAAAAATGGTCATTTCCTCTTCATATCGTGTCATGTTATTTAGTCTTGAAAATAAAGTTGAATTTTTTTTTTTTTTTACTCTCTTAGTGTATTTAGTTCAGGGGCCTTCTAAAAAACCATGTGTCTCTTCTGTTTGTAGTCTTTTCACTTAAAAAGATAGAAACTGCCTCATCTATACTTGTTTATTCTGGGATGCGGTTGATTAAACTAACTTGAATTCAGGTTCAGAGGCACCCAGAACTCTGACTATGTCTACCAACCAGTGTTCAGTGAGTGCTTATTGAGTAGAAGTGCTCTTCGCAGTAGTTCATGCAAAACGTGGTTTGTGTCAGTGCAAGCCCACTGATGATTTTGCCTGACTTGAGATTCAGATGAGCATTTGGGCAAGATAGAGTGCTTTCAAATCAAGCATCAATTAGAAACCTGGTTCATTTCACCATTGCTTTAAAAAAATATTAAATTTGTTGGTGTAATTTTGATTAATAACATTATATAAGTTTCAGGTATACAATTTTGTAATACCTCATCTGTATATTGCATTATGTTCCCAACACCCAAAGTCTAGAGTCCATCCCTCACCATATATTTGACCCCCTTTACCCTCTTCATTCTCCCCTCATCCGCCTTCCCCTCTGGTAACCACCATAGAGTTGTCTGTGTTTATGAGTTTGTTTTGTTTATTTTTTGTTGCATTCTGTTTTATGTCACACATGTGAATCAAATCATATAGTTCTTGTCTTTTTCCATCTGACTTATTTCACTTAGCATGATACTCTCAATATCCACCCATGTTGCCACAAATTAAGATAGAGCTACCATATGACCCAAAATTTTTTTGTGGCTGGGTAGTATTCCATTGCATATATGTACCATGTCTTATTTGTCCCATCATTAGTCGAATGACACTTAGGTTGTTTCCATGTCTTGGCTATTGTAAATGATTCTGCAATAAACATAAGAGTACATATATCTTTACAAATAAACATTTTCAAATTGTTTAGGTAGATACCCAGAAGAGAGATTGCTGGGTCATATGGTAATTCTGTTTTTAATTTTTTGAGGAACCTCCATACTGTTTGCCATAGTGGTTGTACCAATTTACATTCCCACCAGCAAAGAGTGAGGGTTCCATTTTCTCCACAGCCTCTGCAACACTTATTTCTTGTCTTATTGATAATAACCATTCTATCAAGTGTAAGGTGGTATCTCGTTGTTTTGATTTGTATTTCTCTTATAGCTAGTGAAGTTGAACATTTTTTTATTTATCCGTTGGCTGTTTATATGTCTTCTTGTGGAAAGTGTGCATTCGGGTCCTCTGCCATTTTTTCATTGGATTCTTTTATTGTCTTGTTGTTGAGTTGTATGAGTTTTTTATATTTTGGATATTAGCCCTTTATCAGAGATATTATTTGCAAATCTCTTCTTCCTTTTTGTCTTATTGACGGTTTCTTTTGCTGTGCAGAAGTTTTTTTTTAGTTTCATGTGTAAACCTGACTGTGAAGGCAAGGGAAGTAAAAGCAAAGGTTAATGAATGGGCCTACACTTCACCATTCTTAAAGAAACTGTTAATGGTACAGATCAGGGTTTCTCCAGCCCAGTACTATTGACGTTTATGTCAGATAATTTTTATTGTGGAGACTATACTGTGCGTTGTAGGATACTTAGCATCCCTGGCCTCTACCTACTAGATGCCAGTAACAACCTCCCCCTCCCACTTTCCAGTTGAGGAAAGCATAATGCCTTGAAGTAGACAACTATACATCCAGTTAAAAACAACTTCCATAGGTAAGTATTATTTCATCTCTGTCATCATATTGATATCACAAGGTTTTACATCTATAACTTGGAATTGATTTCCCCATTTAGACGTAAAGAACCTAAAAAAAAAAAAGGAATTATAAGTAATATATGTTAAAAATGTCTTCAAGTTTCACTCACTAGCTGATTTCATGAGATTTACATTGCCTCTAAAATACTTCTATCATTCCAAATTCATTTTAATCTATTTCCTAACTTTCCTATATACTCTGCTCTCCATTTTAATTTTCCCATTTACGTTTATCCTCTCATTACATTCTCTGCTCTCTTTCTTTTCTTACTACATACCCACTTATCTTTTCTAATAGAGTCATATTTAATAGAGTTTTACCAATATTACTGTAGGTCTTATGTTTTAGTCTTCAAATTGGCAATTTTAGAGTTAGTTATATCTGCCCCTACTAACAGAACAAAGAATGACAGCCCAGTAACACTGGAGATGACAAAAGGAGTTTAGTGCAACTAAACTCCCCTAGAATACAATAAAATCAGCATATCTGAAAAGGATTAAAAATAATAAATTTCAGGACAATTTCAAATACTGTTTCACACTTTTGAATTAAAGATAATGGAGTGAGAAATGGAATATCTACTCAAGAAGGTACTGAATTCTTTTGTTAGACTTGCCACACTTTCTTTTGCAAAATAAAGTGTATAAAACAAGCATTTTTATAGGTTATCAGTAGCATTAATGTGAAAAGTATAAGCTTTATTGCTAACCATTCGAGATGCAAAGAAGCTCTTTCTGCCACAGAAATTGGTTGACCATGCAGGCTGACAGCTCCCTTGTGTTATAAAATAATGCAAACAATATTTTTTCACCCCAAACAAAATTGGTTAAAATTACATTTTCCCAAGTCATATGGAAATGCACTAATTTGTAACTTGCTAAAGCCGACACATTTATGCTTCAGAGATACATAATTTAGTAACAAACAGCAGACTGAATTTTGATCAGGTTTTAAAAATGGGTACAATAGGCTTCTCAGACTTCAAATGAGCTTAGAAAACTCTCTTGATATTCTCTCCCTCATGAAATTGTAAGGGTAAGGTTCCCTTAAAGCTTTTTAGCAATATGTGGTGAGAAAAAGTGAAAAGGCCTTGCATATCTGTGTAATCTGTAAAGGCTCCAATGATTAAAACAGCTTCAAATTTGATAGCAAGCATTTTACTTTAAAGATAATAATTCTTTAAGAAACTGGAGGAAAGCCACATTATTGTGCTTTTCTTTTTTGAAATTGATAGCTACTTTATGTAAGATAGGTAAGCTAATGCATGTTAACAAGCAGTTCTGATAGAAAAAAAACGTTAATAGAATTTTTTCCCTTTTTTATTTTTTTAAGAAGAAAATATCTGGATGCTTAGTATTAAAAAAAAAGAAGACCACCACATAATGTGCTAGTTTTCCAACTAACAGCAAAGTATACACATTGATTTTTAAAGCAAAGGTGACCTTGACAGAGAATTTTGTATCAACTTTCTAAATGATTTTATAGGATATAAACAGAATGACAAGGCAAGGATCAACAATACCACAAGCTAAAATTATTAACATGATTCAAACAACAGACAGAAATAAAGCAACTGCTTGAGAATATTCTTATGAGTTCTGGGCATCTGTTTTCCTCTGTTCTTTTCCTTATAAATTTTGTTTATATTTCAATGCACTTAATATTGAACAATGAAGGCATGTTTGGGTATAATTCATGCTTTTAATTTTTCTCTGTCGGTTAATTTTTTTAAAGTTATGATGACTCTTCTAGCTGTTGGGAATAAAACCTATTGGCCAAAAAGATTAAATTCATACTCTGTGTAACCATATATTTTATATTTAGACTTCATAAGTCTTAGAGTTTTATTTTTCTTGTTAGATTAAAAAAATACCAAATTGAGAAAATCCTCTGAAATCATTTTTATTTTCATTATTGCTCATGGGACTTCAGCAGGATTTGTGCTGTTTCATTTAATCATTAACGGGTGAGGAATGATTGCAGGGGTCTCAAGTGAATTGTCTTCTAGGCTTCCACCCCAGATTCTCATTTTAAATGTGTAAACCTATTTAATGGCAGGATTGCAATATTGGTTAACTGTGATTTTGATTCAGTAATTGTGCAGAAAATGTTATGTGCATATCTTTTCAAAAAGCCAATTTGAATTTCTGATATCCTGACTGAAGTTGATCAGACTCTACATGTAAAAAAAAAAAGAAAAGTCATACACAGAGGCACATCGGTCTTCAGATTATCTGTCCATTATGCCTTTGTGTTACTAGCACACCCAAAATAATATATTTTTCGGGGGATAAATACACTTTGTGATGGCTGTCAAAAGAAAAATGAGAACTCCTTATTTGACTTCAGTCATCAGATATAAACATTATGAAATAATGTATATATTTTTTATATGTAGTAGAGACAGAATTGCATCTTTGAGGCATTTAGAATGCATGTTGAATATATTGTTGGCCATGTAGAAAGCTTTCTAAATGATAATAATGTCTGTTAATCAGGTCAATAAGCAAAAAAAGAAAAAAAAGAGTTTTTGGTTCACCTGAAAAACTTAAGGATAGTATTTGCTTTGGATTTAGTTTGTATGCACATTTGCAAATGTCATCAGAAATCTACCCCTTTCTACCACTTAGGGGTTTGTTTTTTGTTTTGTTTTGTTTATCATTTTGGTTACATTCTGAGACAGATTTCCTCTAAGTGTATCAACAACCAACTCAAATCTTGACTCCCGTAGACTAAAGAACACTGCTTTCTTGGAAATCTTGGCACTGATTCTAAGTGGTCTTGAGTAAGGGCAACTGCCAAATCATGACACTCGAACATAGAGTGTCTAACAAAGCATGGAGTGGCAGGAAGTAATTCTGAAAAATCTCTGAGGACATTTCCGGTTGCTAAAACTGGGGGTAAAGTTACCACTGGCATCTAGTTAGTAGAGGTAAAAGATACTGCTAAATATCCTATAATGCACAAAACAGCCTCACACCCTAAAACAAAGAATTATCTAGCCCCAAATATCAGTAGTGTCAAGGATGAGAAATCCTGTACTAGCAGTTGAATCAGTTCCTGCTAACCCATGATGGGTTGTAGAAAGATAGGTATAAATGACTTACTCAGAAGAAAAACTTTTGTAATTAGAAGAAAGTGTATTAAATGCAGATTAGGTAGCAACTCCTGTCAACAAGAGGGAATATTTTTTGCCCCTAAGCTATGAGTAGGAAAATGAAAAAAAACATGTAAGAATCAAAATATTTAACTGAATTTTTACCTAAAATGTAATTGACAGTGTTGATTTTTTTTTTTTTGACTCGTAATTTGTCCTTGCTCCTGGTTGTATTTCTTGTTGTTAGGTAAATAATTTTCAATTTGCTAAGTTGAGTTGATTTAGGATTTCTACAGTATTAACACGTTAGCTGCTACCCTGACTTTCATATTTTAAACAAAATAGAAAATATCTTTCAATTATTCTATTTAAAGCTATTTTATTGTCATGTTAAAAGAATTTTATAGTCAGAAGGGGAAATATTTTACTCAATTGTCAAATTCTAGTTGTCTTATTTTTTTGTAACTTGAGGATGGCATGCAAATTTACTTTGCTCTTAATTAATTAAATTGAAAATGTTTACATGTTCGTAAAATAGGTTATTAGCATTAATAAGAGGTGAGAAAACTTTATAGCACTTTAGATTTATTTACTAGGTAGTTTATTTTGCAATGATACTTTGGCTTGAAATATTTTTATCCAAATATTTCAAAAATAAATGTTTCTTTCCTTTCTCAGATCCATTAATAATTGTTTAAAGTATTTTCTTTAAGAAAAAAATAATGCTAATTGTTAAGGTTCTTTGAATTTTTTCTTCCGTGAATGTGTATGTTCAAGAAAGTCATTAAGCAGTTATATGTAGCAGGAAAGGTCCCCAGGAAGGAGGAACAAATCGCTGAGAGAACACACCCTCCAAAAGTAAAGGCTAAATTACTGTGTGTTTTATGATCAGATGTGCACGCACACATATGTGCCCACACATCTGACCATCAATCAGACCCTCAAGCTCGCCACCGGGAAAGTTGAAAGAGTGCATCTCACAGGAGAGAAAAATGCATTTAAAATTACTGCAGCCATAAAATAAACTGACATAACCCAAAGCAACAAATAATGGAGGAGAAAATGTCCTTCTGGGACTCTTTCTCCCTTTCAGCAAAGATTTTTACTTTCTGTTTTTATTTCTTGTCAGTGATCCTGGGTGAGTTTAAAATGACATAAAATGCATTTATTATGTCCCCAGATTCCAACCGTTTCAGCCTTTCTTGTACGTTCCTCAAGAAAATTAAGACTTCTGGAATAGAGAGCTGATGACAGCCCTTTGGGGATGTTTGGTGACTTAAAAAAAAAAAAAATCTCCATGCAATTTTCTCTATTGCATCATGCCTGAAAAGCAGCTTAATTTCTGTTATGATTAATGTTGATTGATTGAATTGATCTGTGATGTATCCTGTTTTCCTAGTTTACAGAAATGCTCAGGAAGAGTGAGGAAGCTGAATAGGATCCAAGTGCTTAATATATGCTGAGGTCCCACTTAACATTTATTATCTGTTATCGAAGGTAGGAGAAAAGCATGTAAATTATATGGATGTCTCTGATTCAAGGAAAGGGAAAGATAAATACTTATGCAGACACTCAGTGATTTTCATCAACCACTTTCTAAAACATACCCCATCTTTTTTTAGACTTATCAGTAACTTTGTAAGAAGCTTTTCCATTGCTGAGAAGTTAACCTGTTTTTACCTTACCATTGCTTATATTAATAATCTGAAATACTTCAAATCTGACTCTCGAGCTTGTCTAATAAATGTATTTTGCAATAAAACTTAGGACTCTCAGAAATCTGGGATACTTTAAAACTATTACCTTCATGAGTTGTTTGTTGTTTTTTTTTTCCCTAAAAGTATAAGAAAAAATGAAGTGAATGCAGACATATATATAATCTGATTTTGGGTGGGTGTGACAATGAGGTGAGACAAGAATTTTCAGTGCCCACTAAAAATATATTTTTGTAAGGTACAGAATTCACATAGAATCCGTCATTCAATACTGAAAATTTTTTAATATGCATTGAAAAAGTGTTAGATTAAAGCAAACTATAAACTGAAAATTACAGCTTCATCTGCTTTAAAGAGATAACTTCTTAATCGACTGAGAGATCCATTGACAATTTTTGACTAATTTTTTTCAGTTATGATATTTTTATTTATGCGAATGCCTAACATAAAAATAAAATTAACAATAAACATAAAGGACAGAAAGTTTTTCACATTTTCTTTATTTCTAGGCAACTTTTTAAGGGATTAGTTTTCTAGAGTCATATATCTACATAATTGCTTTTTCTTTTTCTCACAGAATCGAAAAACTTTGTTAAGGAAACATTCAAATTTCCAAGTTTTAATTCAGTCACAGCTATTACACCTATAATCCAAATATAGGTGTAATATAATAATACTAATTAAAATAATTATAACAACTACAAAAAAGAATATCAATACAACAGCTAATAACTGTGAGCTTTTTATGTGCCAATCACCGTCTTAAACCCATTATAATTGTTATCATATTTAATCTCATGACAACCTATAATGATGATACCATCAACATCTCATTTTATAGATAAGTAAGGCATAAAGAAGTTAACTAATTTTCTAATTCTCACAAAGCTTGCTTCCCTTCCCTCTCTCTGCCCTCTGACAAGTTAGGATTGGAACATTGCTCGACTTCCACAGTATGTGATATATTATGTGGCAAAAAAAAAAATATATATATATATATATACACATATATATGTATATATATATATTTTATATATAATTTTATATTTTATATATATTTTACATTTTATATTTTATATATATTTATATATACTTAATATATATACTTAATATATATGTATATATACTTGATATATGAATATATTAAAATATATATAATTTATTTATATATACTTAATATATAAAAATATATATTAAAAATATATATATAATTTATTTATTTTCACTGCCTAAGGGGCACAATTACAAAGATAAATAAATACTAAATCGATAGACCTCTTTTTTATTTTAAGAATTTAGCCCTTTCCAACAATTCTCCTTTTCATTTTGTCCTTACTAACTCATGTTCAAAAGTTTCAGATTTGAAATTAAATTAATCTTTGAACGTAAGTGGCCATACTTTTCCTACAACTTGGCACTTTTAAATAAAATTAAATAAAAATTATTTTTAGGGTTGCTAGATGTAATCTAAGATATCCTGTTAAATTCGAATTTTAGAGAAACATTGGAAAAATGTTAATACAAATATGCCCCATGCAATATTTTGGAGATACTTGCACTATAAAATTATGTTTTTATTATCTAAAATTCAGATCTAACCATTCATCCTATATTTTTAATTGCTATTTAATATTTTAAATGCTAACTCTGATAATATTATTTAATAGCATAGCAGTTTCCATTTCAGGAACATAAATTTTCATTACCATTTATTTTACTTTACCTGATATTGAACATGCATTTCTTTCCACCTAATTTCTAGAATTTTGTGCTTTAAATACAATAACAGTCTAATACATGAAACCTTTTTAAAATCTTTGATATTTTTTTCTTTCTGCCTGCATGCCTTTATTCTTTCCTTCTTTCCTAAATTGAACATTTTCTCTGTTCTTCCAGTAAAATTTTGCATTTCAATTAAGTATTTTTTAGAGGTTAAGCATCCCCAATTCCCCCCCCCAAAAAAAATATGGTTAATGATTTTATTATATCTCTCTTAAAATTTCTCAACTTTTTCAAGGATGACAGTATTAAAAATCTCAGCAATTTCTCCCCCCCTTTTTTTTTTCTCTTTTTAAAAATTAAGGAAATTCAGCTTACTCTGTTTTCTTTTTAGTCTATTATTGGTAGGGTTTGTCCATCATGAGTGTGAAGAGTCATTGCTTTTACTCTAGACACGTGCCTAGATGTCAGTATTTTATGTGCGTTTTCACAGATAAGCCAGCTTCTTTTTTCAAAACCTGGGTCAGCAGAGGTCAGTAGATGGTCAGAGTCTAGTGCTGGCACCTATGGAAGTTATCAATGATCAACCACATTCTATTTTCAAAAAAAGCAATGTTGATATCCCTTTCAATAAATTTTCTCAAAACTACTATCATTCAGATGTCTATGCCCCAAATGACATTATCTTGTTCTCCTAAAATGAGAAAGAACTTTCAGCAAGTGGAGCTTACCAGGATGGAACATCCAGTATTCATTTCTGTGATGGAACTACAAGGGGAAGTTAAAAAATAATAAGAACCTGTTTATTGAGACAAGCCAGTTAGCAGATGATCATGGACTAATTATACTCTCACAAACATGTTGGAGTGGCATGTTGGAATGCTTTTGGGTGAGAGTAAAAGAAAATCCAGGTTCAGTGGACTTAATAAGAAAATGTATATGTAATGAGAAATTGAGGATTGATTAATTCAGTAGCTCACCCATATCACCAAATATCTTTTTGTTGTTGTTCTTCTTCTGTATGGAAAATTTCAACTTTAAAATGGGAATAGATTTTTCAGAAATCTCTCAGCCAATACCCTTTATCTGTTATAGGTCAGAAATGTTTATTATCCTTGCTTAAATCAAATAATTTAAGAGGAATGGGTTAAGTTGACAGGTTCAGATGCACCAGGACCTGTAGTGACCACATGAGGACAGTTATCTGGAAAAATTAGTATTGTCTTATCAAGGAAAAAGAGGGTATGCATTCACAAGTATTACTATACATGATACTTGAGGATAAAGAGAACACGGTCAATTTTCTAAAAAAACACTTTATTGGGATGGTGAGACAATCCCAGATTTTTTACCTATAGAAGACGGAAGGAAAATTCCCTCTGACTTAACTGTAAATTAAGTAGAATTTCTTTCTTTCTTTTTTTTTTAGAAATGCAGAAATGGCAGCAATTCTGTGACATTTTGCTTCTGGCAGAATAGACTATCACATGGTCAGTGAGTGCCCCATTTATTAAGTGACATGAAGTTTTTCTGTCTCCAGAAGATGAATCCATTGCCCAGGCAGCCTAAGGGCTTTGGACTAAGTTCCAGCACTCTTGCTTTGCAGAAACTTAAATCCTTACTTGGCCACTATTCTAAGTCAGTACTTTTTTTCTTTTCCCTTCCCAAATCAGTGACAGATTTTATTAATATCAAATATGAGCTATTGTGAGCTCTTAAAATATGCAGTAGTGAAGCTGTTCGGTACTGTCGCACTGTCAAAAATATTTCATTTAAAACAAAGGAAACAAGTGGTCATTTAATCTTATTTTTAATGAAAGAATTAGAACTGTCTTATTATTGATCCTTGAACTTTTGCTGCTCCTTCTGTCTCAGTGTTCCAAGGACATACAGGATTTAGAACATTTCTGCACACTATTTTCATTCTTTTAATGTGATTCTTTGATATGCACTTGTCTTTAGTAAAATGTAGAAAGTGCTCTTCGTGGATTCCTTCGCAATTATTGTTTTATCATCATCATTTTTATATACTGGTGAGATGAGAAGGTTTCTAATGTGACTTTCGATGCAGTGAATTTGAAACTCATGTGGAATTCATATTGTAATTTAATTTAATGACTTTAATTCTAGCACGCCCTTTCCTTTTAGGTTACAGTATTTAAAACTGAGCATGTCTTAAACATAAAATGATTGACTCTTTTTATTTATTTATTTATTGGTCAGTTTTATTAAGATATAATTTATTTATCACACAATTTACTCATTTAAAGTGTAAAAATAATAAATTATTTTTATTATATTCACAGTCGTGTAACCATAATCATAATAGATTGTAGAATAATTTTATCACCCACAAAAGAAACTCCATAGTACCTATTAATAGTCATGTTCCATTTGCCCCCAACAGCCAAAGTCCTAAGCAACCACTATTCTACTTTCTGTCTCTATATGTTATCCCATTCTGGACACTTCATAAAAATGGAATCACACAAACTATGGTCTCTTACTTGCTATCTACTGCCCACAAGTGATACTTAACACAGGATTTTTAACAATGTATTTCACTTCTTTAGAATCGTAAATTCTCATTCTCATAGAAAACAGTTTATCAGTACCTTTTGTCTCTTCTAGATATCCAAACTATATCCATAGGTCTATGTTTTTATAACAAATACAGTTATTAAAAGTATATTTTGAGTAATGGTGTCTCTGTTGTTGAGAAGAATTCTGTAGATAATCAAATAAATTTTATTCCCACTATCATACGTGTGTGTGTGTGATATGCATAGCTACCATCTTCTTTCTCCCTCTCTAAATAGATATATGTGAATGTTTATATATATATATATGAACATATGTATATATTCTTACATGCATATCTCCCAAGAACTTGTGTATAATTTTAATACACCTCAATGTTCTAATTATACAGAGATAACATATGTGTGTGTGTGTGTGTGTGTGTGTGTGTGTGTGTGTGTGTGTGACTATACCTGCATTTATATCTGTACATTGGTTGATTTGGGAAGTATTTAATCATTTATTTCTTCTTTAAATGAAACACTAATACCTTATTCAATATATTAAATAATGTGGCAAAAGCATTCTTATCCTACCTATACCTGTTCTAGGCAAAGACAAAACAGAAGTCAAGAGACATGTATAATTTTTGCCAAAGTTATAGATTTTATTCTTTTGGAAATTTTTATTTTTTAATCATAGACTAAAAGAAAAATGCAAAGATTTACAAAGTCCAAACTGTGAACTATAAGATAATTCAGAGAAGCTTTAAGTAATAAAGATAGATAGAATTAGATAGATGATAGATAGATAGACAGACAGACAGATAGAAAGAAATAAAACAGTAGATGCATATGTACATAGATATAGTGGTCATAGCAGAGAATTGCTCAGAATTGGGAGACATGAATCTTCAGATAAAATACACTTTAGAAATCAAGCAGGAAAAATATAAATAGGTGCATACCTAGATGCTTTGTAGTAAAAGCTGTTAAACTATAGTTTATACTATGGTAAATTATAAATCAAAAAAATTTTAAATGCATGTACAAATATATTGACATACAGAAAAAATGCGAAATGAAAAAAAATGCTGCTATAATAGAGCAAGATGATATTTACATCATTTTAGACAACAAAAATATTGCATGCATTCCCAATTAAAGTTTAAAATTATGATATCAGGATAATAGACAACAAATAATTAATAGAGGTTACTTGGGAGAAATAAAGAGTGATAGGAGTAGAGAGGAGTTCACAGAAGACTTTAACTTCTGTAGTACTCTAGCCTTTAAAAAATATTGGCAAATTATGAATATATGTGAAATCTTAATAGTCGAATATAGGAGTTCATCTTTTTTCTTTTTTTTTTCAAATCATATTTTATATTTCAAAGTCTCAGAACCGAAATCCTAGAAAAAAATTCCATGGAGTTTGGAGTGGTCCTTACAAATTGTGGCACTTTAGACCAGTTACTTTTATGTCGCCCTGGTTCCTTACCTGTAAAATGGTCATGTTAACTGCACATATATGACAAGAGCACTGTGAAGGTGATTAGCCATAACAGATAATAATAAGCAATTAGTCAAAAGCATCCTTCATATGTTACAGAATTAAACTATTTGTTATGAGTGTAGCACCAAGAGAAGCACAACCAACCAACAAATAGGAAGCAAGACTTTATCTGAAAATAATATAAGGTGTCATTTGCATGGGGCAAGACTTACATGAAGTATACAGTTACATAAAAAAATACAATAATAAACAATAATTACCAAATTGTTTCATAGTATTAGGTATATTATAAGCTATAGACCAAATGTTTGTGTCTGCTCCCAAATTCATGTGTTAAATCCTAATTCCTAATATGAGGGTATTAGATGGTGTGGCCTTTGGGAGATGATTAGGTCATGAGGGTGAAGTCCTTATTAATGGGATCGGTGCCCTTATAAAAGAAACCCAGAGAGCTTGCTTGATCCTTTCACCATGTGTGAACACAGTCAGAAGATGGCCATTTCGAACTAGGAAGCAGAGCCTCATCAGGCATTGAACCTGCTGTCTTATTCATCTTTACCTTCCTAGGCTCCAGAACAGTGATAGATAAATTTCTGTTGTTTATAGCCACCCAGTCTCTGGTATTCTATTCTAATAGCTTGCACAGACTGAGGTAATATATGAACAAAATGGATCTTTCCCCCATATTCATTTAAAACAAAACAAAATGAAACAAAAACTTGTGTATTTGCTTATGGATTAAGCCTTCATATACTTTTCTCTTCACATATGCAATGTGAAGAGGAAAATGTATAAAATGCATACCTCTTGTATCTATTGCATATGCCATTTAATCTTGGTTTTGCTGAATAATTGTTGTCTCTCCTTGGGACTAATGTTACACAAATGTAGCTTAGAACATGAAATCCTACAGCATTTGTTCATGAACAAATGCCTACTTATGAATTCTTGTCTCAGAAGCTAATTTAATTGGTGAATTCCAAGTACTATTGCTTATTTTACACTTCAGTGGCTAAAGATGCATTAATAATCAAAGTTTCAAACTGTAATTAACATTAGCTTTAGGCTCCTGACAATGAAATGATTACATTTTAATATATGGGTTGATAAACAAGTTAATCTAACATATGAATAAACAGCAAAAATAACTTACATCTACTATTTCTCTGCAAATTGATACATGCATTTGTATGTTATAAAGCTTGGGAAAAAGTGAATGTCAAAAAAAAGGCATATAGGCTGACAGTACATCTAAACATAATCAATTCAGTGCACCAAGCTGAGTTTGAGAAGTTTCAACAAAAACATTATTTTTCTAGTAAAAAATTAAAATACTTTTTTTGCCTGTCTTGATTTTCTTTTATTTTTTTTTTGTATTATTTATTATTACTTCTGTATTTTATTTTGCTCTGTTCTTAACTGAATTACTTTATAAAGATCTCTGAATGATGGATTTGAATGCTAACATCTTGTTCTTAATCATAGCACACTATATTGTCTGAATGAATTGCCTGGTATTATTATATTATCTATATGTTGAGAAAGATTACATTCATAATATAATGTCCAACTAAATAAGAAAAGTGTATTCTTGACTTGAGCCTTTATTGAGTGATATTTTCTGAAGCTTTCCAACATGCTTTTAAAAATCACAGTTTAGAATGGTGCAAAATTTAAATAACTGAGGTTGCTAATTGTGGTACTGTAGTGTCCTCCAACACGTCACATCTTCAAACACAAAAATAGAGAAACAACATAACTTATTTTCAGGTAAGATTGACTTCTCAGAGCTCCAAAATGCATAGGTGGTTTCGATATGTCCGAATGCACACATTTTTATGGTTATTAAAGCTTAGGGTGGCTTTTGAAACAAATAGAAGTAGTATGAGGTAACCGAAATGTAACTTAAATACCTAGACTGTGCTCAGAATTCAGACCACTGAGCTAAGAAAAGAGGCTTCTTATTTCTTAAATCAGATTTTAGTCATCATGAGAACAAGTTCAAAATCACCTACAGTTTTCAGAATCTGAGTTCTTTGCTCTCTGGTGATGGCTAGAATTCTATATCGAATTGGGATTTAAAGAAGAAACTAATCAGACACTTAATATTTGTCAGAGAATTGATGGTGACTTTAGCAAAGGTAATTTTATTTAATCCTAATAACAAACTTGTAAAATCGATACCACCTTATATCCCAAGCAAAAAAATTAAGTTTTAGAGAAATTGGGTGATTTGCCCCTATAACAGAGGTAGGATCTGAAGATATTTTTCTTATTGCAAATCAAGTGTTGTTTGTATGATACCAGATAATTTTTAATTGCTAAAAGAAATTATACATGATATATATGTGTGTGTGTGTGTGTATGTGTGTGTGTGTTCGTGTATATATATGTGTATATACACACACACATATACACAGACATGTACATGTATATCCTGTATGCATGTCATTCTTCTAAATGGTTTATGTCTATAATCATATCTTTCAAATGAGGATTCCAAGGTCTAAGGAAATTACAGAACTCACCAAGGCCTCACAGCTAGAAAAAAGAGTGAGACCTTGAGTATTTGGTTCCAGGTGTGGGTTGTTATTAACTGTATTTTCTTACTTTATACCTGTAAATCATTTGGAGCAGGAACACATCTCACTTTTCTTTAAAAAATGTGTATGATTATTATAATGTCTAAAGTCATGATTGAAGCATAATAAGAGTCTACCTTCCTTCCTTATCCTTAAATTGTACTCAGTGTGCACTAGCATTGACGAAGTTGGTTTTTTTGGTTTCTTTTATTCTTTTTTTTTTACATTATTCTAGTTATTATGATTGCTTATCAGCGTTTCAGTACTACATTTTTTAAAATTTATTATTCATTAAGTGTCAAATTGATCTCTTTTGTTAACTTTTAAAATAATCTGACCAGATGGCATTAAGAATACTTAATTAAATTAGGAGTTATAATAAAGATACACAATATTTTTTTAACCCTAGGAAGCCTTAACATTTCATTCTCTTCTATTTGTGTTCAATAATCCCAAATGTCATGAATAATTACATCCAGTTATTTAAAAAAGAATACTCTGTTAAGATAGAAATTCTATTAGATGCTATTATAGTCACTTTCTCACAGTTTAAATTTTAGGCAATTGTTTGAAGACAATGAAAAGAAAATGGACATTTGTTGTATTGAAGCTCCTTGTTATGTGTTATATTTTTATTCAGATATCTTGTGTTATGTACCAACTGTTTTTCTTCAATCTTCACACATGGTAACTAGCAATAATTTCAAACAAAATTAATCTTGGATGTTAATTTTAATGACTAACCAGAAACATTTGAAATATTCGATCAGGCTGCGGCAAAAAAATGCTATGTTCTTTCATAGTAAGAGTACTCCTTAATGGCTGAAATAATATATTAATTCATGATGAAAAGAACCAAAATATCTCATCACATGACATTTCTACTATAACCTTTCTTTCCTAGGTCTTGAAATTGCCATAATAATGACTGAGTTGCCAAGTGCTAATTCTCCAACCCTATTTCAGAGTCTCACACTTCATAGTATCTCAGACTCACCTGCAGATGACATTAAAAAATGAAGGCTCTCCAGTCTTACTCCCTGAGATTCTGAACTAGTAGGAGCAGGGTAGGACTCCTCATTTTTAACAAGCACCCACCCTCTTTTCCTGTTCACAGTGCTTTTTCTAAGCAGGTAATCCGTAACTCTTGTTTTAAGAAATACCATATGCCCTCCATATCCATGGGTTTCACATCCACTGATTCAACTAACCATGGATTGAAGCCTATCCACCCTTGGGAATTCATCAATACGAAGGGCCGACCTTATTCATTTTTTTCTATGTCATTTTGTATGAGACCTGGAACATCCCTGAATTTTGGTATGAATTGGGGTCTTAGAGCCAATCCCTTAAGGATACTGAGGGACCACTGTGCTACTTAGGATTATGAGGGTAGCCGTGCATCAGAATTACACAGGTGTGATTTGAGCATTTGTATGCTCAAGCACATGGATAACTTCATAGAATTTCACAGCAGATTTCTGCAGCACATCTAAATGAGAACACACAATTGAAATCACTCATGACCATCATCAGAGATACAGTTTCTTTCTTTGTCCATTCTTTTCACTCCCTCTCCCCATATCGCCCTTCCTCCTTCCCTCCCTCTCTTTCTGTCTCTTCCTTTCCCTTTTTTTTTTTTGGTTTAAGACTGTCTTATTTAACAATTCTTCACTACTGCTTTGTATATTTGTGTGTGTGCATGTGCGTGAGCTCCAAGAAAACACACTAACATCTCGTGTTTATCTAAACAGTGATTGATGGTAAAATTGACAAGATCTTGAAAGCTGCTGTTTTTGGATTTAGCACAATTACTTATGGAAGACAAGTGCCCTTTTGTCTGTCATTAATTCAGAGACTAGTCAGTACAATATTAATATTCAGGATAGTCAATTCATGGAATGAATTTCTCAGGCAGCAAAGATTATAACAAAATTATGAATCCAGTCTCCAACTCCTACCCTCCCCACCAGTGAAACTACAATTTGAATGGAAAAGGGCACCTATTCTTATTATGATCTTTAGACTGTCATCATCAGGGCTAATTCTAATGTCACACTATGGATGATGAGTAGTTGAAATCCAATTTGAATGCATAATACCACATTTAATTTACACTACCACCTGTCAATAAGAAATAGACTGAGGCATATCTTCTGAGATATCCATAGGGAATATTCAATTATAATTAACCTCCCTATTTTTGTTAAATCTTTGTCCTAAAATGGATTGTTTATGCCATTTCTTATTCTTGTAACAATCTGTCACTTGAAAGAATTTGAATTTTAATCTAATATTCTCTGAGAAATACAATAGAGGATGTTTCTTTTAATCTTCTCACTTCTACTATAGCTTGTCTATTTCATTTCTTTTTCTATAGGTCGATCATGACTAAGGTTATAATCTTAGTGCAGGGGTGGAATACTTTGGCAGACTGTGAAAAAATGATATTTCACGAACCATATTGAATATAACATATGACAAATGGAAAATTTTATTTTTTCTAACTTAATATTAATGAGAGGAAAATAATTTTAGTTCAAAATGGTGCAATTGAGAGCATGCGAATTTATGCTATCATATGGGTACCTTTATAAAACTACTTTTAAGCAATAATTATCTGATATATATCATCTGAAAACCATAAAAATAATTTAAATGTTACCTCTAAATAATGTAAAATAAAATGGAGAAAATGGCTTTTGCAGAAAATTAGGCTCTCGATTTAGGAATGTATCTTCTATTAAGTCAATTTATTGATAGTTTAAAATATGACTTTTATTTCTTTACTCGCCCATCACAAATTATAGAATTAATGAGACGACTGCACTTTCCTAGCCTACATGTTTTAGAGGTGCATACAAGCTCATCGCGACTGTCCACTCATGAGGGAGCAAAGACTGAAAGGACAGAGGCTTTGTTTACCTCTTAGGAAGCACACTCTTCTTAGATACAGTGTCAAAGGTCAGTGTGGTTCAGGTCTTTTGCAGACAGTAAGCTGTGTCTTGCAAGCTGCCATGTTTTGCAGACACGGGCATGGCCATATCTTTCTTCTGGCACTGTGTGCACGTGAATAAGCTACTAGACTTTTCTGAGCATTTTTGTATTGATTCCTTAAAGGTAAAGTAGGAATAATAACACCAAGCACAGAGAATGATTATGGATGTAGCATCAAGGAAGCACTCAAAAAAAAAGCAGCAGGTATTTTACTTGTATATTATAAAAATTCTTCAACTTCTGATTTTCAATGAGCCATACATATTATTATTTTTTTTATCATTAAATCTACAGAGTTCAAAGAAACAAAGCCCAATATAAACCTGAGTAAGAAGGAAGGATCCAGATCTGAACCCAAATTCATTCAGAAAGTATAAAACTGACCACTAAAAATAGTTGGTACCATTTATGTATTTAAAATAAAACCAATTATTTTTAAAAAATGACTAAAATAGCACCTAGAACATAGTATACAACCAATAAATGTTAGCTCATTATGATTATTTTAAAATATACTGTTGTTAAGGTGAGTCTTTAAAATGCAAATTTAGCTGTTTAGGGGGAAAAAATATGCCCAACTTTAAATGAGACAACTGATATCCCCTATTTTCCTCTCAAAAGAAAGAGTAATATAGCTATTATTTTAATTATTTGCTTTGAATGTGTACTTATTCAAATAATTTTGATTAGTTCAGTACTTTTATATAAGTAAACAAATAAATGCCAGACATGTGATACTCCAGTGACAAAGTCTGTCTAGAAAAAAATTGAAAATGTGTAGTATCTAAAAAGAGAGTAGCGTAGCATATGTGGTTTCAGTATATGCTGGGAGACAACCGGCTCATGTTTGCACGCTGGCTCTGCTTCTTACAGGTTACTCCCCCTGCCTCAGTTTCCTGATCTATAACGTGTGAAAAAAATACTTCTTCATTTTTAGATTTGTTATGAGGGTTTTATGAGTTATTTGTAAAGCAGAAACTGGTACAATAGCAGCAGAGATATGTTGGTAACTATTAAATTAAAAAATACACTTAACTTGTACATCGTGTTTTCCTTCAACCTAAATGGAAATAATCTTCATCTCCAGGATACAAACCTGTCCCTTCATACTCAAAGAGTAAACATCATCATTTTACCCTATTTTAGGAATTAACAAATGAGCACTAGGACACCAAATGTAATTTTTCTTTTAATCTTCGTGAAAATTCTATGAGGCATGTAATCTTATCCCCACTTTACAGATAAGGAATGAGTGACTGATGAGTGAAACGTTTTGTTTTAGGCATTGCCTTGGAACCAAAGTCAAGCATGGTATTACCTTTTGCCCTGAGGCCATGTTATTATGAGTACATATGAATTTCTATCCTCAGATTTAGCAATCCTGAGGATTAAGTTTATTAAAGGGAGCTTCCGTTCCATAGGAGAATTTAATTCACTGAACACATCTCATAATGGTAGGTGTGACTTCACATCACTGTGTAATGGGTCTGGTGGCCACTCACAGTCCCTTTTAATGTTCTTATTTTCCTAGAAGTTCAAACTAAGGTTCTCATATTTTATTCACATACAGGGTGTGAAATATAAGGCATATTAGATGTTAGATACGTATATTAAATCAATAAAAGACAAGCATGTGTTCATTTTCTGCCAATAACAATCAAAGCAGATAAATATAAAAGATACCTTTCATTTTCTGGAATCTTTTTCAAACCACTTGTAAAGATTTGAGTTTGGTTCTTTATTTTTTGTTTGTTTTGTTTTATTTTGTTTTTGTTTGTTTTTAATCTTAGGAAGAGATTTGAATTTTTTCCTTTGCATCATAGTATACTGAGTTTTTATCACATACTTAACCTTTCTTCTTCAAATAGAGTGCTTCTTTAAGGGGGCATGTGATTCTTGTTTGAATTGCTAATTTATTTATCAGTATTACTCATAGATAACTTGTGATAGACATAAGCTGCACATGCAAGGCAGCAGACCATTCTGTTCCCAAGGAGATTCATGTTTATAAAAGCTAGCCTTTTTCTCTCTATATTCACTTTTTCAAACATGCTACTCAGCAAAAGATGACATCCTGCTATTTTCATTTCTTCTTTTTTTTTTTTAAGGCTAGTAAGAACATTTCAGCTTTTCAATAAGAAGCAAATAACAAATATAAAATATAGGTTTCTTGATGACGTAAGTTAGCAATCCAGGAAAATCAAATATATATTGTACACATAGAATGCAGATATCAGAAAAATTTAACTAAGTAATTTTGAAACTTAATAAGTTCAAATATATTTTAATATTTATTACATAGCATGCACCACGTTTTTAAAGGATTAATGATTGATAATAAAGGGCATAATAACAAATGTGAATTAAACTTTGTAACAATTGCATGTTATAAGCATTAATTATTAACTTCATTTTCATGCTTTAGACATTTTGAGATTTATGGATTTATCTGCAATCTGCTCTTAAAGAAGTTCTGTCTTTGCGCTACTTTTCATGCAGTTTGTCTTCGATTGTGAACATAGGTTAAACTTTTTAAATTAACTTTTAAATATTCAATAATTTTAAACAAATATATCTACATCAGATAAATTTTTAATAGAACTTCTTTAAGTATCTTAAGTATTTGAAAAATTGATTTTGTGATCTTTTCCTATAATTCAATAGAGGTTCCGAATGAACACTTGATATAAAATATCCAGCATAATTTGTAAAGTTCTATAACTGGGAAATTAAAAGGAAAGAATACTGAATTATTATACAGTAATTATGATGGAAAATTACTTCCAAAACTATAGACCTCAATAACTTACTAGTCAATTCTTCAGTATTGCTTCAGGGTAAAAGTTTATCACAAACAGAACTGATTCTATATTGACAGAATGCTTTCTTATAAATCTAATCCATGAATCAAATCACTAAAGTTATAAACAACAGAAGGACACTTCTATTAGAGGGTAGTACAGGTTGTATATAATTTTAAATCTAATATAACATTCTATATACAAAATATAATGTTAATACTTAGCCCCCAATTTGTCAAATCTGTCTGTCTTCCAATCTTTTCTCTTTAGGAAGTAGTATCATCTGCCCATTTGCTCAGGGCAAAAATATAGATTATCCTTGATTTCTCTTATCTTCATACTATTAATATGCTCTACAGATTCTATTTTCAACATATATGCTAGTTCTTACTACTTCTCACAGTATCCACAGCTATAATGCTCATTCAATTCATCATCATCTCTTGTAGAAAATATTGTAACAATATCCAAACTCATCTTTCTACTTTTAATCTTAGCTCTTAACATCTGTTTTCCATAGAGTGGCTAGAATGATGCTTAAAATAAGTAAACTAAATTATGGTTCTTTCCTATTCAAACCTCACTCTATAGTTCTCTGTTATAATTAAAATGAAATTTAGATTCCTTATCATGGCCCACAAAGGCCTACATTATATAACTTCTATATCTTTGGATGCTTCTTATTTTACCTTTTATAAGACATCTATCTTTTTAGTTCATTCCTATCTCAGGGCCTCTGTACTCCTGCCTGGAATGTCCATCCCCATCATGTTTGCATAATTTATTTATTCAGTATATTCAAGTCTCTGTTCGAAAATTGTTTCTAGCAAGTGACTTTCCCCCCCTCAACGTTTCCAAAAGTATGCTGGTAGATTGGCTCTCAGGAAAGGAGACAGAACTCTGATTTATAGCTTTTGCCAATTTCCATGACATACATATCTCACACCCCCACTCCCACAGCTGATTTCAAGTTACCAAAGTTTAAAAACCTGCTTACAAAATTTCCTAATATTTCACAATAAACTACTTGAGCCAGCGCAAGCTGGTCCCACATAACACTGAATCTGAAGTAGCCGGCACTCCTACCACTCTCATCAATCCCCTGTCCTCTGTCTCACTTTATTGTCTCTTATTTGTACTGCCTGAAATTATGAGTTTGACTCTGTCCTTTTTTTCCTCAGTAAGATAAATGTCATCAGAGCAGAGAAATTATCTGTCTTAGTCACTATTATAGTTTTAACATTTAGAACAATCCCTGGAACATGGTAGATGGTGTATAATCATTTGATAAACAAATGAATAAATAAATGAGCGAGTCTATGTACTATCCACAATGCCCCTTAAGAAAGCTGGACTCAGGAGCTCATGTCTTTGAAATATTCATGGTAATGTCTTGTTGCTCTTGCAAGTGAGAAATAATCTGGGAAAGAGATATCCCATGTTTTAAGGGGCTAGAGGAGGAAAGGAAGTTCTAATCTTTTATCTACATCTGAAAGATCTTTGTTATGCAGATAAAATTATCTTAACATTTTTTTTTTTAATTTTATTTTTGCACATGGTCGAAACACCACTAAGATGTCCTGGTGTTTAGATTTATATGATCTAGCCCAGTTTTCATTACTTAAAGTCTACCAATAGTTCACACTTGCTCACTTAATTCCAATGAAAATTAGCGTATTACATCCATAATTATCCTCTCTATAATAGTTATACAGAAGGATAATCTCCTTAACAAAATAAAGACCATTTTGCAATCATTTTTAGCAAAGCTGACCCTAGTTTGACAATAAGTTTTATTGCTTTTGAATACCTTCTCCCATAATAAAGCCAAATGGATTTTCCATTATTACAAACTACTCACATAATACTAGCAGGGTAAAATGGTGATTCTAAAGAGAGAATAAATAATCAATGACTCAATGTCCCTTTTTAAGTTAAGTAAAATAATTATGTTTCCCTTCCTCCCTCTCAAGGCCAGGGGATGATCTCTTTTATATATTTGGAATTACTTGGAGGTGACAACAACCAAAAAAAAAAAAAAATTCCTCTGAATATCTGAGATATCCAGCCTTGTTCCATTAAGCACCTCCTGTTTGAAAGAGTGTTTCTGGCAATTTATTCTACCTTCATGAATTGCCAGCTTTGAGGCCTGGAGAATACTGTTCTGAAATGTTCTCTTTAGAGACATAAAAACATCCAGCTGTATAATATGTGCTCATCTTGCCTCAAGAAAATGACCTTTCCAAGTGTCTTTGAAACTTGGCTAGTTCTTTGCTATGCTGGACATTTTGAAATTGGCAGAGACATTAAGCAGTTACTCAGATATTTTCCCCCTCACCTCCCATAAACAATAAAGTTGGCACAAAATTTTATTCTCAAGAAAATGATCCAACAATGTTTCCTTACTCCCAATACTGATGCTTTAATAACATTATCACTAAAATAATTTCCTACTCGTTCTATAAATATAGAAACATAAATTCTCTTTTCAACCACTGAAATTATGAATTGTTCAAAAACACTGTCTGTTACTGAGTACTTTTTTTTTATGAGAAATAAATGGTTCAAGTCTCAATTTGCACATTTTTGAAATGAGTGTGTCCACCATCTCCCCCAAATATGCTTTGACATGTTAATAGTCACATTTTGGAGGCTATAATGATTCACAGAGAAGATCACAAGATAGATCTTTCCATATTTATATCTGCCAAGAAGAGAATTCTGTTTATAAGATCTCATCACGGGAACTCAGGGTAAATCCAGCTTCAAACAGAGAATAAGGTTTGGTTCACTACAGGGATTCAAAAGCTGCTACTTCCACATTTACACAAAATAAACTACAAGCAAGTCAGAATTGCAATCCAAACAGTGACCTCTATCTGAGCCCCCATAAACCAGATAATTCACCTCTGCCCCAAGCAAGCTATAGTCTTTGGAGATACGTGATGCTGACTGCATGCAGATCTTCTCAGCAAATCTACTCATAGCTATGACTCCTCTCTAGAAAGAGAAATGCTCGGTGGAAATATAAACAAACCCATCTTGGATTTCCTGAAAGATTAGTTTGCTTTATAGAACTATCTGCTCACATGACAGCTGTTAAATTTTGGTGCTCAGATTAAGGATTCCTGGCTAGAGGTTGAAAGATGATATTCATATCTAGTCTGAAGCTATTATGGCAGTTTTTTTTCTCCTAACGAATTCAAAACATATTTACTGTGTCAAAATATTTCTAATCAATAGATACCATTTTAATTGTATGATGTACTAGCAGAGATAATTACTTTCATGTAGCATTTAGATAAGTCAGTAGTGGAATTATGAACAGGACGATGGTTTTTGAATCTGTATATGAAGTATGCATACTCTTTCTTGAGCATATGCATACTCTAGCATATAGAAATAGTTATACTTTGGCATTGTAACACTATTTCCCTTTCATAAAAAGAGATTTTTAAAAATTTACTAAATAGTCTAATATACCATATTCTTTGGGCTTCATTTATAAATTTAGAGATTAATGGCTTTTTATAGGAAAACTGTAAATTCATTTTGATTTATAATTTATAGACAAAGTGATGTCACTCAAATTGCAAATAAAGGGTAGAGTCACTAGACTGTAAATCCTTTGAGGGGAGCAACCATGTCTTCTTCATAATACCTATGAAATAGCTGACCCTTTGCTGTTGTACCTATTGGGAATATAACATAAGCAAAGGATTGTATACACGATGAATTTTTGAAGGATGAATAGAGAGTTATGGTTTTTCATAACCTGCATCTAAAATTTGATCAGCCTTGTAAGTTCAAATCCCATGTGATGGTGCTAGAAGTATCCTGCCAATTTGGAAGTCAAATAAAATGAATAAATATGAGTTGATAAAGTGAACAAATCCTTCACAAATTAAAGTGGGACTGTTACTAAAGCCAGATGAATGAACATTGGATGCACACGTATATAACTAAAGCCAATTGGAACTTGAAGCTGAACGTCTTACAACCAGCTTGGCCAGTTTGGTCAAAATGGACCATCAATCCAAAATAACCAATGCCAGATCCAGTTAGCTTTGAATATATTATGCCTCCCACTAATGTGAAAATAAAAAAAAAATCCCACTGTTAAATTTAACTCTACCTGAATTTTGTCGACTTTTTCTTCACATTTGAATATTGGTTTAAATGACATAATTGTGTAAATATAATGACTATTGATGATGATTATTAATGGTGCCATTCACATAGTACTTGTTCAACTGTAGCACTAAGCTGAAATACCACAGGTCTGAAAATTTTAAATTCACTATAGGAAAATTTTCGACACAATCTGTAGGCCCAAATGTAGAGACGTTTTGAGGGAAAAGTCTACCCAGATGTGATATGTTTGATGCACTTGCTTGATGGGGCTTAGGTGGTTTATGGGAAATGAATGCTTTTATCTGTAAAAGAAAGAGATGTGTTCAGGAGATATTTGAGTTTCAGGAAACATTAACAGTTCTTGAAAATAAGTGCACCAATATTTCTGTAGGCTTAGATAACTATGTACCTAATATATATAGTTATATTTATTATATAATTATGGTTATTTATAAATACAATTATCTAAAATGAAATAATTTAGATAAGTAGAACAAGTCTTGCTTTGAACAGTATAAGCTAATAGATAATTGCAAAATTTTTATTGTATCTGTCAGATTTGGTCTTGAGAGATTAATATGCTCTTTTATAAAACAAAGTCAAGGAAAAATAATAGTAATTAAGTAGATCAGCAGTTGAGTGAAAAGACAAAACTAGAGGAGAAAGTAATATATCAGAATCACCTTGAAAGCTTTTCCAAAGGATTTGTCTCCCTGAGCTTTTCTCCCTTAGATTTGACTCAAAAAATAATTCATGAGCCTAAAGAGAGACATTTTGAGAAAATGATTTTGATTCCTTCTCTTATTTAACTTAAGTAAAAATCCCTGATCTAGAGGGTGATAAGGATGATGATAATAATATTTGACAGAACATATTTTTCATCTACCCTCACCCCACCTTTATTATTTTTCAGATTAATATAAATTGGGGTAGTCTGGACATATGTTCAGCTCATTTATTTAGATCATATTGTCTCAACATGTACACTTATGTCCACACACACAATCTCTTGCTGTCTGGAGTGAGAAAATGAGGTTCATATTTTCATACCTGTGTAGTACTTACTATTTTGTAAGCCTTCAAAGATGGCTGCTTTGCATTTGAGGAAAAGGTTACAGTTTTTTAATGTAAAAGGCAAGTGTACTTTTAGAAATCATTCTTTGAAATAGTCTGGATAAAAAAGAAGAAAGCGAGCAGCAAGAAGTAAAGTGTTTGATAATTGAACCAGAAACAAATAATTTATTTAAAAAATGCAAATTAGTGGTCATTCTTTGAGTTGACCTCTGAAGCTGGTAGCCAAATTATGTAACCTATCTCTGGTCACAGAATAAGACTTTATGTTGAATATTTGGTTTACTGATTCACCTCAGCTTTATCTGAATAAATATATTTTTATCTTTATCTGAATAATTTTAAATTTATAACTTAGAAATGCAGACTTGAAAAAGACTGAGAAGGAGGTGCTTGTGAACTAGATGGAAAACTAGCATGGGGGTGTCCAAGAAGGCAAAAGAGGAAATGAACAGAAAAGTAACCATTTTCTATGTGAACAGTGACCCTGGCTCGAGCATCTCAATGCTTTGGGAGAGACAGAAATCAGATTAGAACAAAGGGGAGGTAGAAAAGGCAATGTGAAAACGTTTTTTTTTTTTTTTTTAGAATTCTTTTTAAATACCTCTGTGTATATACAGTTCAGTAAAAGTAATTACATGGGGATTTTAGAGAGATAGGAAAGAATTACCAAGATTTTGAGGACAAGGCATTTAGTATTCTAATTTACTCTAAGAAATACTTAAAAAGTACAAAATGGACTTTAGGCTATAGTCCATAACTATTATTTTTTTCATTAGAAATAAATATAAAAGTGTGTGTGTGTGGCGTGAGTGTATGTGTGTGCCAAAATATTATGCTCCCAAAATGCATTTTTAACACCTTTTTTGAAATATTTATTTCAGTTTTATGAGGGTGGTAGTTCTTGTAGAAATTAGCAGTATAACATGATTAAAGCAGAAGACAGTGAAAAAGAAAGAGAGAGAATATTGAAGAGGCAGCTTTGGAGAGAGTATTGTGCGAATTGAACTGTGGGTGGGCCAGGAAATCTTTTTGTCAGTCAATTTCTTTATGTCTCAATTGGGAATAATCATATAGTACCAAGTTCATAAGGTTATTATGATGATTCAATGTGTGAATACCTGTAAAGTTCTTAGAATACTTTCTGGCTTACAATAACTGCTCAATAAATATTGGTTACTATTAAATGTCCCTAATTAGAGTTGTTATTGGTGCTATTCTATAAATATTCTGGTATGGGTATCAGATAAACTTGTAAAAAATCTGTATAAATAATTTCACAAGGTGATAAGAGCCACACACACACACAAAAACCCCCCCAAAAAACAAAAAAACAGTATAATGAAATGGAAAAAAGAAGGGTGGAAGGCTTAACTTTAGTGAAGGTGATGTTGTCGAGGAATGACCTCAAATAATTTGAAGCAGATTATTTTCATACACATGATACACTCATTTACCTGCTGTTACATAACAGTTCTCAATATAGATTTTTGGATCAATCCGGAGTAAACAGAATAAAAGAGATAACTGTTACTCTCAGTATGTTTACTTTTTATATATTTAAATTATATTGTAATATTTCATTGCATATAGCTGGTACAGATATTGAAAAGTAATCCCAACAGGAATTAATGCTGAAGAGTTTAAACTAAACATATTAACTCTCCATTAAAGTGTATAGAAATAATTCTTTCAATTTTATTATAATATTTATGAAAATGGAGCAATTAAGTTAACCTAGCTATATGGGATTAAAGCATTAATGTATTAGTTATAAACCCATGTAAGGAGCCCACCTTTTTATCATATCATTAGCTATAAGCGATATGATATTTCATATCATATCGATATTTATTTCATAGTCTAGCATGTTCTAGATAGACTCAACCTAAATTTGTGTTTATGCAGTACAATGTTCAACTGAATTCCTCACATTCAGATATTTTAGAAAGAAATACACAGCAAAAAAATTCTTGCTTTCTAAAGATTGTGAGGTTTGAATCCACTGGTTTTGTTTTCTGTATTCATTGAGTTAAATATTTTAAAAAATGAATATAGCTAACTTAGAGATAGGTTTATTCTGAATAGTTAAATAATATATAAACAACTTTTTTAATATTTGGGAAATGTGAGCATGATATTAATAAGCATACTCATCTTTGGAAAGTCTAAGAAAAATCTCTCTTACAATGAACAGGCTCATAATTACTTAGAAATACAAATGTTATGTGAGAATAGTAATTTCTCAGCAGTTTAATTTGGAAATGTGTGTACGTAGGTTCTTTCTTGTTTTTATAAATAACTGACTATTTTGATGATTTCTAGACAGTTGTACAATAATTGCATATCTATTTTGATTGAAAGTATGAGTAAAACAAAATTTATCCAAGCAGCAGGGGCAACCTGTCATGCCTGATTGCTTAAGCAGTACAAAATGCAAGAGCAAACAAAGACTGCACAAATCACTCATACTCAGAAAAATGTGAAATTATTTAACGGTAAATAAATACTATCAGAGTACTCTCATATTTTTCATAAATTAGAATAAATGGTGCATATATGTTTGCTTTCTTTGTTAACTGGTATTAGATGGACACCTTGCAAAAATCTAAAAAAGTTACCAATAATAAAGCCTAAAAAATAAAACTGCCACGAAGAATTTTAGGAAATAATCTCTGCCTTCAAAGAGTTTATAATTAATTTAGAATACAATTTTTTCTCTTCAATCTTAAAAGAATGCTTTTTAAATGAACAGAGTATAGCATTAAGCTATTTTAAAAAATAATCATGATTCAATGCTTAGCGACTATGGCAACACGTGTTTTAGAAATGGAAGGGAAAATGTCCATAAACGTGTATATGGACATAAACTTATGTTATCAGAAAATTACTAATATGTAGAGTTAATGTCCAAAGACATCAAATATGGTATTTGAACTCTGTTAAAAAAAATCCCCCTTCTGTTCTGATGACTATTAAAGAAATACAGGCATAAAGTATAATCTTGCTTCGTTTTCACTAAAGGAAGAGAACACTTTTAATAATGTCACCCAAATAAGTTCTACTTTATGAAACGTTGATGTTTTCTAATAAGGAAAATGCCACTCGTGTTTTTAGAAGTAAAAAAAAAAAGAAAAACAAACCTGGCTCAGTTTCTTTTCTTACATAAACTCGCCATATGTGAACATAATCTAACTTTATAGACCAACAGTAGAGCCTGCATGACAGAAAATTACAAAAAGAAATGTACAATATTAAGAACAAGAACAAAATTAAAATCTCCCTCTGCACTTCACCTGATCCTTTGGTAAAATGGAGTCTACCATCTATTAGAGGATTCTTCCTTTCACTTTTATATTGGTATAGAGCCAGTTCTTAGTGTAGACCTTGACAAGATAGAGTAATGACTCTAAATCCTAATAGAAGACCCAACTCATGATCTAAAATAATCTATAAAATATAACTCGGAAGAAAGAGAACATTCATTTCAAATGGAAACACCCAAATATAGAGTCAGTAAGAAGAAATGCACCCTAAATACGCTTGGGCCAGAAAATACAGGAATGGAGCTGAGTAGAGATATTCACAAAAGAGTTTGCATAAATGGCTGGATTTTAGCTGCCTTTTAAAACAGGAAGTCGGCTGAGTTCACATGAGATTGAGGTTTCCTAGATTTCAGGCCAAGGAAAAAGTGTATTCAGAAGTGTGGATGGAGCAGTGAGGCAAGCAGTTTGAAGTATAGCAAACTGATTAAGGTTGCTGCTAAAGAACATTGTAGAGAAGAGAAATGAATCTAGGGAGGCAAAATATGAATCAGTTTGAAGAAGTCCAAGAATGTAAATAATTGTAACAGTAGCAAAGGTTTAGTTCTTTGACATGTCGGGCATGTCCACATGCATCATCTGATTTTATACACACAAAAGCTTCCTGACAGAAGTGTGACTACCATTTCATCTTATCCATGAAAGCACTGATACTCTTTCCTCTTCTGTAAAATAGAAATAACACAGTCCCTATATCCCTTGGCTGCTGTAAAAATTAAATGAGATTATGCTTATAAACAGTCTGTCAGTATGCTTGGCACATTTCAAGTGTTCAATAAATAATTCTGATATTAAAAAGAAAAGAGTAGAGGGAGTTGAAAGATATTGTCCCATGGATGCATAGCTAAAAAGTAGACTGAGACTATATTAAAGCCTTCTGACTATACATTGATTTTTTTTCTTATATTCTATACTGCAATTATTTATATGAAAGACACCAGGCTTACAAAAGGAATTTTAATTATAGCTAACTCTTCAATTTTTAAATTTTATTAAAAGAAAAGAAAATCCCCTTAGTTTTTTGATTTATCTCAAGGTAATTTCTATTGTAAGATCGAGTCATTCAAAAGAAAATTGCCTCATCTTTGTGAACTTAGGATAAATCAGTCACTGAAGTGTTTTCTCTGGCATGTCTCTCTCTCTCTCTCTCTCCCTCCCTCCCTCCCTCCCTCACTCCCTTCCTATCTCCCCTTCCCTCTCTCTCTCAGAATGATCTGATAACCAAGATGGCTAAGTGACTAATGGGTAGATAGTATGTACAGCATGGATATGCTAAGTTCCTGATGGGACTGAGCAGGATGGTGTGAGATTTCATCATGCTACTTAGAATTTCGTGCAATTTAAAACTTATGATTTGTTTATTTCTAGAATTTTCCATTTAATATTTTCAGAACACAGTTGACCATAGGTAACTGAAACTATAGATAGTGAATCCATGGATAAAGGGGGACCACTATACACCAAATGAGTAAAATTAAAAAAGACTAATAAAGCTAAACATTTCTCTGGATGTGGAGCAACTGGAATTTTCATATAATATTGGTGTGTGAGTAACAGAGGGAAAACTTCTTTGGAAAACTGCAGGTTTGTTGTAGTTAAATTTATATTTCTCCTATGACCCAGAGATTGTTTTACTCCTAGGAATTTGCCCAAGATAAATGAAAATAAATATTCACAAAAACTTTCATACAGGAATATTTAAGGCAGATTTATTCCTAATAGTGAAAATTACAATATAGTAAATGTCCACAAACAGGACAATGGATAAGAAAAGTATGATATATTCATACAACAGAATAATATTCAGCAATAAATTACAGATAAATATAACAACATGGATGGATCTCAAAAACACTCTGCTGAATGGAAGAAGTCAGATTCTAAATAGTATGATTCCATTATATGATGTCCACAAATAGGAAAACTAATCTCTATATTGATAATAATTAGAATACTTTTTTCTGAGTGTGACGAACATTGATTATAAAAGGCACAAAAGTAACTGAGGTGATGGGAATGTCCTCTATCTTTATTTGATTTAACACAAAGATGTATATTTTTGTCAAAACTATGCATTTTATTATATATTAATTATATCTTGATAAAAAATAATGTCTAATATAATTTTTAGAATTAAAAATGGTTTGGAAAGAAAAGTTTGTAAGTCTGGGTAGCCATAAAGTAGATGACTTTTGAGTAAACTTCATTTTTATTCATTAACTTATTTATCTATCAAACTTTTAGTTGGAAAGCTATTATGATATTTTCTTGACATTTTTGCTTCATAATCGAGCTATTATTTTTGAAGGATAGTCCATGTAAAAGCAGAACTAGACTTTTTCTATATAGCCCAAAGGATAGAAATAGAATTAATGTATGAAAGTAATATAATGGTTGGAGAAAAGCAACTATATTAATTAAAAAATATATTTTATTCAAAACTAAACCTTGATGACTGAGTTGGTCTCTAGAGTTTCTTTTCTCTGGAAAGGTTCTAGCAAGAACTGGATATCTATTTTTCACAGATGCCCTCCAGAAGGTCCATGTATTGCATAAACAAATCAAAAGATCACTCAGAAATATATAATGCTTGGGCATGAAGAGGCCATTGGGATATAGTTCTTGGTAGTGAAACCCAAGAATTTAATTTTTTTTCAATATCATTGGATGATTGGCTATAAAATATAGGTTCAATAGTACTGAAATAACCCCGGTACTGAGATAGAATATAATTTCAATTCATTACATAACAATGAAATTGGTCAGACTTTTAGTTACAACAAATCAAATAACATACAAAATAAAGTTAAATTAAAAAGTTGGTTCATACAAGTGTAAGTTTCAAGGTCAGAGCTGATAGAGGAATTTCATGAACTTAAATGATACTATTGGCTTAGAGTTAGTCTCTCTTTCTCTTCTCCTTTTCCCTCTCCACCCCATCACAATCCATCTTGCTTTTGTTTTTTTCTTGGCTTCTCTGTTTTCATCATATTTTACTTACAGAGAAGTGAGAGGAAAGAGTTTCACATCATTAAATTTGATAATTAGAGAGGAAAAAGAAAACTTCTTGTTCCCCTTATGCAAATAAAATACTGTAGGACTGTAAGTGCTCTGGTTTGGGTCAGATCAACGTCCCAGAATTAATAAATATGGTCAGATAAATGAAATACTATGATTGGTCTAGTCTGTACCACATGCTAACCAGACAAAGGGGAGACTGAGACTTGAGAGGAGAAGATAGGGCTGGAGTACTGTGATAGGTAGTTGCTCCAGGACCACAAATTGGGGGAAGGCAATTCTTCAAGGCAGTAAAGTAATATTATTAGAATAATTGAGCAGAGGTGCTGAGTGGATCAGATCTATCTGTCTGTCTGTCTATAACAAAACATTCCTGTACATAATAAATAATCTATGTCAGTTAGGATTCAGTAAAGTGACAAAAACCATGCCATTAATAAGAAGGGAAAATTTACTGGAAAATTTATTAACTAGTAACAGGAGATGACCCGCTAAGAGGTTCAGAGCCCCAAGAACACAGAAATATCAGATAGAGAGCAGCTATCACCTCTAATGTTGAGGCAGAGCATCTAAGGGAGGAACCAAGTTGAAGGAAGTCGATTTTATCCCCACAACTGAGATTCAAGCCTTATTGTAAAGGGTGAGCCTCTGTGGCTCTTTAGATGGTGAAAGTCTTTGCTGAGTGCTATAGCCCAGGACTGGCAGCAAGAAATCCCACATTAGAGTGTTTGGGATACTTTTGGGCTTCTGGGGACAGTAGCATTAAAGAGTCCCACCAGGCTACTGGTGAAACTTACTAGGAAGCATCCTTCTGGGCTGCCATTAAATCTTACTGGGACACTTCCCAACAGGATGCTGAAGTAAGTCACTGGAGACTTCACAGCCCCTGAATCTCCTACACACCTCCATCTGTTGGCAAGAAAGCTGAACCTTAAGTGAAAGAAAGCAAGTACCAGGCCAGGAAGAGAAGCCCCTTCCTTTTGCAGTACCTTTCTAGTACACTCTATCGGTTTAACTTTGTGTCAGCTGGAAAAGGAGAAGTGTTTACAAGACCCAGCTTTGGTTGCACAGAATTATACAATAAAGAGTAGATTTGGAACTAAGAGGCTGTAAGTTGATAACTGACACATATAATTTTTCTCCTATGGTCAAGCAATATGCAAAGTTGAGTCACCACTTAAAACAATTAACTGATTTTCCTTAAGACCTCACTGTGATAAACCAAAAAATTCTCAAATATCATGAAATACCTCTGCTATTACTACTACTACTTCTAATAATAACAGTAGCTATTTTTAATATACATACCACAATCCTTGGATCAAGTTTTTTATATCAGTCTATTACATTAATATTCAAAACAGCTTTATAACCCACTACACTTATTAACCCCATATTAATGATTAGTAAACTTAGATATATTGAGCTCGAGGTCAGGAAATAAAAGAACCGACATTCAAATCCAGGACTGTCTGTGTATTGCACATTCACTTCCCGTAAGTAACCCATGAATTCTTTGGTGAGTGTGGAACCATAAATATGGAACGTGATGAACTAAATGTTAAATAGCTTCTGATACAGGAAGCTTAGGCATTTATTTCATTTTATGTGTAAAGAATGATCTTGTAGGAATGTGATTGAACACGAAACATCGGATGTTACAAAATGAAATGCCTATAGGAGCCAGGCTTATAATGATTAATATTATCATTATTTAACTTATTACATGAAGAATTATAGACTGTCATAAGTTATCAGCACTTCCTGGAGGCTGGAGTGAGCATGCCCATTTCTGAAGAAGCAATTGTCCCTCAGTCTCATTGAATCACTATGCTAGAAGATAAAACCAAATCATCCTGAATTTTCAGGAGAAATTAAAAATCTAGGATGTGTATGTGAAATATTCTGTTTTTTTAAATTTTGGCAAATGGCTGAAACAGTTTTAAAAAGACGCTGTGGTTCAAATAATACCTGTCAACAGTTGGCTGTGTTCTACCACTTTAATGCTTCTGTCCATTAGTTATCTAAGAATAGAAACCCACTGGGACAAGAAATATTCAGAGTCCGATGTTGAAGACCTCCTCTCATCTTTATAATGTTTGGATGGCACTGCCAATGTTTGCCTCCTCTGAACTCTTCAACCTCACTATGAGTGCATATACTTTTGCTCTGATAATCCATGCCATCAGGTTATACAGGACTTTGGCCTAGAAACTATTCAGTCTTCTTCTGGTGACCTTGCAAAAATGTGGACCGATCCATTATATATTATTCTTTCAGCTTAGCTTCATCATTTTTTTATTATGAAAAACTTTAAATAAAAAATGTTTAAAAACTAGAACTATCATGCATTGCATACTCATTACTCAGATTCAGAATTATTAAGATTTTGTCATTTTAACTTCATGTATAACTTTACTCACTTTTACTGAAGCATTTTAAAATAAATTCCAGGCATCGTGATATTTAAGCCTTATGTGTTTTAGTATACATCTCTAATTTTTTTAAAATAAAAATCATCATTCCAGTGCTATTTTCCCATCTATCGAAGTTGACAATATTTCATTCATTCTAGAATGTCCCATGTTTTGTTTTGTTCTCTTTGCTTCCTTGTGGTATTACTTTCTGTGTTTTCTTTCTCTCATATTTCTTGTTAATGGATGCTATTCTAGAAACTTTGTTTGGTTCAGGTTTTAGTAAGAATACTTCAAGGAGGTGCTGGGTGCAGTTTGGCTTTTTGAAAGCAATCCTATTGCTCTCATCTCTTGGTTCATGGCACAATAGTTCAGGATATCCCTCAATTACCAGCAGTCATTTTAGTTTGTTATGACCCTGTGTCTTACTTGGAATCACAAGCAAACAAAGCAAATCTGCAGTGGGCAGTTTGCCTTTGATCTTCCTTCTTTTCTGTAACCATCAGTCATCAAATGCTTTTTCTGAGTCCTTTTCTAGGATTTACTCTAGTACTCTGTTCTGAAAGTTTTTGAAAATTGTATGTCTCCATTCCCAAATAGCAGGTGCCTTAGGCATAGCTGTAACACAAGACCACATCTGGAAGGGAATATAATTCAAAAAGACTATGCCCCTTGAAACAAATCAGTGCAAATGTATGTGCTTTATCTGTAGTCACCTCTAGGTTTGCTAGTCACTTCTGGCAAAAACAATGTAGTAGGATTCTTTCCTTTACCCTCATCTCAATGTCCTCTGTCAGAGAGAAAAGTCTGGGAGATTGTTTTGAGTGTTTTAATAGCTGTGTTGATATTAGTACATCAATACTATCTGATTCTTGGTAGTTTGCAATGAGGATGATTACTGGTATCCATCAATTACCACGGAGGAGGGTTATTCCAACTTTCCCTTCTGGAGATCATGTTATTTCTCTTTATTAGGTTAAATGAACATTACTCTTGTCTTTGCTGTAGGTTATGTTACAGTAGGATTCTGCCATTGATTGACAAAGGACACCGTATATGTTCTTCTCTCTCTCTTATATTGGGGATTCTTCCTGGGTGGGGTTAATCTTAGCTTAATGCCTTCATATCTGTTGTTCAGAGGCACCAGAAACAAGCATAATATTAGATTCAATTTAAGAATTATAATACAACTACTTTGGGGAATTATTTTAGACCATTATCTTGAATAGATAAATATTACCATGTTTCCTAATTGTTGTCATCATCTATCCACCTTTTGATTTTTAATTGCAATTTTAACACCATTTTTAATCCTATATTTAATACAAGGATTTATTCTTTCTCTAACATCTCCCGGGGAACATCTGTTCTTATTGCTGATTTATGTGTATAGTCCAAGAAAGGTTTAGAAGGTGCCCAAGGGATATTGCAAAAAGAGGTGATACCCTGTATTAGTTTTCTGGGCTGTCGTAGCAAAATACCACAGACTAGGTAATTTAAACAACAGAAATTTATTTTCTCACAGTTCTGGAGGCTAGAAGTCAGGATTAAAGTGCTAACAGGCTTGGTTTCTCCAGAGGCCTCTGTTGGCTTGCAGACGGCCACCTTCTGGCTATGTCTCACATGGCCCTTTCCTTGTGCACACACATCTCTGATGTCTCTTCTTTTGAGGACACTGGTCATACTGGATTAGGAACCCACCCTTATGACTTCACTTAATAAATACCTCTTTAGAAGCCCTTTCTCTAAACTCCAAATATAGTCACCCTGTGGGTCAAGGCTTCAACATATGGTTTTGGGGAAATGCAATTCAGTCTATAGCATACTCTTGAGAGTTTTCCTGGTTTATAAATGTTTATATAAAATAAGCCATGTAAACTATATGGACTCTATATTTTGAGAATGGATTCCAAAGTCTGAATAATGTATATTTATTAGCAGACATGGATCACAGCCTGTCTAATAGTGTGCACCTGAATCTTATTTCCATGTAATCATAGTTTACTGGGGAAATAATTCAGGTGTTCATTCTGGGGTGTGTGTGTATGTGTATTTTCATTCATTTAGTTATTTCTGATTTTGTTCATTCAATTAAGAATCCTCTCTATGCTGTTACTCTTATCTCTTCCCAAAAAATGAGCACAATATATATTTGGATCTGCCTTTAAGTCTGAAAATCTACTCTTATTTTTTTAGGTTAAGATTATTAAGACGGCACTACTCTGAAGGATAGTGCTTTTTGAGCCACTTCATGTATAAAGTTTAAATATTTTCCTTAGTTCATGTATGATGAGTTAGAAAAAGTGATTAGAAATTCTAGAAATTCCTTGAGATTCAATAAATGGTGAGGCTCAGATGTAAGCAAGAAATTAAATGGTAATAACAGAAATAAAATAGGACAGTGACTTGTATGTAAAAGTCTGAATGGAAATGAGTTGATTGAATTTTACCACAATTATGTTCATTCTATGTAGAAGTAATATTCTTAATTGAAATAGTGAGCTAGAAGACTTTGAAAATAATAGTTTGGAGGAATTTTTTTTTTTTTTATTTTATAATGCAGGCTATGCATAGCATACATTTTTTATTATTGCCTATGTAAAAATTACTATGTCGTTTAGGTTCAAAGCTATTTTTTTTAAAAGTGTTTATTCTTCCAAAAGTCTCTTGCTAAAGAAAGCTCACATTCATAAATTCTGGTGATTTAAGTTAACAACTTGGAACAAACTAATTCTAAACTGTCTCTTGTCTAGTATAGGTTAAGACAATTAGCAACAATTTAGAGTAATGAATTTAGACACAATTCAGGATAAATGGATGTCTTTGGTTTGCATGATAAACTGCAATTCTTTGATGAGTGTGAAAGTTTATGTGCCAAACAGAGAGAATTGTCACCTTGATTTTTTTTGAAGTCTGTCCCAGACCAGTTCAACAGTTAAATTTCAATTAAACTAAATTTGGTCAGAAAAACAACAACAAAAAAATCAGGTTGGAAATGTAAGTTTATTTCTTTTATCTAGCCTGAACTGTTGGCAAAGCAAACTGGCTTTTCATACTTGGCATTTATTAATAATATTTTGAATACCATTGCGCTTTTTAAGCTGAGTGTGGCGGAATTCTCTGGTGGGATTATTAAATGAGTCGATTTGCATTCTAATGAGAACAAATGTTTGGGATTGCATTGTTAAAATGCTAAAACGATGTGTGTATAATTATTTTGCAGCTTAGATTCGCAGAACTCATTTCCCCAAACTCCTTTTTTTAAATAACTAAAGAGTTGGAGCCCACTGACGGCTGGAGGGGAGGTGATTAGGGTAATTTAAACTGTTCACAAATGACTTTGCCACGGAATGAAAGCTTTTCTTTGGCTTTGCCCGGCTCCTTTTATTATCTTTAAGCGGCCGCAGTGTTGAGTCCCATAAGAAGTCTCACCAAGCTCTCTTTCCTTGTACAGTTTCTCATTTGTATTGATTAATCATTTTGTAATTCCATTCTAGGTTGACTTGCTCATCTTTAAGGCATTTACTGCTTTTTCTTTGCTTGTCTATCCTGTAACGGCTATGTTGTCTGTCTAATACCTTAGCTTTATCACTGCAAGTCAAGCTTTAAAACATTAATCCCTTCATGCTTTAATTTCATATTCTATTACCAGAATGAATGCAAATACTGTTTCCTTTTTCTCCTTTTTAATCATCTTTACTATGGCTTTTGCATATGGGCCAATAGTAAAGTAAGCTTTTATTATTTAGAGTATAAGTTTTTTTGTTAGTTCTTAAGGTTTTTGTTTTGTTTTTGTTTTTAAGTCCCTCTTGTTAGTTTTAAATTCTGCTGACAAAATACAAATGTTTACTGAAAATATCTGTAGCTTCAAAACTTAATTTGTTGTTGCCAATATTCAATAAAATATACAAATTGTAAGTTAATGGTCTTAAAGGTACTGAAAGTAAGAGTAGAAATGTTTTCTTATTACATTTTCAAGTATTTTGATTATTAGCCTTGATCCAAGAAGTTCATTCTGATGACAAAGTTTTGGAAAAATTGTGATTTTAAATTTCTTACATCAAACAGCTTAAACTTGGGAGAGATACTAGAGAAATATAGTTCACGCTATACTTTTTCTGGATAATGATTGTGAACCCAGAAAAAAATAATTTTTCTACAGACAACAATAATTTTTTCATGAATGTTTGTTTCCAGAAAAATGAATAAAGCAGAGTCCTGCTTATAAGTTTATATTCTGGTAACCAAGGTTTTATTAAGCAAAATGATGCTTTATTAAGCAAAATGATACTTTATGTCTATTGCATAAAGTACACATTTATATATAGAGAGATATACATACATAATACAAATATATTTGTGTTGAAAATATTGACAAGGACATTACTGAAAATGCAAAGGTATGAAAATTATTCACTGAAACATTATTTTATGACAGTTACTAATTAATACATTGGAAGCAGGTGGCTTCAGTTAAAATAAATGCTAACATTGATAATATTCCTATATAAAGAAAATGCCAGTTAACTAATATGCTGATGATTATTCCTTGCTAGAGGCATTAATTAAAAAGGCTGTGATAATTGATACCAAAACTTTTTGTAATCTAAACATTGATACATTTTTTAAGTCAATCTTTGATGATTCTAAAGACTTAAAATTTTTCAGAATATGGGATGTTTTAAAAGAGTATAGTTACGAAAGTGGAGATGTTAATTTTTTTCCATAATCCTAATTTAACTATTGCTGGAAGTTTAATTTAAGTAAAGAAAGATAACTTAAAAAGTATTTGTCTGCAACAGGTAACCAGAGACATCATATAGACTGATGTAAATAGAGCGATGACAGTTTTTTTTGTTTTTTGTTTTTTGTTTTTTTACTGCGAGTAGATGAAAACACCAGAAGTAGGACTGACTTCAGCTTTGCATATTGGTTTGATCTATGTTAGTGACCTCATCACAAGACAGCTTCCTTGGATGGCATGATTTTCTAAAGACGATCAGTAGAAATAGGGAAGGGGTAGAGAACGAATGCTAGTAAAGAAGCCCCCAGATATTCACAGTATGGAATTATTAGCAAAAGTTTCTAGATTTTAATATACTCCCCAAATTATCATATTGAATAGCCCTCCACCCCAAGTCTCCTGCCAGCCCTCCTTCCCTTTCTTCCTCCCTCTGTCTCTCCGTCTCTGTCTCTCTCTCTCCCCCTCTCCCTCTTTTCCTCTCTCTTCCTCCCTCTCTCTCTCTCTTTCCCCATGTGTTTTCATCTTGTGACTCATAGGATATGTGAAGGAAAGGGAGCCTGATAAAATGAGCTCAAATGAATGCGGTTATTCCAACTTCATTTAATTTTATTTTTAAACTTCAGACACACAACAAATATAAGCATCATAAACAACACCTCTTGCATACAGAACATTACAAACTTTGTTCCCTACAACTTTGAATCCTTTAATCTTCCTGTGGATGAATAGCTTCCTACCCTCCTACCCACAAAGCCTTCGTCTGTCATGACCTTTCATACCTGTTTTGTCTTTAGAAATAGCTTTGTAAATGTCACAAGCTTAGGATTCTTTTTAGAGGCTTTGGTTTTCAGCTCTATAACTACTGAGTAATCAAATTCAGGTTGATTGTGGTTCATGATATTTATTGACTGCTCGTTTGGCTTTAGAACCCTAATGCCATAGGTTGAAGTGCCATATTGTCCTACTATTAAAGAAAAGTCAAAGGCTTTTTGTAATCTAAACATTGTATAGGTCTTGTTAGTTTCTTTTTTCTTTTTTTTTTTAACATCCTTAATTACCTCCAACCTTAATAATTTTGACTTTATGATTTTTCTTCTGTTGACATGTAGGAAAATCAAAAGAAATACAGCCTTTGACCAATTTGCACCGGGATAGTATCTAAAAATTGAACTAAAGAATGATGACCAAAACTAGGTCTTCAAATGAAATTGACAGGAGGGAAAAAAGACTAGGCATTTAGGCAGACATACAAAAAGCTTTTAACTTACAGAGCATGAGCATGAGCAAAGACAAAACTGAAAATAGAAACACTATTGATTGCAAAAAATGCAGTATTATAGATGATGTTGATATTTCAAAATGGCTTAGAAAAATTATTCTCGAGAGCATTAACCTAATTTTAAAATGTAATGAATTCAGATAAAATATTTACTAGTACTGATAATCCAGGAAATTACATAAATTGTACAAAAAGCCTCATGGTAAGACGTTTTACTCAAGAGCCAGAGCCTGTTCATATCTGGCAAAAATCACGGTTAGACTAGAGCAAATGATACGGGAGTTGATTAAGCAGTTCACCCACTGTAGGAACATGGTGAAATGTGTTGCCCTTGTTTTTGTTTTGGTGTGCACTTTGAAGGGTGTCTGTCAAGTAGATTGTAGTGTGTGTGTGTGTGTGTGTGTGTGTGTGTCATAGTTCAGGCTTATCAATGGCTCTCAATATTTTCTGTTTAAAAATAAGTAGATTCCTGAAAACATGAACTTAGTATTTAGATGAAAATGTATGATACTGTTTCTTTTATACCTAAAAATAGAGAGGGCTTTTCTTTTAAAAAAAAAAAAAAAAAAGAAAATGCATACCTTTATTCTTCCATGGCTTTTGGGACTTTAAAAAGTCATAATTTTGCCAGAGCAGTGCTAATCAATTTACTGAAATATTAAAGTGAATTCAGAACTCTGACAATATTGATTTGCAATGGGTGTTAATCTTGGCAAAGCTTATTCCTCTCATTGTTTTAAATCCAATTACTCCAAAGTACATTTATTGTGTATTTTTCTTTTTAAAAATATCTCTTTGCTTTTTTCTGTCCAAGATTAAAATGCTTAGTAATACTATAAAGGTACTTAGCTAGCTTCAGGAATCCCCTACCAGTCTGTAAGACATGGAAAAATAAAGCTATGGTGTAGACAAGTAAATTAATATACTTAGGAAAAATTAATCCCAGTGGTTTTATAAGTTATTAGACTCAAAAATATAAATTATGAGGTTTGAGGAGTTTTTAAAAGCTATGTGAGCCACTGGCATTATGTTCTACTTCAGTCAAAGGCCAGAAAAATTAGACAGCTTATTGAAAGCAAAACAGAAATTTCATATCCGTATATTTCTTGCATATTTTTTTTTGCTTTATAAATTAGAAAATACTTTTGCATACATTTTCATAATGTGCTCATAAATTCTTCTATGGCAGGAAATTTATAAATACTTATCTTCGTTTTATAGATTTAAAAAAATGCACGTATAATATGATTAACTTACTACCTGAAACCACATAGATTGTCACATGTGAATCCAAGACTTGAACACTTGTATCTCTATGTTATTTTTTATTATACTGAACTGTTTTCCAGATTATTACAATCATAGTATATCAGATAAAAGTTAAAGGAGATCTAAAGAAAATTGAGAGAATACATTGGAGAGATCAGGAAGTTAACAAAAGGTATAGTAAAAGCCTAGAATTATGTATTAATCAAGTTATAAATGTGCATTAAACACTGAATTAGGAGCATGCTGTGGAGAGAGAGAAAGAGAGAGAGAGTGAAAGAGAATAGAGAGAGAGAGAAAGGAAGGAATAAAGAAATAAAGAATGAAAGAAAGAAGTAGGGAGAAGAAAGGAGGGAGAAAGGAAGAAAGGAAAGAAAGACACAGGCTTGCCTTTAGATATCTTATTTAGAATTTGGAAGAAAATACATGTGCAAGAGAAAAACCACTTAAGGGTTTTGGGTGTCAAATTTAGCGGGTAGAACCTTGGAGAAGATAAATCGATTTGCATACCAAGCTACTTAATGCAGTAGTCACTAGTCATATGTGGTTATTAAACACTTGAAATGTAGCTAATACAAATTGAGGTGTACTATAAGTGTTAAATATATAGAAGATTTTGAAGAATTAGTATGGAAAAACAAAATGTTTAATAATAATTTTATATTGATAATGTTTAAGTACTTTTGGATATATGGAGTTAAATAAAATATTTGTTAAAATTGTTTTCATCCCCTTTTAAAACTTTTTCGAATATGGCTACTAGAAAATTTAAAATTGAATGTATGGCTCACATTATAAACTTATTAAAGAGGGGCTGATATAGAGATAATATGGAGCCCCTACTAGAGTTACTTGGAAGGAAAAAATGAGGGGCAGATATGGGAAGAGGAAAAGAGTTAATGGAAAAGTAGAAGATGCTGAGTATACCTTCTGTAGCTCTAAATCTTCTATCCAGACTACTTACCACGGAATCTTTTCTGTGAACATTTCTTGGTAAAAGGCCTCTTTTGCATTCAAGAAACAAAAGGGGATAAATATTCAGTATCACATAAAGACATAGAGGCCTACTGTTGAGGGGGGCCAAAAGAATGTAACCTCATCCCTAGTCACATCTGGAATTAGTTGAACTCGTGGGAAATAATAGGGCTTTATCATACTGTAAAATCGAAGTTCAGTTAGCTTTCACAAAGGTGAGGGAAGCACTCACTGTCCTCTAGGTTAAAAACACATTCTGAAGAAATATAAATAGCACTCTAAATACCAGGTTAATCGATGCATTCAGTAATATGTACTGTATCCTAACCACTTGTTTTGTGCAAATGTGCAGTATGCACAGAAATGAACTCTACCACAATTACATTGTGGCAGCTAACTTAGTATCTATACCAAAAAAATAAGCACTGAATGCATGCAACTAGCTCTCAAAGAATTGATAGTGAAACAGAGGAAATCAGACTCATAGTTCTGTTACTGTAACATTAGGAAAAAGTGGTCAGAATCATGAGGGCTTAATGGAGAAAGAAAGAATTTCCAGGTGGGGATATTATACAACTTCACAGAGAAGATGACATTAGAACCAGTTCTTAAGGAAAGGCTTGAGTATAAGTGTGTATAAATTTTTGAAGAGTGTGTTTCATGTATAATTAGGAAATTTATCATAGAAGAGAAAGCTTAGTAGGAATGAATAGTTCAAGTTGATTAGAATAAAGAGACTTTTAAAAACAGTATTCAATATGGAAAAATTAATTTGGGACCTATCTTGGAAGACCTACAGTAGTAAGGCAATGAGTTTTAGTGAGGGACAGAGGATCTTCCAGCAGCAATTTAAAAATAATAACAATGGTAATAACGGATTGTTTACATATATGTAAAAAAATTAGTCAACAGTGTGAACCTATTCTATAATTGGTAGACTAATAGATGTTATAATAATAAAATGATGACAAAAACAATTTAATCTGCTAATGCTTCACTTATTTTTAGGTAATTCCAAAGATTACATTTAGAATGTAGCATTCACTAGTAGTTTCTTAGATTTCCTGTTTGTCTTAATCGGTCTAAACCACACAGAATCATTTCTTTGCTCCTGTGTTCAGTTGAAATATTGCACCACAAAGCCTGAGATATGGCTTCTTATGCCCCCACTGAGGATCCAGACAAAATAACCTGGAAACTGGAAAGGTCAGTGTGAAATAGGAGACTGAAGGTGTCTAGGCCTACATATTTTTTCTTCCTTTCTTCCCTCTGTGTACAGTTTCCAGATATGGTCCTCCTTGTAGTGAACCTTCCATTGAATTCCCACATGACTAAAGCAAAAACATTTGCTGTGTGACCTTTCGTATGTCTTTGCAGCTCATTGGGAAGCAGTAGACATCACAGTGATACAATTCATACTTTATCTTGCCTCATCCTCCCCACTCAGGGCTTATATCCTTCAATTTTAGTATATGTGCTGGCGAAGCAAGCACACATCTTCCAAATAAATTATCAGCACTTTAACTATTGCTTGAGCATGTTAATTTTTGGTGTTTGTTTGTTTATTTGTTTGTTTGTTAGAAGACTCAGCCTAAGGAAGAGATACTGACAAATGTGATAAAGTCAAAAGGAGGACAGAAATGCTCACTAACATTTTTTAAGTGCTTCCTATGTTCCAGAAATTCTTTTTTTATACTTTTCACAAATTATCTTTGGTAATCCTTCACAGAAACTTTATCATTTCCATATACAGATGAAGAAATAGGAGTTCAGATATGGTAAATATATTATTCAAGGTTAAACAGATTGTAAGGGAAAGAACAGAAGATCAGAAAGTTTGGATAAGTAACTTAAGGTCATAGAAGTAGAAGAAATAAAGACTCAGAGAGATGAAACCAGTTTGATCCAAACACGTTAATAGGGGCGGGAACAAATTTCTCAGTTTGACAAACCTAACGCCGCAGATAGAGATCTCAACCGCTTTGTTTCATTCCCCTTCCCAGAGCAAAGAAGAAAGATAAGGGCATCCTTAAAAAATTAAAATGATTAAGATGCCTGCACAGAAGAAAATTTCAAGGGATAAAGGAGTCCGAAAATACATGAAGTGTCTTCTAATGGGAAAAAAAAAAAAATCAGAATTGGTCTATGTAACTCTAATAGTAAAAGAACCCATCTGGGCTCATTTAAGGAGAACAAAAACCTTTCTGAAAATTGAAACTTACTTAAAAATGCCAAAACTGTAATTTTTCCCATCATTGATAGGGAGTGGGAAGGATCAAATTGGACCTGAGAATTTCACAAAGACCCTGCTATATGGAGCAAGTGTCAAACTAAATTATCTTTATAATAATCCTTCGTAATGCAGAGATTATATGATTTTGTGATTTTTTTTTTTTACTAATATTTGAATGCACTGAAATTTTAAAAGTAAGACATTATAAATAGTTACTATGAATAGATACCATGACCATTTGCCCCAAATCTAGGCCCGGCAAAGCTTTCTTTTTAATCATGCAAATGAATACTGGAAAATAGGCATCTCATTCACAGTGTCATGAATTTTTAACCTTAAACTAACACAGTGCCCACATCACTGTATGACTGTACAATTATTTCAGAGAACATTAATTCTTCATTTTATAAGTATAATTGTGTAAAGGTCAAGGCAAGGCTTTCATGCCTGAAAAAAATGTATTGGCATCAACTTTAACCCAATAATTGCTCTCTGTTACCAAGAGTATTATACATAAAACTTTAGGGAAAAATGGATCATATATCATCAGCTTTGAGTAGGTTGTAAAAATAGTTAGCAAGCAAATATAGCCTTTGAGATCTAGGTTATTTTTAAATATCTCATTATTTCAAATATGATCTTTGATGCTAGATTATTGACCTATTCATATTATAAAACTCATAACTTTAAAAAATTATAATTTTCATTAATATAAAAAAATCGTTTGTATACTTCCCACCCACCCGCCGGATAAATTAAGGTCTATTCAGTGATAATTTTTTCACATGTCATGTTAAAACATGAATTTTGCAAAGTTGGCTATTCTTACGGAAACATAATCTTTGCAAAAAGACTTCTCAAGAAGTCTACCCAGTAGGAGAAAAAGGTCTGAATTGGAAATAGCCTCTCACTATAAAGAGGAAATTGATTTTATTGAACATTTTTCTTAAGCTTTTATGTAAGTTGGAGATTATTCTGGGCATGTTAGGATATCTTAGGAAACATGGCCTTCCAAACTCACAAAGAAGAATGCCTTACAGATTTATATTATAAACTTTTAATTTAATCATCTTCCTTTAATATCTCTGGAGGAACAAACAGACAAACAAACAAACAAAAAACAGAAAACAACCATTGTCTCCTAAAAGTAGCAGACATTTCCTCTACATTTTAATTCATATGTCTCAAGTATTTAATAAAAGGTTTCACCCCTCAAAATGGATTCCCTGTATTTAGTAAATGAATCTTTTAATAGTCCTGTGCAACCTCTCCTCTCTAAACATTTATTTCCATTACTTGCTTGAACTGGGATCCTTTTACTCTAATCTTCACGTTCAGTTGGTAGTGCGTCTTAGTCTACCACCTTCACTTTCTTTCCCGTGGATGTGATAACCAGAATGAAATGAATAGGAAATCCTGTCTCAGGGCTTTCCCATTGAGTTTCTCAAAGTATACAGCTGCAGTAGCTGTTTTGTTTACCTGTCATATCAATGTAATTGCGGTTGGTGGATCTTGTTTTGGAATGTGGCAGACTTGCTGCTGCGCAGCCAGGTCACTGTCATGAGTTACCGCAGGAAATTTCTGAGTAGTTTCTTCTCCCTCTTGGAGAGCTCTCTATTCAGAGATGATAGCCCCATGAAATATAATAGAGACAGCCACAGGCTGATGAAATAGATCTCCACATTGAGTTATCTTGTTTTACAGTCAAATTTTATAAAACATATAGACCTTCAAGTAACAAATGTTTCCATAGTAGAAGGCTCGATATTCAGCAGGATGCAGATCATAGAGAAATTCTTTCATCCTGATTTTGTCTCTAGAAATTAATAAGTGAGACATGACCCTTCTCACAATAGTCTATTTGAAATAGATTTAAGATCATATTATTCTAAGACCGTGAGAATGGATATTCCTATTTGGTTCCATAGTTCATGTTTAATATTATAGGAGAGAATAGAAGAGTTGAACAGAAAAGGTTTTTCTGGACTAGGTGACCTGAGGGTAATATAATCTTGATCAAACTAAAATTTTAGAAACTCATTTGGAAAATAAAATTTAATTTTCTCAGCTTATGAAATTTAGAGCTTTTTCTTTTGTGCGATTGACAATATTATCAAAAATATAACTTAAAAATAAGACTAGAATACTCCCTATGGTAGATAGGATTTTGGTTTCTGTGATCTTCCTCCTTGCTCCACACCCCGACTCTTCATTTTACTCCTGTGTATATGACCTTCTGCAGCAAAAGGGACTTTGCAGATGGAATAAATGAAATGCATTTTCACATAGGGAGAATGTTCTGGGTTATCCACGCTGGCTAGTGTAATCACATGAGCATTGAGGGAGGCAGAAGCATTGGAAAGAGAAATAAGTGTGTTAGAGAAATGTGGCATGAGTAGGACTCATGTTACTGTTGTTGGCTTTGGAGATGAATAAGAGGCCACAAGCCAAGGAATGTAGGAAGCCACTGAAGCTGGACAAGGCCTTCCGCTGACAGCCAGCAAAGAACCAGGACCTCAACACTACAGTTGTGTGTAACTGAATCCTTCCAACGACCCGAATGAACGACAAAATGGATTCTCTCCTAGAGCCTCCAGAAAGCTTCACAGCCCGCAGACAGCTTCATTTCTGCTTGTGAGATTCTAAATAGCAACACTGCTGGGCCTTCTGGACTTAACAGCCTACAACCATTAAGATATGAGATAATGAATGGGTAGTATTTTAAGAAGCTAAATTTTCAGTAATTTGTAAGGCAACGGTAAAAAATAAATGTACTCCCCTACAGTTTTAGGCAGTTATAGAACTCACTCCTGTGTGTGTGTGTGTGTGTGTGTGTGTGTGTGTGTGTGTGTGTGTGTGTGTGTCTTGAAATTTTAATGCACTCAGACGTTGTAGTCCCACTTCTTGAGTGTGCACCTGGGACTGGAAAAAGAATTTCTCTGACTTTTTATGCAGTTTGAATTGCAACTGGAAACTTATTCTTCTACTTAAAAATTTTGTTAGACTATTTTATAGCTGGAGAAGAACAATAATATTACCTACTTCATTGCGGCCTGCGGCCTGATCTCACAGTTCGTGATCCTTCAAAAATTAAGCTGATGCACCTAAATTGCCAACATTCTATTTCATTAGCAGGATAATAGCAAGGAAAATTCATCAAAATAATCACCTATTTCATTTTATTCAGACATATTGCTCACATATTTACTCTGACATTATTTTGGAGAGTTAAATTATTGTCATAAACTTATTAGTCCCACATAAAAACTTTAGATCTTATCAGAATTCACTAATATTCTCAGTATTAGTCAAACACTCCAAAAGAAAATTACCATGAAATATTAGTATTATTAATGCAAAGTGCTGTGTCTTTGACAAAAATTATGTCTTTTATATGAATTTCCCACCAGTAGTCTATAGATTTAAAAAGAAATAAGGAAAACCATGGATGTTATTAAGTGGAATTTGTCTTTGTTTAGCTCCAGTGCTATGAGCGACAGATTTTGTAGTATCCTTTTCTACATATCCTCACCATGTAGTTTTTCACGACCTCATCTATTGGGAGATTTGGGGAATCGGTCTTAAGAGGGTCTCATTTGGCATGTGATGTTACCCTTGCCCACACTGATAACTGACTGAGGTCTTGAGATTTTATAATTCAATCTGGTCAGGCTCTAATCTACCACATTGTTACGTAAAACAGTGTCATGATGGTACACATTAAAGTAAAGCACTAATATAATAAGATTAAAGAACAGGTTTAGTAAAAAATTGTGGGGAAAAAACATTTTTTTTCTCTGCTCTGTAAATAGCAGGTTGACTCAGATGTCTTTCTCATTAGTAAACTACCTAAAAACAATAGGCTATAATGAGGTAAGTTGGCAGCTTCACTGTTACAACATAGCTTGGGGGTGCAGGCTCTTTTGGTAAAGGAGTATATTGTTATAGAAAAAAATAAGTGTATCAAGTTAAAATCTCTGTGACAAACCAGTGCTAACAAGCCCATGTCTGCATGTCACCAGAGGTGGCTGTGCCTGACATTTTCTGGAGGACAGCCTATAGTTAAGTAGCATTGAAAGGCACCACAGGCATTATAGCAAATGTATAGGGGACAATGAACAACAATGGGGCAAAATCAAGCTATTTGAGCTAATGGCTGATGCTGTGTTCAGTGTATTATACTCGTGCCATTCACATCACTATGGCTAAGGTTGTATCAGTGTTTTCATAATAGAGCTACTATTTTAGAGGTTTATAACCTTGCAATAAAAATTGGCTTCCGGCAAACACTTGACATACTAGACAAGACCTCAGCAAGAAAGAGATTTTTGAGAAATAATATTTTTGGGGGGGAGAGGCTATGGAATATGGTTTGTTGTTCTATATGTCCATTTGAGTTTCTGAAACTCAAAATACAGTTCAGATTTGGAAAATGGCATTTTGTAAGTTATTAGACTACAAGGAAGAATCAAATTTTGTGAAAGGTTGGTCAAACAATACTTATTGTTACATGCTCAGCTCAGAACATTTTTATCCTTCAAAACGTTCTTTCTATTCTTTTTAAAGTGGAGTGTGTGCAATGACTCACAGTCTTTTATTCTGATATCTAGATAGGCATGGTTGCATGAAGATCAAGGAGTTTGATTTTCAGAAGAATATCTATTATGATATGTGACTTTTTTTAATTTAAATTCCTTAATAACACCTAATTTATTAATCCTACTATTAAATGTCATAGATTCATTGCATGTAAACATTGGAAAGAATCCAACTTCCATGAAGAGCTGGAAGATATATCACTGTCACCATCGCCATCATCATCAACTGTTCATTGCATCTTCGGTCTGTTCTTAATAGTATACTGGAGATTTTAATGTACTAACATTCAGTGTTTGATCTCATGGAACTTGAATTCATATGTTGCCACATATGTATAAGTATATCTATATGTGTATGTGTATGTATATGTGTATGTATATATCTATGTGTGTATGTGTATGTATATGTGTATGTATATATGTATGTATATATATGCATATATGTATATGTATGTATATACACATACACATACACATGTATATGTATGTATATACACATACACATACACATATTTCTTTTATATATATAAAAGAATCAAGGTCGAAAGGAACAAGATTTACAATTATACATGTTGTTGCACACTAAAAGTTAATGAGCATTTTCAGACTAGAAATATTAAAACTTTTATTTTAAACATTTATAATAGTCATGGAGATCATCATTTGATAAGAATTGAATTGCAAAGTAAGGGAGAAGAGAAAATTCTTGAGATATTTCAAAACAGGGCAAGGGAGAGAACATTAGCAGAGTAGCATTTCCTGACTACAGAAAATTATTTTGATATTGAGATTATTAATAACTATTATTAATATGTTATTAACAAATAGTATTATTGTTATTATAGGCAAATATTTTTACTGATGACTAATATGTGTTAGGCATTGAGCTGCTTCATAAGCATGACAGGATAGCTATTGATAAACAATTGTAGTTTTCGTGCAAACAGTATTATTTCATATATCTCCTTAGAAAATGTCAGAGTATCGAATAGCAACAGATATATCAAGTGAAAGCTGGATACCCAAGCTATTAAAATTTCCTATGCATTTTCCAAAAGGAATGAAAGTACTGGAGTGGCCTTCAGAAAGCCAGACGTCCTTACTTTTCAGTCAGACAAACGGAAGTGGCTTTCTATGCTTCATAAATCATATGTTCTTCATTGTGTGATATGGTGTCATTGTCAACACTTTGGCTCGATCGGTTTAAATAATAGACATTTATTGTCCCAGCTTATGTTAATATAAAAAGGAGAAAATATTAAAATGTTTCAAAAGCAGGATTGAAGAATTGAGATAGAACTGAAAAAAGAAATTAATTTAACCCCCTTTCATATTTATCCAGAGCTGTAACAAAGACTTGACTAAATTAGAGAAAGCCCGTTTGTAAATTATTTTCATGAAAGAGACAGGATTATCTCTGAGGTTATAGAATTTTTTCTCTTCATTAATGGGAACTATATCTTACCTTACTTTAAACTTTCCACTTGTATAAGTCTTTCAATGTGACTCTTTGTTTAACACTGAATCTCACATGAGACACTTGACAAGTTGAGAGGTAAGTTATCTGGAGCAAAAAAATTAAGCTTGTCAGAGGCAGTCCTCCCACACAGAATTAACATAAGATCTCAAAAATCTTAAGTTCGCAAGATAATTGTCCTAAGAAGATATTTTTATCCATACCATCAATACTGAATAGATTGTGGAAAAAAATAATTGTTCACTCTCATATTTGAGAGTCACTGTTTTATAGAGATTCTGAAATGTTTTTGTTGACTTTATCCTAAAGAGAAATATATACTGTGGGGATTCACAGTTATTTGAAAGTAATAGGCTATGGAGAATATATATACATATATATGTGTATATGGATATATACACACATATATACAAATGTATATATGTATATACATATACATATATATATATATATACATTTTTTTCTAACCATATTTTAGTAGTGCCAAGGAAGTGGATGTTTATGTTATAGCAGGAATTGTGAGAAGAATGAGAGATTTGTACTGAGTTGCATGTAGACATGTATAGTTCAAAAGGTTAAAAAGCAATAAAAGGTAATCTCCAAGTTCTAGAAATGAGAAAGAAACTCAAACCCATACTAGTAAACTAGAATTGAAGCAGAAAGACCCAGAATCAGTCTCTGACTTAAAAGCTGGGTTCTCAAAGCCCGCACAGAAACCTCGGCAGAGAAAATGGGTAGTGTGAATAGCAGAAAATAGAACTAGGCTCCCTGCATAAAGGCTGACATCACATAGTTGTCATTTCTGTGAAATGAGATCTAAAAATATTCAACTACTAACTGTGGGACTGGGCACAAAAGCATGTCACCCATCCCAGGTCTTGAGTAATGCTAAGGTCCTGTGTGACTCAAACCTTAAGCCTGCCAATATGAATATTACAAATAAAAACTGGCCGTGTACTAGTTAAAACCCTTTGTGTCCCAACAATGGGAATATGAAACCATGCCAGTAAAGAACTCAGTCCATGGAGAAGAAGGAAATATGGCAGACAGGGCACACAGAAATTCAGTAACCATTGGATAGATTGAAAAGTTATTGGAAGACTCTCAGATGAGCAATTAATCTATATGACATGTGTTTCTTTTCCCATTTTATCATCCAATTGCAAAGGCTAAGAATATAAATAGGAAAATGACCAGCATCAATTTTAGAAATGAGGAAAAGATACCTTATATGTGCTAGAGATGTTGATGAATACTGATATATCTAGTAAAGACAATATAAGATTAAATAAATACTAATTTCTTTGAAAGTCACAAACTACCAAATCTCATTCAAGAAGAGGTAGATAACCTGAGTAGTTCTATAACCATAAATATGTTGGATTTTTAGTTAAAAACTTTAAGGCTGTATAGACACAAACAAACACATTTTAAAAAATGAGATTTACAGGCTCGATGGATTCATTGCTGAATTCTTTCAAACATTTAAAGAAGCAATAACAGCACTTTATTCAAACTCTTCCAAAAGTAAATAAATAAAGGAAGAAAGAATAGGTTATGTTCCCCAAATCACTCTATAAGACCTTAGTTACTCTAACCCCAAAATCGGATAAGAATATTGCAGAAAAACTGTAGAGAATTATTGCTATGAACATAGAAGTAAAAATCTAAACAAACTTATACAAAATAAATTCTAACAAAAAACACAAAAGGTAATTCATTATGACCAAGTTAAATATAGCAAAGGACTGCAAGGTTGGTTTAACATTGGAAAAATCAGTGTAATTCTGATTAAAAATGAAAAAAAAAAACCTTATCTGAATATTGCAGAAAAATCATTTTTTAAAAATTGAACATTTATTTTTGATTAAAAAATGATAAAAATTTCAAGCAGACACAAAAGAAGACGAATTGTTAAACCTATAAAAAGGGTATCTTTGGAAAAAACCTACAGTTAAAATTTATAATAGTGAAAAACTAAATGTTTTTTTCTCTAGAATCAGTAGCAAGGCAAAGATGTCAACTTTGCTCTAAGCATTCCATCCAATGAAATATGAAAATAAATATCTATAAAAAAATACACTGACTAGGAAAGGATAAACTTTTATTGAAGATGACTTGATCATCTATGCAAGTAAATTCAACAGAATTTTACCAAAATAACTACTATCACTATTCAGTGATTTTAGTAAAGTTGTAGAATACAAGATCAATATGGAAAAAAAATCAATTGAATTTCAATACACTAGATACAAATAAGCAGAAAGTAAAATTTAAAATATTTAAAATAGAATTAAATATGTGAAATACAAATGATTTTAAAAATGTGAAAACAGTACTTTGAAAAATATAAAACCAATGAAGAAATTAAGGAAAAACTAAATAATCATCATAATCATGAATTGAACAATTTAATATTAAGATGTCAGATCTCTTTAAATTCATCTAGATTTACTCCCAATAAAAATTACGAAAGTGTTTTTCTTTTCTTTTTTTTTTTTTTGGCAAAAATTGACAAACTGATTCTGAATTTTTTATGGAAACATAAATGATGTTTAAAAGAACTTGAAAAAAGAACAATAGTGGACGACTTAACCTCATTTTAAGACTCATTATAGGCCTATAGTAATCAAAATATTGTTCTGTTGACATAAAACTTAATAGAATATATCAGAAATGCCAAAGTAATTGAAGGGAAAGAATATATTTTCAACAAATGATGTTGAAATTATTTAATATCTATATGCAAAACAATAAAGAACAAAAAGACACAAAACCTCAGCCCTTATCTCACCTATATGTAAATTTAACTCTCAGTGGATCATAGACCTAAGTCTAAAACCCAAAACTAATATAGACCTAAATGTAGCATACACACAAATGTACATATATATACATATATATATATAAACTCCTATATAATAAGAAATAATTTAAATAATCAAAAAACTCAAATTAATATAGAGATAAATGTAGCACACACACAAATGTATATATGTATATATATGAACTCCTATATAACAAGAAAGAATTGAAATAATCAAAAAATATAAACAGAGATATGAATTTTACATATATTACAAACAAATATATAATAACAAAGTGTTTATTTTTAAGATAAAATACAATGCTACTAATAGACGAATGGACAAAACAAATTACAAGTGGCCTAAAAGCTAATGAAAACAAGTTCAATCTCTTTTGGCAATTGTTCACCTCTAGGTGTTTATTCTTTAAGAATAGTCAGGTGTGTGCATAAAGATTCATGTGAATGGAAGTTATCAGACCACTATAACAAAAAAGTTTGATATACATTAAATGTCTAATCTCATGAGATTGGTAAAATGAATTGTGGAGCATCCATACAGTGGAATGGCATAAAGCATTGGCAAAAACAGCTGTAAAGAGACAGGGATGTGAGGGTAAGTAACATTCATTTTGGTATTGCTATCAAATATAACTTTGAGTACACATAGAAATAGGCAAGATGCTTATAAAACAAAATGTTAATTATGTTTTTTTTTTTCTGGTACTGTAATTAAGGAGATTTTCCTTTTACTTTTCTGTATCTTCCACTCATTGCTACAGTGTTTTTGGATGACTATTTTTTAGTAATAAGTACAAGAAAATATGAACAGCAGAAATACAAGGATTAGAGGTTAACAAGTGCCAGCTTATGGCATTTCTTTGATTTTGTAAGCAGTGGGGAACAAAGAAAAGGACCAAAGGAAAGTTTATTTCATAATTTATTGTCTAATTCTGATAGTGACCTTATGTACTGCATATATGTGATTCTCTTCGGGATGACAGTGAGCTTTTTAAGTACTGGAGATTCTCACACATCTTTCTTCCCACAGAAACTTATGCATAGTCAATGACCAATATATACAGAAATTTTCATTTAAAAAATACAAGAACTGAGGAAAATGACCAGATAGCTTAATTTTGCAAGTAATACCTAGCCCAATACTTCTAATAATGTTGAAATAGATTCACCAGTATGGTAATCTTGAAATAATATTATGAAATTAGCGAGGCTAATGATTTCCAGTTATATTTCATTGGAATGGTTATAATAAAGTTTCTAATTAGTGAGGATTTTTCATTTATATTGGCAATCGAAAATGGATATGTGATCATAAAGCATGTAGCAAGAAACATATTACATGGGGTTAATAGGATGGAAAGTTCAATGGCAAAACAAAATGAAATAAAACCTGAAAGTGCATGAGCCCAAACTAAAAAATGTAGACTAGATGACGCCCAAAAGAATTGTGAAATTTTTCATGAAAACGAGTGAAAAGCATTGGAGTGAATGGAAAGGACAGGATGGAAAGGACAGGGTTTATCCCTATATACTACAAAAAAATCAGGCTTTCTGAACTGGATAGAGAATAGAATTTCCTAATTAGTATTTTTTCCCAGGGAAGTCAAATATAATTATGGGCTTTCAAATAAGCATAGAATATTCTAGTGTCTTATCTCATCCCATCATGTGCATTAGGTTTAAAATGCACTTCCTCAGCAAATAATCAATTTTTTTCTCAACATTCCTGGGTAGTCAGGTGACTGAAATTAAATGTCATGGGAGATAGCAAATGATAAAGTTTAGCATATTCATTGGTATCTACTAAGAGTCTTAAGAGGAGGCAAAAAGTACTCAAGTTAATTTGGAAAATTTCTTATTTGTTTTATAGATCAAGAAGTGACACATATGTGTAGTTAGTTATCTTAAACATAGAAAGTGACTCATTATAAAATATGAATTATTTACTCATAAAGTACAAATAAAATAATTGCATATGCATATGTAATCTTATTCTGTCAGTTTTACTCAAATTATTTAATTAGAAATAAGTACCCTGAAAGCTAAAATATGACATGGTATTTCTTGATGTTAATAGAGAGCATTCTCTAAGCATTTTAACAACTCTTATCTGTTTTTAAATTTAGCAAACATTTATTATGCACTGATGGCATACTCCGTATTTTATTAGGTCCTGTGGAAAATGAAAATAACAGAAAATGCAAGACTTCTTTTAAGTCAGGTTTCTGTGAAGCAAAGCCTGAAAGTGACTGACTGAGGAAGTGTTCCTTAGGAAAATTCTCTAGAAGCAGTGTTGTGAAACCAGATGGGGTGGAAAAGTGGAACCGAGCAAAGATGTGATCTTGGGTCTAACGCACAGATGAGAGCCCTAGAATATAAACTGCAATGCGGAGTTGTTCCCTCTCAGAGGCAAAAGGGCTGCCTTTTTATTTCCTATACCTGTCAATCATTGGCCATAAAGAAGCTTTGGGAGGAAGGCTCAACATCCTGGGTGAGGAGATGCCATCTAGCCTAGGGATGTTCTTAGGAGAAGGGGGCAGCTAGCTGTGAGTCATGAGCAGCTGGATAAGAGTGCACAGCCTGCTGGAGGAAATAGGCACTGAAGTATGTACTAGAAAGTTTTTTATTTTCTCTCCTTTACCCCCTTGGCTGTTTACTTCTTAGTCCCTTATCTCCCTAAAAATCCCAACACATACTTTTTAAAAAACATATCATTATCTCCATTATCTCTACATTTTTAAAAAATTATTTTTATTTTTATTTATTTGTTTGTTTTTATTATTTTTAGGCAGGGCAACCCTTGGTTGACCTCACAGATTGCAAGGATCTTGTCAGTTTACTATACCTTATTTTTTAAGTCTATAGCACCTGGTCTTCCTAGGTGGTCTCCCATCCAAGTACTAACCAGGTCCGACCCTGCTTAGCTTCCGAGATCAGACAAGACTGGTCTTGTTCAGGGTGGCATGGCCGTAGACCCACATTTTAACATTGTTTACTGAGAGCTACTGGTATCTCAGGCCTTCTTCACTTCCTTGCTGACACTCATGCTCATGAGATCGCAGATTGGAGTCGGCACAGAGACTAGTTGCCTGCCCCAATCAGAACCCTCCAGTGGCTTCCCAAATCCTTGAGAATGGCCCATAAGACTCTAAAGATCTGGATCTCGAAAATTTTTCTCAGACTCTTTCGTGCCACTCACCACTACTCCAAACACGTCCATTCAACTCCAGTCACATTAGCTTCATTGCTGATTCTCAAACATGCTAAGCATGCTCCCACTCAAGGTCAGAGTAATTGCTGATCACTCTGCTTAGAACATTCTCCTTGTCGGTACGTTTCCTCACTTACTTTCTTTAGATGTCTGATCAAAAGACATTTGTCAGTTGAGCTTTTCTGATTACAAAATCTAAAATAGCCTCCACTGAAACACATTCATCACTACCTGAAATACATATTTTGGTTGATTGAACAGTTGATTGATTGATATGCTATCTAACCAAACTAGAATGTAAGCATGCCATATAAGCAAAGACACTACTTGTTCTGTTTACCACTGGTTCCTTTACACCTAGAACACCATTAAGACGAAAGGAGGGACTCAATGATTACTTGATTAATGAATAAATAGGTGCTCAAGGAGCAAACAAGAGAAAATACTCTGCAGTTGTCAGAGAAAGCCATGCTGGAATGACTTCTGTACTGAAACTTTACAGTAAGTAAAAAATTTACAGGTGGGAAAGTGGATAAGAACTTTCCGGGCAAAGAAATGAACTGCTGCCTCAGAGTTGAGGAAGCACAAATGTCTCTGCGGTTCTTTGCCCATGCTCTCTGCTTTGGAGAGGCCATCAATAATCAGGCCATTCACTCCATGAGGATACCTCTCAGATCTATATTTTACTTTCCATTACAGGGCAGCTTGCTGGATATTTCCACTTACATTTTCTGTTGTCACCTTAAAACAACACTTTCTGGATTTATCCCTGCCTCCGTGGCTAAGGTATTGGAATTATCAGATTTACCACATTATTCTTCACTCTGTTATCCCATTAGTTAATAATTTTATTGATTTTTTTTCTTTTTTATCTTTCTTTTCCCCATACCCACTGTCACATTCTAATATGTCATGCTATACTTCTTACTGACTGGTTTCTCTGACTCTGGACTCTCCCTGCTTAATTTATTCTATCCTATAGTGTCACACGAACAACTTCAAATTATACTTTTAGCCTGTCGTTCAATATATCCTGGGGCTATCTACAGTGTTTACTTCTAAAATCATAGTCTGAGAATCAAGGCCATCCAGGACGTGGCACAAGCTAACTTTTCACTTTGTGCTCTTTTTTTTCTTCTTTATATGAAATCTCAATATTTCCCACATTTGTTTTCACTTACACTTGTCTACTATTGTACTTTTACTCACCATTTCCCACCATCCTGGAATATCATCCCATTCCTAAACTATAAGTTCAACCTGTCCTTGGAAACCTGGCTCATATCTTCCCTCTGTACACAACTGTTGTGACTAAACCATTTAAAAGGTCTTCTCGATATTTTGAACATCTAAAATTTCCATTCTCTGTGATTCACTTGAAAGGTAATAATTTATTTCCAGTTAACACATTTTCCTTCTTTTATATTGAAACATTATTTGCATTTAATATTTTCATTTGCCATTTTAGCTTTTAATTTCTTGTTTCTCCAAGAGGATTCAAAGTTGTCTTTGGGGCAGGGATAAATCATGGTGCAGGAACTTACTGCCTTGTCTCCCCTGGCTAGAGTCATCTCACACCATATTGTCAAGTTAACCAACTCAAATAGGTCCTACCATCCACACAACCCCAGGACCACTCGTAAGAGCAAACCGCAGGAGATATTTATGTTATACTTGCTGACTAAAGTTTATTTACTTCTTTTTACATGTAACATATCCACTTAGCCTTTAAATTCACTCAGGAACAACGTCATTTCAATTAAGACTTAGCTAACCTTACTATGTAGCTTTTGTTCCTATTTCTTACTGGCTCAGCATTGTGAGGTTCCTTCCATTATACCTATGACTTTATATATGAGTAAAGATTTTGATTTTCATGAATTAAGAACAGAGTCTTCAAAGTCAGACCTGGAATCAAACTTGACTTTGCCCCTTTCTTGCCTCTGGGACCCAGAACAACTAGATGTGAACATATGTTGTGCTCACTTCTTTTCCTAAAAATAACTTTGTTCAGTGGATGAAACCAAAATGTCTTGGTTTTGTTACTCTATGGACTCACTACAGTAAAGTAAATAGATCTCGTGGTATTCTTTTGTTAAAGTTTAAAGGGTATACGTAACCATATAGAAACTGAGAAGGATAGGAATGGAGAAGGTGTTGCAGGTTGGGATAGCTACTCTAATTAATTCTTCAGGGAAAACACTCTTGTTTTACATAATTTTATTCTGGTTAATTTTCATAGTTGCTGTCTTGTCTGACACTTGCTTATCTGATTGCAGTATGTGGTCATTTTCTTTTGCCTTTTGAGAGCTCTAGATGATATCTTGTTTCATTACAAATCTTTCTTACAAAAATAGCATCAAAATACATGTTCAAATGTCATGTTAGAGGAGCAAGCCTGAAATATTGTCACTAACCTGGCAGTTACCTTGCAATTAAACATTGATCCTTCTATAATATGCCAACATAAATAAATTTATTGCACTTTATTTTGTCATATAATCTCTTTATTGTTTGAGAAATAAACTAGCAACTTATGTTATCCTAGCTAATACCCATTTTTTCCAAGCATATACAGCTCTAAAAATATTTAACAATGCACCAAATATTAACTGAAAAAATAATGCTTTTCGCAAATTTAATTTGAGAGACTTTATTATTTTTGTCAGTTAGAATGCTTCTGCCTTCTAATAACAAAAAAACTGACTCAAAATAATAAATGACAAAGAAAATGGCACAACAATGTGATCAACTACAGCAGTTCTTTTTATTTCTGGTCTCTGCTATCTTAAACATTTGCTTCACTCAAGATGGATGCAAAATTTGTAGCCAACAAATCCAAAAAGAATAATAAGAGGAAGTAAAGAGATTGGCTCTTTTTAACATTCTGTCCTAAGAAACATGAACATTCACAGAAGCCACTGAACTTACATCCTTGCCCCCATGTTTCATTGATGAGGTTTGGGCCCTATAATCATTTCTAGGCCAATCAGGCTCACTCTTGGCTGTGACAGACCAAATTCCTGGGTTAATCTCATGGTTATGCAGTCTCATGTTAGCACAGGACCCCTAGCTTAGAAGAGTGTCATTCTTAGTTTAATACAGTGCTAACATCATCTCAATATTCTTAATAATTTGTTTTTAATGAAGGACCTGCATTTTTATTTTTCACTAGACCTCACAGTTTTATGTAGCTGTTTCTACATGTTCCTTTGAGGTAATTACCTGTATGGGGCGGGGATAAATATCTGTATGGAACTTGTGTCTCTGAGAAAGGTGAATGGGATACTTGGAAGACAACCAGAAGGTTCTACACCACTTAGTATTTGACTTTAAAACTGGTTTGCCTTCATTGTAAATCACCAAGAACAACAGTTGGTGAAATGACCAGTCTGTACATAGCAGGAAATTAATTCCTCAGGTAAAGAAACCACTGAATACAAACTGGAAATTGATGGTATAGTGGGGGATTCAAGGGAAGTAACTAGGAGTTAAGGCATTTCTTCCTACATTATTGCTCTTGATGACATCTAAAAATCATACCAGACTGATTCTCTTTAATTGATACCTCTTTCCCAAATTTACTACTATTTACCCTCTTTCTCCTCACATGTCTACACACACACACACACACACACACACACTAAAACTTTCCAATGGTTCTCATTGCTGTAAAAGAAAACCAGAAAATTCTTAACACATATTACATGGTCAAGCATGATTTTGCCCTCTACCTCTCCTGCATTATAGAGCATTTCTTGCTACCTCAGTCTCTGAGCTTTGACCACCTAGACCTTTCAATTTTTTTAGAGCTCCATGTTGTCTAAAATTTATAAACGTTTATTATGTTATCCTGTCTATTTCCTTTTTCCTTCTCTCTTGATCATAGTGAACTTTTATCAGACTTAAGATCACATTTGGAATTATTTCCTCAGAATACCTTCCCTGCACCCAATTTCAGACCCAGTTATTATTGAAGCCTATAGCATTATATTGTTTTCTTTTAGAACAGGTATCTCAGTTTATATGTACATTTTTATCATTGTTTACAACTTGTAGATTAATATATAAGACCTTATGCCTAAGAGATCAAGGGTGGCAGTAAAAAATCAGCTTCATAATGCTTTTTCAAAAATTTGCTTAAATTCATTAGAACCACTAACGAGTATTAAGATAGAATTGGCTCACATCTACAACTAGAGATTTTATTGTATGGAGGATGTGAGTTAGATTAGCTAAGCTTCAGAATTACATTGAATTTGTGTATGTTATTTCATTCAGACATGCAACTTTTGAATCACTTATTTTGTGATTTGGACCTGCATAATTGCCTGTTTTAACCAGGACAGCAATGAAAACATTAGAACACCCTGATTCTGTGCCAAATCTATGTTCTTTTAGTTAAATGATTTCTAAGGTACATTGAGGATTTGTTAAAACTCAATACTTTAACCTGACTACTTCACTGAGTGCTTTCCAGTCATTTTATTGTTTTTAGAAGCTTCTTGCATTGTTCACCAAACTCAAACATTAAAGTATTTATAAATCTGATGAGCTTGAAATGCTTTCTAATGAAATCTGGGGACAGATTTTTATTCCTCTCTTGTCTTGTTGTCCTTCATTAAAGACATTAGAGACACCATTGAATTTATATTTTCATTAGTTCTCTTTCCAAATGTTAACAATATGGTCAGTGATCTCATTGCTAATTAAAGTTCTGAAGTTAAAATAGAGCTATGGGTTTAAAAATGCACTGTGTGTATAAATGTGATTATGTATGTGTCTGTGTGTCTCTGTATTTGTGTCTGTCCACACACATTTGTACGTACAAAAACACACATCTTGGTGACTACACTGTTGATTAGAAAGAATAAGTGATTTCAAGATTTCGGAAAAAAAAAACAAGTAAATCTAAGTTAGCCACAAAATAGGAACTGAGTCCACCTTTATAAAGCTAGAAATTTTAGTTGGTTGAAACATTATCTAAATTTTAAAAAAAAAAGTTAATAGTATGCTATTTTTGTGTTCTGCTTTGTGATTGCATGAAAAGGCAACACCTGGCTATCACTCCCAAAGTCACGGACTCCTTTTCTCAGCTGAAAGTCCTGTCCTTGTTGCCTCTGACCAACTATGCCTTCCTGTCCAAATGACTTGACTTCTTGGATGCTATTATTTTTTAAATTACTTAAAAGTTAAAAATAAATAAATAAATACCTGTCCTGTTACCTTGCCAGAGGTTAAGCTTTTAAGAGAAACTGCATAGGGTCATACTTAAGGAGATGATTCAGGAAGTGGATTTATAACTCAGTATCTGCAAAAGCTTAGGCAAATTAGCATTTCCGAATCTCAGTTTCTGATCTGTAAATTATAGAATAATAGGAACCACATCAGAGTTATCGTGAGAGTTAAAGGAGATAATTTATGGGAAGCATCTGGCACATAGTAAGTACTCTCAATAAATCTTAAGTATTATTGCTATTATTTTAATCATAAAAGGTAGTGACCATGAAAGTTTTTTGTAACTAAAAAAAACTCTATAAACAGAGGATATAATTATGCGTTTGGTAGGTAGTCACACAGTAATTATTAGGTAGTGGCTTTTTAAGCATTTTGCTAAAGAAGTGTCTTTTTTTTTATTCTTAATTTGTGACATATTTTGAGTAGAGAATTGGGCTGTTTTAGAACCATTATAGTCCACCATAATTCATCACTGTTTTTCAGACTTTTCTGTCTAGAAATATTTTTTTCACTTGTCATACTAGACATGTAATAAGTAAGCATATTTATTATCTCCAGGGAGGTAGGTACTCTTAGTCTTTTTATGGAGGAATGAATGTTTTCATCTGATACTCTCATCTTAAAGAGACAAAGAAGTATCCTCTTATCCACTGGGTACAAGGTGAATGAAGATAAATGGAGACAATTTTAAATACTCAGAGGAATAAGTACAGTTAGAAAAAAAGGGTCACTTCCACTTTTAAGCTTAAGAAAGCTAGCGAGACCACAATGAATAATTATATCTAAATGAAATTGCAATTATTAATGGTACCGTCTCACTTTTAGCAATTTAATTGTCTACCAGAAGACTATCCAAAGATACTACATTATATTCTCTAGTTTTTTACTTCTTTGCCTACTGAAGCTTTTATAATGATTTACATTAGTAATAGGCTTTCTCCAGTTCACTTAATTTAATCATTCTCAATTTATTCTTCCTTTGATGGAAAGCCATTAAAAAGAGTGTAGAGCTCCCCCAAATCAGAACCCTTACCTCTGTAGACACAGGTGTATGATACTATATGCTTTTTCCTGTGTAGTTTCTCCAGAAGTTTTTTTTTTTTTCTATAAGGAACGAACCATAGATTATAGCCCTACCTAAATGATGGCAAATGATCTTGTTTTGCAACATTAAAAAAACTAATGATAATAATAGGTAACATTTCTCAGATGCTATTATTTGTCACGCACTGTGCTAATGTCTCTGTGTGGCTCTCCTCATGTAATCTTCTTTTCCAAAGTATGATGAAGGAATGTATATGTCCTTCCACTATAACTGGGTAAACTGAGGCTCAGAGAGGCAAGGTAATTGGCCATGGCCATATAGCCAGGATATGTCGCAGAATTGCTCCATTCCTGCTATAGCATTTTCCCCAACTCTGTTTGAGAATATCTAATACACTGTAATTTATTTTCTGTGAATTTATTAAGAGGATGCTTCCCATTTTATGTTTTTTTGTTATTTGTTTTCTAGTACATAGTAGGTATTTGCATAGTAAGTTACATATATAAATTAAACAAATGGATGACTAGCAAACAAATTAGTGAATATTGCGTATGATAAAATGAAATTAACATGACTATTGAGGTTTTGGGTTTGAGAACTGGGAGAATGGCTGGGGGTTGGCAGATAATATATATTGTGTTAGAGAATACTTAGTGTGAAATGCAGTGGAGAATCCAAATGGACAGAAATAGATTTGTACATGTACTATCATCTGCAGTGATTCCGAGGCCTTTAATAGCAGGGCTAAGTTTTTAATTCTGTGTATAATTTCTAGAGTGTTTGGTACAAAGAAGTTATACCATACATGGATATGTATAACATAAAACAATGGTGGTTAGAAATATAAAATGAGCGGTTATGTAAAAGCTCAGCAATGCACATATGTTAAACACTGTACATGTATATTATATATATTGAAATAATAGATATAGCAGATCATTTGGTTTGCGGAAGTGGCCTGAGTATCACACCAAAATTAGTAACTATGTTAGAGGGATCAAAACTGGTATATCACAAGTAATATAACTTTTAGATTATACCCATTTTTAAGGCATATAGAGTAAAACTTTTTCTTTTTTAGCTCATGACTTAAATTGTGTGACTGTATGTATATGTGTGTGCTGTGTGTGTGTGTGTAATGCATATGTATTGTGTGTGTTTTGTGTAATAATCAGGATCTCAGAGAAATATAAGGTTTGAAAATATCATACATTCATAGAGTTTGCCTAAATTACTTTCTAGGATTTTTTTTTTCTTTTTTTTGTTCCCAAATGGTTTATCAAGCTTAGGAGAAAATATTATGCATAATTACTACACCTTAGATTGCAATATACTATACCAAACTAATCATAGATATTTATAGCCTGCATAAACTCTGTTTGCCCATCCATGGCAAGCATTTAATAAAGCTAGTTCATCTGGAAAGGAAGTTAAATTAAATAATTCAAAATAAATGTGATGCATATTCACAAAAATGTGGTATTTAGATTGAGCTAACAAAAAGGAAGTCAGGCCCCAGCAAAGACAGACAAGCTAAAATTTAGACTTTCTCTCTTTATGATACATTAGGTCTTCATCCTATCCTTTGTGTCCATTCTTTTTAGACATCATGCCTTGGCCCATTTTTATTAATCCCTTTAAAATCCAATACATCTCTGTTATATAGTGCATAGATATAATTTTAAAAATATCCTTCTGTGGCTATATACAAATCTAAAAACTATATAAGAATATTAAAATGACATTTTCAAAGTAGATGTTCTTTCTTAATATGAGAGCAAAATTAATTTAAGTAAAATGTACAGTAAAGCTAAAGGAAGAATGATTAAGTAAATTCTGATGTTTTCATTCTTGATGAATAATTAGTGTTGTAATAATCTATGAAAAAAGACCTGGGACATTTAACCAAAGATCATTTTCTACCACCATCCAAACTAAAGAAATACTTAACAGTAAATAGCAATGATACAGCCACTTTGGCTTATGAACAGGCCATAAGACCATGATATAGGTCCACAATCTCTTATCTGCAATTCTAAAATCCAAATACCCCTCAATATCAAAAATGTTTTTATGATTCATTTGGTGTCAAACCCTCTCGACCTGAGTTGATAGGAAGTGATACATAGTCTTTTCTTTTCTTTTTGTATGAATAGTCACACATTTTGCTAAAGACATATTAATGGTTGTGTTATATTGTATATTGTGCTTTTTTATCTAAAATCAAAAACATTTTGAGTTCTGAAACACGTCTGGCCCAAAGGATTCCAGGTAAGGGGTTTTAAATCCAATGAAGTTATTTTCCCAATCAAACCTATAATATCATCTCCCTCCTCACTCCAGACCCCATGCACAGAGGCAAGTTTTATTTGCATTTGATGATGTGAGAATAATTGTGTTTAAGGACAGGGTTTTGAGAAGGGACGGGACTTAGAGACATTGGAGAACATATTTTTGCCTCTTTCCCTACTCTCCTTGAGCAAGATTTAACCTTGTTTATTTAGACGTATATAAAGCAGAAGTTGAAAAATCTTTTTTTTTTTTCCCGAGTTATCGAGAATTTGGGCCAAAGCAGACCCCTTTCATGATCCCTGTGATAAAGTGTGGTATAGATCTGAGGAGAAGGCACGTATCCTCATCACTTTTCTGTTCTGGTTGGCTCCATGAAAGCTGCAGCACTGGAAGCAGGAAAAAAGGATACTTCCAACATGGTCACTGGTGTTTACCTAGCAAGACCTGTGAGCAGTGGCAGCAGTTGATTTCAAAGTGACCTGCCTTCAAAAGATTAGGAATGCATTAAAAGTTAATAATTGAATCCCAGAGCCAGCAAAGGATATCTTAGATATAACTGGGTGACTCTGTCACACTGATTTACTAGTCACATGGAGACATGTCTTTGGGAAAGCCAAGAAATAAATGGTGAAAATTTTTAGGGAGCTAAATTCTTGAAATTATATGGAACTCAGAGCCATTCTAATAGGGACATAAATATAAAAGTAGCACTGATAGGGCCGGGTGATGTTTGGGTTGTGTAGGGTGGGAATTTGTTTATTTTTATCATCAATAAGCAGCTACTAAGACTATATTATTGTCAACATGCTAAGGCCATAAATGCTCCTCAAAATACCACAAGACTCTTATCCTTTTTAGCATTATTCTCTCTATTCCATAATGAAAATTTTCAAAGCTCAAAATTATTTATTTAATTGTAAAAGTCGTAGTGTCTTTGACTCTAAAGGAACACCATTAAAATGCTCTCACTTCCAAATCCATTAGCTACATCTCAGAAATGTCTTCCTAATTTGCCTATCATGTCTAAATTTATTTTCTTTGCCATATTTCCATAATTTATTAGCCTAATCTATGGCTATACACTCCTAACCACTGGCTATACTTCTGCTTTTTTGTTCCTCCAATTCTTTTTCTGCTGTTATATTTTGTCATTAAAGCCAAACTTAATTATCTTTATTTCTCAAAACTCTCTCAATGTTTCTCATTATACAGAGAAATATCCTAAATTTCCATCTTAGAGACTATGGTCCTTCATAATCTAAAGCAAATTCATATTTCCAACCTTATTCTTTTTAATCTTGCCTTTCACCCAAACGAGATCACTCACCACTCCCATTACTTCTTATTTATTTACCAATACCCATTGCTATCCCCCTTAGAATGCATGTCTCAGTCTTTAAGCCTCCTAGTAGGGCAAGTCCAAACCTTTGTATGTAACCAATTAGTTCATCCAGTTTATATGAACTTATTTTCTTTTCTAAGAATTTGCAACATGAAAAGAAATGATCCCAACAAAGACTCCCTCAGACAAGAAGGTCTTTAGTACTTGTAAGCAAAAGGGAAATTATTTGTAGGTATGCAACAGACATCAGCAGAGATTGGTCTCAGTTTGGCTATTAATCACAACTTGTTCTGCCAATTTTCTTGCCAGTTGCTGAATAAGCTTTGATGGGTTTGGCATCTGACTACTGGAATGCAGTCAAGAATGGGTATTAAGAGACTGGGATTCTAATGGTGAGATGTTACATGAATGTGACTCTGGTGATTCCAACATTTTCTTTTTGGTCAAATTTATAGTTTTCGCAGAACTGGAAGAACATTACTCATGTTGGCCACTTAAAAATTATGAAGTTTAAACAAGTGAATCAATTGCCTCTTAAGTTGCTAGGAGTCATTCACTTATTAAAGGTACTTCAGGTAACAATGAAAGTCTGGAATTGGATGCTCTCTTAAAAACATTGCCTTTTGACAGATGAGGGCAAGAGAAGCATGGGGGTAATGGTATCAAATATCAAAAACATTTTTTTTTTTTATCGTTTGTTTTTAACAAGGGGAAAAGTAGACCTGAGATGTTTAGCTCCTGGTAGATATTTCCACCACTATGTCTTTGACGTGAGAATAAGAACCGTTTCCCAGATTACAAAGACAGTGTGTTTATGTTATTGTAAACAGTTTGTGGCTTTTAGAACTCAGGTGCCAAGCTTTTCTCTTTGTGGAGTGTGTGTGTGTGGCATCTCTGTAATATTAATTATTTAAAATAGATTTATAAATAATTTTCAATAATCATTTTCTGTTTATCTAATTTCTATTAAATCTACAAATCATAGCATGTTCTGTGAACTCTCTCAACCAGTCAAATGATCTCTTCGCTATTTCCTAGCATCTTTACATAGCTCATGGTGGCACATATGTGTTAATGAGGATCATTTTATTCCTCCTCCAGTTTTCTTTTTTCTCTTTCTATAAAGTAAAATATTTTACTCTTTTGGAAATATTGGGAAATTAGCTCTTTTTAAAAAAAAAAAAATTCCATCCTCCTTATTTACTTTTTCTCCAAAGAGAAGAGGTTAAATCTATTTTCCATGTGATAAGATAATGTTAAATCTAACTGGTGATGGTGACTTGGGGGAAGGGACAAATATGCACAGCTTACTTATTCCCAGGTTCTTGCTTACTTAACAGTTTCAGTCTTCTTTTTTCTGTGTGATCAGAAAATGTTCATTGGAGCTAGCTAAACACTTGTCTTCTAGCTTTAAATGTAGGGGATCATCTCCGTCCCTGACTTTGAGATGCCATGCAGGAGGCAGCAATTCTTCCTGCAACTGGTTAATTGCCTGCTTTGGAAACCCTATCTCAGCAAATGTGGATCAGAAAATCAAGAGGTAGGGGAAGAATTTGAAGTCGACTGCCCTTGCAGTCTCACCCTGTGTTCTCCAATCTAGCTGTGTCAAAAATGAAGTTTTATACTTAGAGATGCTGTATTATCACAGAGGTCTGAAAAAGAGTGAACATCACAATAATTTTCCAAGTTCTTTGATTTAGTTTCTAACTCCATTCATTTTTTTTAATCTAAGGCTGAATATATTCATCCAAGTTGATTGGTGGAATGTCTGAATCTTTGCCAGAATGTTTGGTTTATTGCTAGAAAATACAAAAATGGTATTGTTTTGAGTGCTTTCATCATATCCTATACCTTCCCCTTTCAAAATAACTTGTGTTGCAATATTCATTAATACATTTTTAATGTTTAATTATAATATATTCTTAACATTTACTAAATCAAGTGGATATTTATTTTGAATCTACACATACGCATTTCAGCTTTAATAATTATCAACACAAGGACAATTATTTTTCATCTACCTCCACTTCCCCCTTCTATTATTTTAAAGTAAACGCTAGAGAGCACGTTTAAAATCCTTAAATGAATGTGCATCTTTAAAGCATAAGTATTCATAAAAACTAACTATAGTACTATTCTTGTACTCAAAGGAATATTTTTTTTAATATTATAAAATATTTAGTGTTAAAAATTTCAATTCTCTCATAAATGTTATTTATTTACATTTTACTTACTTGGTCAGTATCCCAAATAAGTTCACATACTGTGCCTTATTGATATGTCTCCTATGTTCCACTAGTTTATTAGAATCTCCCCACTCCCTCTCCTGGACTTTTTATAACTGAGGAGATTTCTCAGATATTTTGCTGATTTTATTCCTCTGGCAGCTTTTCATATGCTCTTTTTTTGCTGTTTTTCTATAAATCAGTAGAAATCTGATGCATTCTCCAATATAGTAACCTCTAATGTGGATATTTAAAATAAAATTAAAACATTCCTATAATGATAAAAAGTTCTATTGGGTAGTACTGACCTAGAGGATTTATAAGATTTAGGTGTGAATTTTTTTTAATAATAGTTCTTCACAGATGGTACTGTATTCTTTCACCAGGCATCATATAGTATCTTGTCCTTTGTGATGTAAGAAGCCATCAGTGACCAATTCTAGTTCTGTCATTCTTTAGAGATTACAAAATTATTATATTTTAATTCTATCATCTTTCGATTTATGAGCTAATAGTCTTATGTAAAAAGAAACTTCTGCATATCCACTCTACTACCAGTGATAACGGTTCATATAGGAAAAAACAAAAACAAAAACAAAAAATGCTTGATTTTTTTCTTTTCATTGGCTAGTTTTCAAAATATTAGGTTGGTAAATAGCATACTCCAAATGCAGATTTTTTTTTTTTTGTGGCGGGGATATTAATATCAATTTGTGAATTTTAAAATGTTTGATGTGATTCAATCCATTGATTTTTTTTACCTGTATTAATGTTCCAGATGTCCACTTTGGCAGTGGAAGGCTCTTCAGGTTGGCTCCTGAGTGTTGTTGTTGTTGTTGTTGTTTCTCTTGGAAGAGGTGGGTAGGGGTGGGGGTGGTGTGATCTTAGAGTTCTTTACACTTCTGATGTGAAAAAAATATTCCAATTTATTATGAACATTTCTGAATCTAAACATGGAACCAGGTATTTCTCTAAGAGGCTCTGGTTATTTTTTATCAGTACTAGAGTACAACTATAATCTCAGTATGAGGTGTTCAATGCTACTGGGTTTGAAATTGTTTCTAGAACTTTTCAGTGAATCAACTCAAGATTTTTTTTAAAAAAGATAAAATACATCATATACTCTTTAAAAATAAAATACATAAGTCTCTGCTTCCATTTCCAATCCAGTTTAGGTCTCCAAGGATTTTATCTAACCTCTATTACCTTATATCTGTATTCTCTTTTTCTCAGGCTGAGAAACTGGTTGTCAGTAATAGAAATGATAGAATATAGTTACTTATTTGCTTTGTTCTACAGTACAACAAAACAGCTTCAGAAATCCATCTTGAAAATTAAAGTTAATATTATTACAGAAAACTTTCTTTCTTTCTTTCTTTCTTTCTTTCTTTCTTTCTTTCTTTCTTTCTTTCTTTCTTTCTTTCTTTCTTTCTTATTTTTGTCATTAGGATATATATATTTTAACGGTTCGGCAGTCAAATCATTGTGTTTTTAACTCCCTTGGAATACTGAGCCAAAGAAAAGTAGAGAATAGTGGCCATTGTTCATTGAATACTTAATAAGCACATTGAATACTTAACCAAGCACTTCTCTGAGTGCTTTATAAGGAATAACTCATAAATTGGAAAATAAATGATAAGGTCAGTACTATTTTAGAGATGATGGAACTGAGGTAAAATCAGTTTAATAACTTTTTGAAGAGTATTTCGGTAGAAAGTGGCTGAACAGGAGTTTGAACCCCAGCAGTCTGGCTTGAAAGCCCATGATCTTAACCACGTTACCATCTAGGATTATTAGAGGAGGGAGAACATGCAACCCTTTAGAGAAGGAGAATCTGTAGCAACTTTTAGATTCCATTTTAGATTCCATAAGCTCTACCTAAAATTTGGCCTCTGGGACTGTTATTGTGAGGATTTTTTGTATAAGCTAACTACTTCCTTATGACAAATCTTAGACCGAGAGGACTTAATGGGATAATTTATATTGTGACTGAGAGAGAGTGGATATAGTGTCATCATCTTAATATGTCAAAAAGCACAGCTAAGTACATTTGTCCTCCAAAAGAACACCTATTTAAAAATGATTGTGGCCCACATCCTATCTGGTTTTGATTTTAAAAAATCATTGCAGTGCGTAAATAAAATCCTGTCAACTTTTATATAGAGAGTGAAATGTATTAACAATATAGTGGCGGATATACATTTTGGGGCTACATGAAAACTCAAGTGTCTCCTCTCTTGAAAGTCAAGAAAAGTCGTGTCATTAGCTGTTTGAGGTAAACATCTAGAATGGGATGGCTTTGCCTAAAATAGGACAGGGTAGTATATGTTTACTTTCAAAGTGTAAAAGCATCTATATCAATGGTCAAGGTAAATTCGTTGAACTTCGGGCTGTGCATTGGTGGTTTCAAATCTAGGTTTTTGTTTTGTTTTGTATTTATTTAATAGAATATACTCTCATAGCAAGTGAAGGCAATGAGTAAAGAACTAAAAGATGAAAAAGAAATGTAAGTGTCATGCTCGAAAGAGTGATTTCCTTAAAGAAATATGAACTACTGCATGCTTATAATACAACAGCTATGTTCACTTACTTGTAGGTTTATTTATATTAAGATAGAGGCAAGAGAAACTGAAGAACTCAAAGGTCAAAGGACACATTACATAGCAGAATGGTCTAACTGAAAAGACAGGGCTCTAGATTGCCTATCATTTTTCCTAGGAGGGGAACGAGCTAATCCTGTATTGTTCATTCCCCTTCCATGCCCTAGAGGTCTCTGAGTGGTTTTACTCATGTGACTTTCAGAGACTGATGCCTCCCTGTGAGCACTAAGTTCTTCAAGAGGACTTACTGATGATACTCATTGCAATATATTAATCAGAGCAGGGGCTCTCTTGGTTAAAGGAAACTGAGAGGGGGAGGAGGGAATCTAAAGTCAGAATCGTATAAATCGAAGGCTTAAAAACAAACAAACAAAAATGTTCTTTCTTACATTTCTCATTCAAGAAGCTTTGCAAAGGAGATTTATTGTGTATTACTTTATCTAAAGGCCAAGGAAGAGTTTACTCATTCAAAACCCCAACAAATGATATTTACTTCATGTAAGAGTTATGAAGAACAGCTATAAAACTGCATGACTCCAAGTGGGGATATGTCTTCTTTTATGAAAAGGGCAAATATTCCTTTAACAAATACTTCCATCAGCGAATTGTTAATGGGGCTATCATAAAGGGCTTATGTGATGATCCAGGAGATAATTGAGAAATTTGGGATGCTTGTTCTTTTCTACCAAATCTGGCTTATGTTATTTCTGAGCCAAGCTGTTGACCTTTTCTTACTTCTTTTGTTAAGCTGTGGCACCAAAAGGATTATGTTCCCAAACAATTTTAGAGAACCTTTTCACCATGAGAAAAGTAGAGGCTTAAAATTATTGAATACCGCTGCATTTACCCTATTTAATTGGAACACGTTAATTAGATCTAATTGCAAAGTTGTTTTAATTGGAAAATCAAGCATTGCACTGATATTGGTGTGCATGATTAAACAAAGTAACTGAGGTCACCAGTAGATTGTGTAAGATTCGTGTCTGTGATTGATTAAGTATGAAAGTTAATCAATTTAATTTATGTGATTGATGTTGATTCTTTCCTTTTGAAATTGCCTGTTTGTATCCTATTTTATCAAGATACTGTGTGTGGAATGTCAACTACAGTAGCTCTTCAATTTGTTTATTTTGATATAATGATGTGTTTATTTCTGATCTAAGCAATTTTAACATGGCTTTTGTGTCACTAATTAAGATTTTCAATAACTTGAGATAAAATTAGATTTTTCTAATAAGAAAATTTAATTTTCCTGGGGAAACAATTCAAACATCATGGAAAACTTAACCTATTAGTTCCATTAGTGGAATTGATGGTTTATTGTCTTAAAATAAACACCACATAGCTCAGGAGCAAAGGTGTCCCTTTTTTAATCACCACAGTGTCAGCGTGCTTTATACTTCCCAGCAACTATGATGATAATTATAACAATAATGAGATGAAGGATATTTATATAGTTGTGTATATAAATGTGTGTGTGTATGTATACACATATGTGTATATATGTATGTGTGTATATATGTATACACACATACATATATATGTTTACACACATATATACACATATATACACATATATGTGTATATACGTGTGTGCGTATATATACACATATGTGTATATATGTATGTGTGTGTATACATATATATACACACACACATACATATATATGTTGTGAAAAAAAAGTTGGTGATCAGAGATATTTGGAATTGTGGGTAAGGAATTGTGAAATTATATTATACCCATACTAAGTTCTCCAACTAGACTTATCATCCTTTAATCATTTCTTTAGCTCAAAAATGAACTATTGATAGTGCCTTTTTGGCTCTCTATTTCTTGTTATTTGATGAGCACCACTAAAACGACACAAGGATTACTTGGCCTTATGATGCTGTAAGACTAAGAATCAAAGGATTCTTACATAGCTGGCAGAAGAGAATCTATTCCATTAAAATATGTAGGTATTTAAAGACTGATTTGTTGATCACTTCATCTTTTCTATCACTCCAACAGACCTAGCTCTTCCAGATCTTTAAATATCATTCTCTCTGGACTTAAGAAAAGATGGAAAGAAAATAAAAATAGAAGTCTACAACCTGAGCTTAATCACAGAAAAGCTTTTCAGGAGAAATTATCCACTTTCATGTTACTGTTTTAAAAATGTGTCTTTTATTTCCTAAATCTGAGAACTAAGCTTTTTAAAATTTCTTGAAAGCTATTAGCACTTGTTTTATTATTTAGAGAGTGATGCTGAAAAATTATATTGAATTATCCTGTATCTCTTCTTTGGCATTTAAATAGTTGCTTCTCATTTCCATGCCTCCTTCCATGGTCTTAATTTAAGCCTTTTGGCAAAACTATTGCTCCAGCCTCTTTCCAACTACCATACCTCCATATATTCCCCAATGGATCCTACTAGAAGCTAAATCTCAACATTGCCTTCAGGCTTGTGGTTCTTAGTTATGCTATTGCAAACCCTTGGTTAGGCACTTTAGATATGTTTTTCTCGTGGAATTCTTAAAAGATATTTTTATAGTAAAATGTCAGTAGCTCAGATTTTAAGAAACTTGCCCAAGATCAGGAATCTGGTAAGAGTTCCAATTGGTATTATAACTGCAGATTGAAAATATATTCTTTGTATCTGCTTTCTAAATGTTATTCTCTTTCAGAGAATTAAATCATTTTCTATATATTTTAAAAATACTCTAGAGATTCACCATTAATTCAAGCATATTTCACTATAAAATAATTTACATAATTGTGCTGCAGATTTTAAACCTACAGAAGCTATACAGGTATCTTTTTTTAATTATCAGTGTTAAATAAATTAGCATCCAATTTGCATGCCTTTTATTTGTTTTTCTTGCCTATTTCATCTGATTAGACCTTCCAGTATAGGTTGAATTTTAGATAGAATCTGTGAAGCGGATATTCTTACCTTATTTCTAACCTAACAGGAAAAAAACATTCAGCCTTTCAGCATTAAATATGATGTTAGCTATAGGTTTTCTGTAGATGACCTTTATCAGGCTGAGAAAGTTCCTTTCTATTCCTGGTTTGCTGAGGATTTTTATCAGGAATGGATAATGGATTTCTTCAAAAGCTGTTTTCTGTATTTACTAAAATGCTCATGTGTTTTTTCTTTTTCCAATTGCTAATCCGATGAATTACATTAGTTTTTGAATTTTAAACCAGCCTTGCATTCCTGGGATAAAGCTCATTTGGCCATGATGTGTATCCCTTTTTATATATTGCTAGATTGGCTTAAAATTACCTTTCAAATTTTTGCATCTACGTTTTAGAGAGATATTGGTCTGTAATTTGCTTACCTTGAATGGTGTTCATCAGACTTTGTAGCAATATAATGCTAGCCTTAAAGGATGAATTGGGAACCATCCTCTTTCCTATAATATTTTACGAGAGTTTGTATAGAAATGGTATTATTTTCCCTTAAAAGATTTATGGCAATCACCTGTAAAGACATTCGGACTTAATGTTGTCTTTGTGGAGAAGTCATTACCTACAACCTGATTGTCTTCAATAGATGTAGGGATATTCGGGTTAAGTATTTTTTCTTGAGTGGATTTTGGTAGTTTGTGTCTTTTAAGAACCTCTTTTCTTTTCATCTAACCATGGATTTTATTGGCAGTGAGTTTCTTTCAAAATACACTATGTTATGTATTTAATTTTTATAAATTTGCAGTAATGCTGCTTCTCTCATTCCTGATATTGATGATTTGAGCCATCTTGCCCTTTTTTCCTGATTGGTATGGGGAAAGGGTGGCCAGTGTTTATTATTCTCTCAAATAATCATTTTGGGTGCTCTGATAGCATAGTTTTGATTTCTAATTCAGCCATTTGATCTTTAATATGACTTTTATTAGCCCTACCTTTTCTCATTTTTTCCTGTTTCTTCTGTCAGTATGCTATATGATCACCTGTTTGGTAGACTATGCTGTGTGAAATCATGCAATTTATTTATTGGTGTTGCATTTTTCTAGATAACAGAAACCTACCAACTCAGGAAAAATGCACATAGAAGAATTGGGACAGCATACCTTGTCAGTAAAAGCTCAAGACAGATTTTTAGAGGAAATCCTTTTTTATTCTACTGAAAGCCAAGGTCAAGGCCGGGAATCTCCCTTAGTGCCTCCCTTGTCTAGCACTGTTTTTATTGTTTTTGCTGGTATTTTTTTTTGTTTCTGGAAGACCACATCACGTCTCCACCTAGACCAAGACACTGCTTCTTATCCTTGAATGACCATTAAGAATCAAGCCTCTAGTTTAGATATTGCCAAATACTTCAGGATAGTTGTAGCAACAGGTGTCTACTCTGCTTTTTCAGCTATCTTTATTCATTTTGGACTCTTTCAGTGAAATATTCTAAGTTCCTGTCATCATTCTTCATTTGTTTTCTTCACTATCTTTATTATCACAACTGAGAATCTTCCCATAGTAACATATGAAACTAAGACTTAATTAACTACTCCAAGTTTAGGTTGATTAGAGTAAGATATATATTCTTCTTCTGAATTATTATTATTATTGTGCAATTTTATAACTGTTACCTCAATTTTATCATTCTGTTTAACTAAACACAAAATGTTCTTATTTTCAAAAGTCACTTAAAATTCATATTTATAGTTTTCATTCTGGGTATTACAACCACTGTTACTTCATTAAAAAGAAATTAATTTGCCTTTCTCATTTCTTTATTTAGATTATAGCATCATATACTGATATAGTTTGTCTAAGAGAATGCACTTATGTTAGGACATTTTAGGACACAGTTTATTATACTTAGTATTTCTTACTTAGATATATGATTGTAACACAGTATGATTAAGTTTATAGTGTGTACTACTAAGATTTTTAATATCAATACATTTGTTGTCATGTTTGTTTCTATATTGCACAATGTGTATAGAATATTCACAGCCATATTCATTCACAAATATGTTTATATACTTTTATCACTGGCATCGGGAATTCAGAGGTAAAAGAGAGAGTAAAGGAAATCAAGTTTATAGTCCCCATTAAAAAAAATGCTTCTTACTCCATAAATTGCCATACTCTCTCGTTCGGGCTATAAATCTTCAGAATATGTACTTTAGAATATCTGTATATTCAGAAAACAGATATATAAAGAGAGGGATGTGTGTGTGTGGGGGGGAAACAGAGAGAGAGGTGTAAGTATTCATCAAAATAGAAGTCATTTACCGAAAGTACACTTTTGACAATTTACATGTCTTTTTTTAATTTTCATTTTGAAAATTTGATAATAAATTTCAAGCTCAAAAAAATGTGAACCCAATTTTTTTTTTCCAGAGTAGGAACACATTTGGCAGGCATCAGGACAATATCAACTAAACTTCTTCACATATACTTTTTTCACAATTCAATTTGACCTTGAATGGGATTGCTTTTCTAGCTGCAAGTGCTGTTCTTAAATATATGATGCCTACCGTGTTGTCAGATGAGTAGCAGATCTGAAATGTGCAAAATTAGAATAAGATGTGCAGCCAGGTGCGTAGAGTCTGTAAAGGCCAGACCAGTTCTGTTGCGATGAAGTGTTAACTTGAAAGGATTGTTAGTCATAAAAATGTCCCCCACCACGTACTCAGCTACACTTAAATCCAGCTGGTTAATGCAGGCTGCACTTCTTTGCTTGAGGTGAAATTCACATGAACTATAAATGCTTGATCAGGACTACTTCCCTGGCTTTGGCTGGCCAGAGAGACCCAGGGAGAGAAAAGCTCTAGGCCGGAAGCATCTTGCTGGTCAACTGTTGCCAGTCTGCAGCTTAGAAATGAAGAAAGAAACAGGGCATCATTAGGCTGCATGGAGAATTTAGGCTTTTTGACATTTTGTTTCCTGACCTCTCGCTAGTGTTGGCTATTGTCCATTCATTCATTCCCTACTACCAAAACAAAACAAAACAACAATAACAATAACAACACTAAAAATCTTCCAGTCTGGAGATAGAGATCTCCTTTCTCTATATTCCATTTAGTCCCAGGAAATGCTCAACTTAGTCTGATAATTTGTACTGCTAGCACCATAGTCATCAGCAGGTTCTTATAAGAAGGGTTCCAACCTGGGCTGGAACTGAAAATATGGGAGATAGACTTGAGAAAGAGTGAGAGGCCTGGATCCAGATAAGTGAGAGTAGAAGGGATTGCTGCAGTTGTGCAAAGACAGAACCAACAGTGAAACTGAGCCTGGCATTTTGGAAGAACGTTAAAAATTATAGATATAAAGAATTTTCCACAAGATTATATATCACGATTCCACTAAATACAAAGGCTGATGCTCTTTGATGCATTTCTACACAAAACAAGAGATAAAACAAAGGAATACAGGTCAAACAAAAGAGAAGGATGTGTCAGAACAAGACAGATGTGACAGTGGCACATTAGGATGGGTAGTTTAGAACATTTCACTCCTTCAAGAAGGTTTATTGAGCCATTATTTTTGTTCCAGGCACTATACAAAGAACTGGGGGTGCTATAGTGTATAAAATCAGTGCTATAGTGTATACAATCTCTGGAATTTTCAATTCAGTATAGAAGAATAGCACCCAGAAATATAAAATTATAGCTATGTTGTTGCAGGAAAGGAGAGTTGGGTTATGAGAGATTATAATATGGAGACCACACTGAATACAGAGTTAATGCCTCCTTGAGAGAGTGAGTTTTGAGCTGAGACAGGAAGAAAACGTTGGCGATGTGAAAGGGGTCGGGGAGAAAGTTCCGGGCAGAGAAAACTGTATGCCAAAGACTCCGTGGCTGAAGGGAGCATATTAGTTGTGAATAATTAAAAATATGGAGCTCAAGTATGAAAAAGAGCATAGAAAAAAATGAGAACTCTGAGTTTGATTATTCATGGACTTGTACACAAATCTTGTCTGTGTCTTAAGAGAACTGGAAGCCAACTACGGGGTGAAGAGGGGACTTGCTCTCAGAGGAGATGTGTGCCGACTGGTAAGGATGCTACTTTGAGGAATGGAGAGGAGTGATGATAGGTTGTTCTGGAGTGCTATTGGAAGGGATAAAGAGAATAGGAAATATGAGATATATTTTGGAGGGAAATTCAGTATACAAATAGATGCAAGAAAACCAGGTACTACAGGTAATACCTGCCACCCCCACCCCAACAATAGCATTTGCCAGAGGTGTTTCACAGTGCTAGGGCCAGTATATCTTCAAAATAAATGTTGCTTTCTGGTTCAGGTTCAGAATGTTTAAATTCTTATTATGATAAGAATAAATCTTAGCATAGAAAGTACAGGTGCGAGGAGGTAATCAAAAGTATTTTGGTAAGGAGAAAAGTGTGTGCTGGCAGAGGGGAGCAAAAGATTTAGAAGAGAATTATGTTACTTCTTTCCTTAAGATTTTTTTTTTTCCTGAAGTGCATATAAATACCATTTCCTGCCTAAGCTTTGTGTGATTATGTGTATGGAGATAGAGAATGAAGGGAGATGGAAAATGGTAGTAAAGAATATAGGAAACTGACACATCCTACAATCCTGCTACTCATTTTCTTTGCTTTTTCCAGGAATCTAGAAGAGACAGAATCTCAGGCCCAAACTCAATCTTCCTAGATCAGAATTTGTGTTAACAGATCTCCAGGTAATTAGAGAATTACTATTTAAAAAATATATATGTAATAAACATCTCAGAGATAGGGTAGGGCACTATGCTACTAAACAATATTTGGCAAATTGTGGTCCTCTTGCTGCTCAGTCTCCTTCAGCATACGCATTCACACAACATGGCCTGAAGTGTTTTAAGTGTTATATGTGTGCTCAAACACTACATTTGTCATAGGTCTGTTTAATACTGTTCAAAATGGAAATAAAAGCACACCAACTTTTGAAAATGACAAGGGGTGAAAAGAAAATTGGTAACAATGACAAATGAAGAAGGAAAAAATAAGACAGAGCTCACATTAAAACATTTAAACAATCAAACAGAAAAACCTCAACCTGAATATTTAAGAAAGTGTGGCTAAGCAAAAACTTGAAAGATCGAAGACCTTCTTTCAAGTTGTCCTTGGAGGTTCTTGCAATGTCTCCCCTTTTCTTTCAAAAACAAATTGCCTACCATTTTAGCTGTCCATTGCAGTATAACAAACCACCCCCAAATTTAGTGGCTTAAAATAACAATTTAGTATTAAGTCTCATGCTTCTGTGTATCGTGTAGGTTCATCTGAGAAGTTCTGGCTTTGGGATATTTTTGATCAAATGGAGTCTGAGGTTACGGATGTTTGAGGGCTTGACACCCTTGTCTTATATTGTTCGTCATGTGACTGGCAGCTGGTTCTTGCTGTCCACTGGTAGCTAAGCTGGTATGTTGATTCAAATGGCTACATATGATTTCTCCATGTCCTTGCCTTGTCATTGAAGAGGGTGGAGGAGAGGAGAGGAGAGGAAGAGAGAGAGGGAGACAGGGAGAGAGATTTTTAAAGTGCATCAGACAAACTTAAGTAGAATTTCCACAGGTAAAACAGAATATATAATCACTACAAATTAGATGCTGTTTTCACCCCTCCCTAAATATAGATTTCATTTGCATCATCATCTAGTCTGCTAAATGTCATTTTTAAAATGTGAATTTTTAAATGTCAGCTAACAAGGAAGTCTGACTTCTCAATCTCTCTTGTTATTCTGACTCTACCAGTCTATTATTAAGGACATTTTAGCAGTTGATTGCTGGTATTCCTAATTAATCATTGGTTGTTGTAAATTGATTAAAGGTGACATAATTTTTAAAATCGTGTGGTATAGAATCTGCTGGATAGTTGCTTATCCCTGTCTTGGCAAAAATGCATTAAGCAGATTTGCACAAAGAAATATAATTGTAATATAATTGTTGAACTCCCACTGAGCCACAAATTACATGCTCTTAAAGACCATGGCTCAGGGGTTTCATAGCAGAAATTTCTGCTTTGGTTGGAAAAATGAATAAGAAACCTAGACAAACCAGAAAACCTTTAAAGTCTTTCTAATTTGATGATTTTATAATTCTAGCGTCCCTTCTACGGGACATGATCAAATCATAGTGGGCTCTTTCCTCAACTCAAGCCCCTTAGACGCTTTGTAAAAGAGACTCAATTAACTGCTGCTCCATAGTCACAATCAAATGATCTATCCTGTGAAAAACCTGACTCTCTAATTAATGTTGCAGCATATGTGCATTAATCTGTTTGTTTCTCCGGTTCTCTAATGAGACACTAACTCACTACAAGATCTTTCTTAAAAAATAATAAACTGAGTGACTCGGCAGGACACCGTCACCTAATTAATAAAATGGTGACAATTTTAAAATCCCTATGCTGTGATTTTTCTTTAAAGAAAACTGTTCTGCAGATTTGCAGAAGGACACAAGAAAGGATGTAAATTTAGCAGTTAGCAACCTTTGACTAAACAAACAGGGGATTAGACAGAGTCAATGCTGCTGGAAAGTATTACCCCCAAACTGTCCAGGAAATCTGGAAATGCAAGAAAATAAATCTGCATCAGAGGAAATGGTCTGTTTATAGTGACATCTAGTGGTATTCATTTTCATGCTCGCCTATTCCTAACAATTCCTGAGGAAAATAACAAATACAGAAATATATTATTTTATTTTTTATCAGTACAACCATGTAATTGATATAACATATAATTGGAGTAACAGAAATAAGTATTTCACAAAACTATATGAATTGGTATCATCTGAGGATTTGAGGAATCTATTTTTAAAAATGCTATATGTGAATGGGTTACAACTGGGATGATGACCATAAGAAGTCCCCTCTCATGCATAAATAGGCATATTTCTTGGTGTTGAAATATATGACCATGGTTTTTTTTTTGTTTTTTTTTTTTTAATTAAAGATGAGTGAAACCAACCAATTAGGAGATCCATGGTATAAAATACCTTTGTGAAAAACAAATTATCTTGTGGTCGATTTATCTTAAACTAATAACTAGAAGGACTATGTCCCCAAAGGGTTAAAATGCAGAATACTGGCAACTTCTATTTTGTGATGGTTTACACGGAAGAGTTTGACTCACTCTGATAAAAATATGTATGTGCATGGCTGGAGGGGGTGGTGTGAATGTGAGAGCACAGAATAATTAATTGTACATTTATCCTGACACTTAGGGTAAACCTTTGTTTAGAGCACTTTTTTTTTATGGTTGAGTTTAAAAGAAGATTAAATTTTTGAAATAAAATATAATTCTTTGAAATAATAAGCAAAAATTCATAAAAGTTATAGCCTCCTTACAATCTAAGGACTTATGGAATGGCTAAGTAATATTCCCTTGAGTTGCTTCAGAAGAGATGTAATTTTGACAACACTTTTTCAGAGGAAGGTTTTGCTTTGCACCGATTATGGCATTTGTCCTGAGTGAGCCCATGGGGAAATTCATTCTCTGCATTACTCTTGACATATCTTCTGGATCATTTTAAGACAGACCTCATCCATTAGAGACAGATGACTTCATTCAACAATTCATTCAACTAATACATATGGCCCCTCATGTGCCAACCGTGGTGAATGAGTCTGAATCAGTATAAATTCTTAATCCTTGAAAGTCCATGTCTGCACCTATTTTTTGAAGAAGAAGTCTTACTTGGTGCCACACAATTTCTGTCTCTAGCTTTGTCTGTGGGCTATCTTTCAGCAGTTGTCATCAATATTCTGTGATGTTAAATATGAAATTTCAGAGTGTCCTTGAAGTTTATGTCTGTCCACTTGTTCCTCTCTACTTCAAGGCACATAAAATCTGCCTTGACCTTTGAGATCATTTTTTCCTTTCGCAAGCTGAATCCCACACACCCTGTCACAGTGAACATTACTTCAAATACTCACCATTCTACTATATTCTCCCATGTGGTAACCATTTTGCTTGCAAGTGTCATGGGTGAATATTTTGAAAGACCAAATGTGACAATAATATTTCCAAGTTCTATTCCGAGCATTAAAAAAATAAAAAATAAAAAATAAGACCTCCTTAGAATATATAATGAAGTTAAATAATTTGACTTTTTCAGGCAGTAAAATGTATCACTGAAGCATAAATTAGTTATACAGTGGCATCATTTAAATACCACTTCTTGCCCACAGAAGAGAATTATGGTAAACAGATTCATAGAATTTCTAGCCTAAAAATTTGTCTGGATGTTGTAGGGCATAGCCACAGGCAGATTTCAGAAGACTTTTAAATATAGGAATTGAAAATGCTTCATACATGTACCTAAGAATAAGGAGAAAAAATTTACTTTTAACATCTGTCCACAGGCTTGAATTTGACTGACTTACAAAATCTTCCTAAAGGAACAATATCAGGATTCAGTTAAAATATTTAGCAATTCAACATGTCAAACACTCCAGGTACATTTGCAGTCTTAAGAATAAATGCAGTACCCTTCTATCACCTTTGGTTTTATTGTGTGCTGAAAAATGTAGTGTCTGCCTGGCAAAGTGTCATTTTTCCCAGTCTAAAACAAAGTATCAGTGAGATTTTGTGATTTTTGACAGTGTCCGGAATCTCTGCAGTATTTTGTGAAAGTCATTTTGATGGTAGCATACAGTCAATACTACATAAAGGTGTCTACATGTACATATTAAAATTTATCAGTGATAACTTGAAATAAGTAATGGAATATTTATCTTTACTGTCATGCCACCTAAAGTGTCACATTCTTATGTGTTAACAATGATAATAAATATCACCAATGTTTCTTATTGCTTTACTTAGAGAATAATCAGCCATATATAACTCTCTTATCTCTCCTTTTTCTGTATTACACTGCTTTTATTTCATCTAGCTGAATACTTCAAGATACATAAATCTAATCTAAATTTCAGTCAGTTGATGTTCATCTTTCTAGGGTTTATCTAGCTTTCATGTTCAGATTGAGTTCCATCTTCTCCGTGGATTATTTGCTTACTCTGGCCTCATGGTTCTCAACTCATATTGGAATCACCCATGGAGATATATATATATATATATATATATATATAATATATTATATATATAATGTGTATATATATTATATACACACACATATATAATATATATACACATACATATACACACACATATATACGTGTAGTACATATATATATGCATGTATTATATATACACACACACATATATAATATATACACATATATATGTATAAAATGTGTGCATATATATGTGTTTGTATATATATGCATGTATATATATTCATATCTTTATTTCAGATGAATGAAAACAACCAATCTGAAGATTTATGGTATAAATATCTTTGTGAAAAATAAATCAACTCATGACAGATTTATCTTAAAGATAACTAAAAGGACTATATTCCTAATATATATATATAAAATATATATATAATATATACATATATATGTATATACATATATAACATATATATATAAAATTAGACTCCAACCTAGACCAGACATTCTGTATTCCAATTTCATGATCTACAGTGAAATTTGAGTAAATATATTTTGAAGAAAACCTTGATGATTCTAATCATATAGACATGGTTAAAAAAATTTTTAATTCTGTCCTTTTGCTTCTGCTCTACCACTAATACTCATTTTTCTTTTTTGGTGTGTGTGGGTATATAAGCTGATGATACAAAATTTTCAAAATAGAACACATATAGTCGAAAATAAACCTCCTTCTTTACTCTAATTCCCAGCCACTCAGCTGTCCCCTCCAGAGGCAATCACTATTACTAGGATCTCGTATTTCCTGAAGAAATAATGTATTCACTAACAGACATGATTTTTCTTTCAACAAGTGTCCTCCTCTGCTTCCTATTTACCATTTAAAAGATACACTACTGTGCAAACTCATATGAATATTACTTTTCAAAATATTTGATAATTCATATCAACACTTCTCTGTATTAGGACATGTAATTTTGTTTCCTTGTTTTTAATAATGGTACAATATTCCATTTTATGAATAATAATACTAATCCATGTAATTGGCCCCTGTTGCAATATTTGAATCTATGTTTTTGCCTATTCAACACTACATCACATGTGTGAGACTATTTATAGAATAAATACTTAAAGTGGATGTGCTAGATCCAAGATATTTTACATCTCTCATTTCAGTAGTTAATACCAGGCCACCCTTCAGAGATACTGGATGATTTGACACTTTCACAAAACAATAATATGCAAATGCTTTTTTCTCTCTTGCCAATACAAGTATACTGGGAACATTATAACTATCAGTCTAACAGATGAAAATAACTATTTCATCGTGATGATAAATGTCCATCTTTTCTTAGTGATGAAGTTGAACACATTTTCTTATTCTTAAGAACAATTTATATTTCATCTTTTGTGTACTATTTGTTAATATCCTTCACTTATTTTCCTATTGGATTATTAGTTTTTAACCTATTGATTTTAAGGTTTATTTTATATATTAACAAAAGCATTCTTTCATCTTGAGTTGCATATGGTGTTATTTTCCCCTATGTATAACTTTTTTTATTCTTCTATTAGAAAATTTCTTAAATTGTTTTTAGTTGCTTAGGTTTTGAGACATAACAGAAAGGATCATTATCCTCTGAAACTAGTTAAGTATCATAAAAGCCTCATATTTCTATCATTTCACTTTTATATCTAATATTTGATTAATCCACAATTTACTTTGAATTTATAAATCACATTTATCAATATTTGCTTTTTTATATTTTAATATTTATTTACATACTGCCTCCTGTATTGGATTTAAATTGACATAAAAACGTTAATACAATATACATGAATGACTTTAAAATGAGTGAAAACAATAAAGAAAAAATTGATTTAAATAAGGCAGAGACATATGGAGTTTAGTATATAAATCACATGTAATGAAGAAAAACTTTCCATTTAAAAATGGACTACAAAGATGTTTGATAGACAGCGTGAGAAGAAAATATGATATTATAGAATCAATAAAATTAACATCTCCTTACTGGCATGTGCTCCCGTGTCCCCACTCCCCCCGCACCCCCCACCCCCACACCTTGTTTATCAAGGGAATCAAAATATTTTCTAACACTTAAAAGAAATTAAGTGTTTTTCTGGTAATGAAGATTAAGAAAGTGATAAGGAACACTGGAAAATATTCTTAAACACTGAGCAAATTTCATTAATCTATTTGTTTATTATTTTTTAATAAGGCTGGCAACATCAAAACAAAGCCGCATGGTTGTTCATCTTTAAGAAGAGGGTAACCTGTATAAAGTTGTAGTGTAAATAAACTTGTAGTAATTGGCATTATTTCTAGAAAGTGACCAAATACTATTACTTTTAGCTAATTTCTGTCTATATTTTATAAATTTGTTTAGTCTCACTGAATCTTTGGTAAATAAAAGTAAAAAATATATATATTTAGTTGTTTTAGTTTTATATTTCTAAATGAGGAAACATACTATTCTACCTAAAATTTTCACATGGTTATGTCCCAATATCTTATCTTGGTTGAATTCACAACACTTATTTGATGTTTCATGCTTTAAATATTAACTGTTTGTAAATGTATTGCCTTTTCTCTCAGATCATTTATAATAGTAACTATAATCACTATTTATAACTACATTTTTATCTTATTCCATATTTTAATGTATTACACTTTCTGATTTTTTTTTTTTTCCTTTTCTTTTCTGCTCTCTGTTATCTATCTGGCTTTGCCATCTGTTGACTTAGATGATGTAGACCCTGTCTGTTCTCCTGATGATTGTCTTTTATACTGATTTCCATATATTTTTTTCTATTGATTCATTAGGTATATCAGCTCTTTAAAATGCTGTCTTCAGTACTTTAAAGATGTTCATTTCTTGTTCTTTTCTATAACCAGTACTAATATTAAAATTCTTATGCCAATCAGGTGATCTTTCTGTAGAGGAATTTTTCGTTATCATTTGATCTTTAATGTTCTTAAATGTCACTAAAATGTGTCTATGTGTGAGTTTTGTTTTCTCTCTCCTAATTATTACTCTATTAATGGTTTAGACCTGAGGTCTATAATTTTGTTATACTAGTGTATTAGTCAACTCAAGCTGCCGTTACAAAATACCAGTGACTGAGGGACTTCAAAACAGAAATTTATTTTTTCACAGTTCTGAAGGCTAGAAGTCCAAGACAAAGGTCCGGTTGATTCAGTTTATGATGAGAGTTCTCTTCCATACTTGAAAAGGTTGTCTCTTGCTATGTTCTCATACGGCTGTGATCACTGAATGATTCCAATACTGTGAACCTAGATCTCGCTTGCAGAATCACAGCCTTAAATATGTCTTTTTAACCTAGACTTCACTCTTTCCCATCCCCACCCAACACACAGATATTCTCTTTTACAATGTCTTTCTTTCTACCTAGAGTTTTCATATATTTATTTACTTTTATTTTTATTTTTGATTATGATTATATTATTTTGGTTGTTAATTCCTACGATTCATGCTTTCCTCATATTTCTGTAGATTCCTTAGTATTGACTTTTGAAGAGAGGACCAGGTGCTTATCTTATTTGCACTTTAATTAAAACGAGAAGCCCCTCCATAGTTCCTTATTATAATTATAAATGTTATGTTTTCTTTTTCTGATTATATATAGTAGAAAATATGGATAATACAACAATCGTAGAAATAAATTTTATCTATTCCTCAACTCTAAGATAACAAATGATTTCAGTGTCTCTCTTTAAAAAAAAATCACATAGATAAATAATTGACAGTTTCTATTAAGCATTATGGGTTAGAAGTCTTCACCCAAATGTAGCTTTTTATCCCCTATATCAAATGTTAAATTTCTGAACAGAAATTACATTTTCGGAGCTAAATGTTCTCTTGTTATGTTTGACTCTCAATAACGTAAATTTTCGTAGACTCCACATCTTTTACTTAAGCTCGTTCATTCAAATTGCAGGAGATTCACATCTGTATTCCTTAGGTAGGGGTAAAAAACAGATGTATGTTTGAATGTTTGAAGAATACCTGTCACTCTTATGATTACTGGTAACAATAATGTCACATTTCTGAAATACTTATCAGAATTCACAAGGCTAGGGAGGTAGACAAGGGAAAATTTTAAATAATTTCTTTCATTCAAAAGAAAGAAGGAAAAAAGAAAAAAAGAAAAGAAGGAAGGGAGGGAGGGAGGAAGGAAGGAAGGAAGGAAGAAAGGAAGGAAGGAAGGAAGGAAGGAAGGAAAAAGAAAGAGAAGAAAATTCACGAGGCTTGCATTGCTAATAAGTGATCACTGAAAGTATAGAAATAGCATAACTACATAGCTTAAAGCTGTAGAAAGAATATTATGAAATGACTTTGTTTACCTCTCTCCTTTGCCATCTGTCTTCTTTCATGAGTGTAGCAACCTTTGGATTAAGCACCGTGGAAGTTGGCTGGAACCAGAAACACGACAATAGGTTAACTTATGGACTATGTAAAAAGTCAGTAACTTACTTAAAAAAAAAAAAATGCATTATTCTGAATGCTAAATAATAATGACGATATCAACTGATAACACAAATCAAACAATTATTTTAGAACTGTGCTGTGTGTTTTCTTTTGGTTATCTTGTTTAATACTTACAGCATAATAGAGTAAACTAATTATTAAGGTAAAGGTCATGTTTGAGTTAGTCCGTTATTTGTTTGTGTAGCAATTATGTATTGAGAGCCTACAATTTTCTAGGCAATGTGGAAGAGCTAAGGGTCATAAGGTAGACACTTCTTTCTAGGAACTCACATACCAGTGAGGTACAAGAAAAAAATACAGAAGCAAAAAAATAAATAGTTAAATAAGTAAATGAAATTGCAGCTTGTAAAAAGTGCTTCGAAGGAAATATATAAGATAGGGTAGACTGGGGAGAAGTGGTTAGAGAGTACTTTCTCTAAGAGATGATTTTTGAGCTGAGATTTAAAGGATGAGAAAAAGCCAACCACATGCTCACCAGTGTTCCAGATAAGCAACTAAGCTTATAAGTCTTGAAATGAGAATGAGCATTATATACAGTCCATCTTGCTCCCTGGTAATATTCCTTGCTCTAAAGGCTGTTTTGTCTGTTAATATATAGTTACTCCATTTTTTTTTTGATTAGTAGTTGCATAGCATATTTTTAGAATCCATATACTTTAATCCATTTATATATTTATATATAAAAAAGGTTGTCATAGATGTATAGACTTTTTTTTTTAATCCATTCTGACAATTCGACTTTTAGCGAATGCAAATCGCTACACTTAATAAAATTTTCTGTATATTTGGATTTAGATTTATCATTTCATTAATTTACCCTCTATTTTTTATCCTGTTTCCCCTTTCTTGCCTCTTTTTGAATTATTTAAACCATTTTTAGTATTTTATTTTACTTTATCGGGTTTTTGATGATATCACTTAGTATAGTGTTTTAGTGGTTTCTCTATAGGGATTATGGCACACATGCTTTTTTTTTTTTAATATAAATTCTATAAAGACAGTGTTTTACCACTTCAAATAGTAAACAGAAAATTTAACACAGTACAGGTTCTTTTACTCTCCTCTTGTTATGCTGTGGTTCTCATATACTACAGCTAAATCTATTGAGTATCTAATTAGAAAATGCCATAATTTTGCTCTCAATCAATGTGCGTATTTTAAAGATCTTAAGAGGAGAAGAATAGTTTGTTATATTTATTCAGATGCTTACCATCTCTTTTGTTATTCCTTATGTTACAGGTTTCTTATTGGTGGCAAATCCTTTTAGTTTTATTTCACTTTCATCTCTAAGGAATATTTTCATTGGATGTAGAATTCTAATATCGATTTTTTTGTAGCACTTTAGAAATGTTTCACTTCCTTCTGACTGCCATGGGTTCTGATATCAAATTTATAATAATTCATATCAGTATTCTCCAGATGTAATGAGTACCTGGCTGCATTTATGATTTTTGTATTTGTCTTTAATTTTAGAAGTTTCATTATGATGTCATTAAGTGGCTTTTTTGAGTTTATCCTGCTTATAATTTCCTGAGCCTTCCTTTTCCTTCTATTGGTTGATGTCCCTCATCAAATTAGAAACATTTTCATTTGCTTTTCTTGAGACATGTTTCTCTGTACCACATACTTTTGGTTTTCTCTTTCTGTGATTCAGATGGCACCAGTCTTAGACCTTTTGATATTGTCTCACAGTACTCTGAGGCTCTGTTTATTATTTTTTAAAATTATTTTTCTCTATTTTTTAGAATGCTTAATTTCTCATGATCTATTTTGTAGTTATCTGCCTTTTTAGGCTGTCATCTCCATTTTCCTATTTAGGCCATCTAGTGAATTTTCTTTATCGACTGTTGTATTATTCAGTAATAAAATTTCCATTTGATTCATCTTTATATATTCTAATTCTTAGCTCAGACTTCCAATATTTCTATTCATCACACTAATGTTTGTATTTGCCTATTAAAACATGGTTATAATAGCTGTTTTAATGTCTTTACCTGATGAATACAACAACTCTGTCATCTCGGTTTTGGTATCTATTGATTGTTTTTCTAAGTGTTAAAATAAGTCTTTCCTGATTCTTCATATACCAAGTAAATTTGGAAAATATCATGGACATTTTGAATATTGTGTTATGAGACCGACATATTTAAATCATAAGAAGGTTTATTTTCTTCTTTTAGTAGGTGATTGATCTATTTTGGTTTAAGGTAAAAGCTCTGATCTACCTTTTTTGTATTGTATTTCCAATTCAGTGCAGTTTTTAAAGTGTTTGGAGTGCCTTTTAGGTCAATTGTTGTGTCTACTTTCTAGCAGCCATTCTGGTCCTGATAGCAGCCTGCATAGTAGCTTAGTGTCAAAGACTTTGATATCCTATTTAGCATCAGATCTCCTCATATTCAGCTCAGAAGTAACCACAGGAGTCTATACACAACTTTATGGGGTTAGTCTTTGTCTCTTCATCTCTCTACTCTCTGCAATCTCCCTGATATTTCCAGGTTCCCTGAAGACTTCGTTCCAGATTTTCTGGTCAGAGAACTCGGACGTTAGTTTACCTGCTTGTCCATGCATTTCTCACAGTGTCTGAGTTATCCAATCTAGAATAACATCTTACAGGACCTTTATTTCGCACCATACAGTGTGGTCTTTTCTCTGTACAAGTCATTTTGATGTCTCTCTGACTGTTTGTAATTAATACGATTCTTTAATTACCTTCCTTTGGTCTACTAGTCTCTGATGAATAACTGTTATTCAGAACATCCACTTAATGAAGAATGCTCACAGCCTTCTAGATCTCTAATCATCTGAAATTTAGAACTTGAAGAGAACCTGGTTTCCTGCTTGTTAACAAATCATTATGATCTTTCAACAATTTATTCCATCAAAATTTTTTATCCTAAATCAGGAAAGATATATACATACACATATTATTCACATGCACATACTGCATACATACTCATATATACTATTCACATACACACACACACACTGTATTTATACACACATAGACACTCACACACATACTAGTAAGCAAGTTGGAGTGACCTCTGTTTTCTACATTCTATCTGTAAAATTCTCTCAGGTAATAGTAGTCATGTTTCTCCAGAAAATGAGACAGAAACAGAATGGTATCTAATTAAAATGTTTACAATATTTCCCATGAGATATAAGCTACTGACATTTTCCAGACTGTAAGCCAAGAAATGCTTAGATACAGATGTACTTTGCAATCTACAATTGTCATGCAATGAAAACATAACTTAGACACAGTTCAGATTAGATAACCTTTCTTTAGAACTTAGAAATTAAAAGTTAGGTCCTACGAGAATTTATGGTAAGTTGAGCAGCTCATCTCTTCTCTAAGTAAATCAAGAATTCATTTGCTCTGCTTCATAGGCCATCTTCCTCGAGAGTGGTTTCTAACATCTGTATCTGAATCTGCCAAAACCGTAGTTACTTTGTCATATATCCTTCTCCTTCCAACTGCTCTTATCTCTCCCTCCACACTCTGCTCTTTCCTCTAATTATCAGTCCAGATTTACAGCATTGTAATATTTCTAAGATGTGAATGATAATGTTGATCCCAGCTCCTCTTAACGGCCCTGTTCCTTAATTCCTCACAATATCGTGCATTCATACATCCAAATGGCAAATGTTTATTGAGCAACTACCTGGTTCCAAGAGCCTTGAGAGGGATGGGGATTTGTCAATTAACAATGTAGAAAGAACTCCTGTTCTCATAAAACTTGTGTTTTAGTTCAGGGAGGACACAAACCATGAACAAGAAATAAACAATCCATATTACTTTCTATAGTGATGAATACACTACAGAAAATAAACTAAGGACAAAGATAGTGATGAATGATGGGGAGGGTAATTTTGGCTTTTGCATTCAATCCCTCAGAATGCAATTCTTCATTACTTGTTCCAGAGTTGGTGTTTTCACCCATAGAGGCATTCATGAGGCTACTAAATCCTCAGCTTATTTCCTGTAATTCTATTTTATAAGTGTAAAATAACCATTTTTAGGACAATAATGGAGAATGCACTTTGTCACATCAAGCTTAATTTCGAATTAGTGATAGATGCAGGTCTTCGCATTGTTATCTAGAGCGTGCTCAGTTCCCCTTGTCTCCCTCTCTTACCTCCAGACCATGCCCAGAGGTCCTTTTCTAATAGAAACATGTATTTATTTATTTTTTCTACTTATAACTTTTCAAAAAAATAACAATAACCTTTGTGAGGAAAGGAAAAAATCCTGAGCAATTGAGTCAGAACTTATCCTTAAGCAAATTTCTTTCTTTTACTAATCACTGTGTGCGAAAAGGTGGAAATATACAGATATTCTTCCCTTGAACAAAGAAATGAATTGCAGTTGGGTAGGTAGGGGAGAGATTTTATTATTTTAATAACATCATTTAAAATAATACCTTAATGCTTTGGAACTAAGGTAAGCATTCCAAGTTCAGATTGCTGCTAAACCAGATTTTACCTAGAAAATCTGCAGACACATTTAGAAGCCAAGTGTGAATTTGAGTAAAGAATGAGTATAACAAATCATTCTAAATTACTAAGGAACCTATATTAATGAACCTCCATGCCAAAATAGCAATGTTGAAACCTTAGGAAATTTCCTTTTGAAATATCTATGTATATGTACGTGTGTGTGTGTGTGTGTGTGTATTTTTTTTTTTTACAGAAAATGATGCTTTATATTATCTTTGGTAATCTGATTTTTTTCTTTTATATCAGGCACTGTGCTAGGTTTAATAGTAAGTATAGCAGATAAAGTTTCTGCTCTCACTGTTTATGACATACTGCATCTTTCCATGTTGATAAATATTCATTATCACATAAACTCCTACATATATTACTTAAGTATTCCATATATTACTTAACCTTGCCCTAATGCCAGACATTTGATTTGTTCTCTAACTTTTTCTGTTATTCACAATAATTCTCCTGTGAAGAGACCAAATGTCCCTTGCCTCCTATTCGATTCAACTTGACCTCCCACCATCTCATTTAGTTTAGAGCCAGTTGTTGGTCTGATTGGATTAAAGTCATTCACACTACTGTAAGGACTATTTTCCATAAATATCAGAAGAAAAGTTTAATCCAAAATGTATAGTGGTTTTTTGATACTGTCAAATTCAGCCAACATAAATTCTTTAACAGCCGTTTTGGTGAAGATCAACTTCCCAAATACTGAATTTATGGAATGATGAATTTTAGACACCTAACACTTCCTCATTTATATGATTGGATGAGCTTTACCTTAAACACAGGTATTTCTCTTTAGTTTTGAGGACTTACTCTTAACTACCTTACCTTTCTGTGCCCCTGATTGTCTTCCTATCCCTTTGCCCTTGCATTTATACTCAATCTCCTCCTGCATCCTACTTGTCTTTAACCCTGCTCATGCCTCTGGCAGTAAACAGCTACAACAATTATCCTGGACTGGATTTAACGTATTTTTCTCATAGTTTTCTAAGGATTGGTCATTTCACAAATTGGCTTCAGCTGTACTGTTTACTCTTTCCCTCCCCCCTTCATCGAACCATTGCTGAAAACACAGCTTTTACTTGAAGCTTTCAGGTAGTAGTAATACTTGCCTATTCAAGGTCAAACCACCATCCTTCATCTAGCCTAGCAAGGATTTATATACTACCTGGAGCAGAACAATAACTTTACAACATTTGCCTTCCTTTCTCACCAAGTCAGGTAGTACCTGATAATTTGAAGGTGAATGATAACATATAAATATTTCTGAATTTATGTCCATGAATAAAGAGGACTTCCTAAGTTTGATTCATAAGTGATAATTTAACCTGGCATTTTTAGCCTGTTTATTTTGTTAAAAAAAATCAATCTTGCCTGTAAAGTATAGAGTCAACAAGCTGAGTCATCATCTCTAATTTTTCACAAAACCTTCGTGAATTCAAGCATAGATTCTAGAAACTATCTTCAGAAAATTTTTTCTCATCCTAATATATTTGACAATATACAGTCACAGCTGGACTTCAGATGGCTACAGAGCCACAAAGCTGCTTGGTGAGCACTATGCCTCTGTCTTGGAGTTCCTTGAAAGTGTGAAAAGCCAGAAATGAAATTCTAATCTCACGTAGTAGAAATATAAATCAGAATCTCCTCTGTGCGTTGCATTTGCATAGAGGTTGATGGCAATTTTTTTTTTCCTCTATCATTTCATACTTTTATCTATTCACTCTCCATCACATGGCAGATACCGGCAACCTATAAGTGCAAATATTTACTATGTTTGAGAATAAAAGGAACAAAATGCAATCCAAGGAAGTAAATACATTATACTATACAGAATTTAAAGTAAACATTATATAGAGGACATAATTCATTGTTTTCCTACTTGATAAGATAAATGATATAGTAAACTATAATATAAGTTATGTGGGTTAATATACATTTAGCATAATGGCTTAAACACGTTTTACCTATAGAAAATATTCCTATGATAATAGGGCAATGTGAAAAATTGCCTGTGATAAAAAGAAAATTTGAACACAAAAGATAACTCAGCATCTGTGATACCTCGAATATAATATAGCAAATATGAATTTATTCATATGTATGCACTATGAAATCTTATTAAGTAAATATCAATATGTAATTTCAGAGTTACCTATTACAATTTTCTAAAATATTAAACTCAACATTTAATAAGTTTGAAGTCTTTTGCCCCACTCTAGTGCCTCAGGTGTTATATTAAAATGCCTTTGCATTTTATAATGCCAACATACAAATAAACACTAGCCTAGCCATTAAAACACATTAATCAAGTGTTGCTTATTCTGCCTGAACTCATCAAGGTCATGCAGATGTTAACTCTTTTCTGACTGTATGTGAAATTGTGGCAAAAGAAGTTTATATTAACATGATCAGATATGAAATGATCTAGACACATTTATTAATGTATTTAGTACGGTAGACACTGCCATTTGCTCACCCAAGTCTACTTGCTCTTCTGCCTTGCTTAGAAAACCCTGTTTTGGTTTATGGTGGATGATGATTGATACTACTCAACCTTAAGAATTATTTTTCTTGTTTTAATACTCTGCCTTACAACTGAAGATGGTCTTGAGGCCCAGTTCAAGTTGATGAGCCTAAAGAGAAAGTCTGTGGGTGGAAGTGGAATGGGTTTCCTTGTAAATCAGTTCAGGCATGGCTGCCCTTCTGTCCCATCCCTTACTTCCTGCTGTGAACATAACGTGGTATTTGGATTTGCAGGAGGAGACACCTATGAGGAAGAACACAGACACCTATGAGGAAGATGACAGAGCAGAAACATAAAAAAGACAAATCTATTTCTAACTCACACTTCCCTAGGTTTACCTAAAAAAATAAAAGCTCTGACTCACAAGGACATTTGCTAATATTTTTCTCAAACTAAATTCTATGTCTTTAAATCTACACAAGATATGTCCTTACCAAAACAAGTTTTTTTGTTTGTTTGTTTGTTTTAGTGGACAATTCTACCATGACTCAGGTCCTTATATCCAGATATTGGGAATAAAATTTTTAAACTTTTGCTATATCCTAAGTTTGTATTATGTTAGAGCTCTTTGTTTAGTTTTGTTATTCTCTTTTTATTTCCCTGTCCCAGTTTTTCCTCTCTTATGCTCCCCCGAATAGAAGCTAAAAATACCCAAAAGCCTGTGACCAAGGGACCTTAAAAATGTTAGAAAAAGACTAAAGAGTAATCCAGTTTTCATAACATTTTAGGGATTTCAGTGAGACCAATCCAATATCTGTAACCCTCGATGACTTCTTAATTGGGGTAAGCAGACATCCATATCATGTAGTGTAATAGTAAACAACAAACATAAATAGTTCTTGCACTAATAAGAGATTACTTTCAAGCATCTGAACACTAATGCCACTCTTGTTGACCAGCTGACCTAGTGGACTGAAGTATTTAGCAAATCCCCGGATTTTGATACTGAACAGTTGAGATGTTTTTGATAAGAGATACCAGAACAGACAACAGGAAGTAGCTAATGTAATGAGATTTATTAAGCTCACATGGTAAGTTCTGTGCCCACTGATTTCAGGCTTTGTGCACTGGCTTACATAAATACCCAGGGTCATCTACTTCTGATAAATGGTGCGTGAGTGATATCTTACCACATGGTTACAAGGTATCTGCCATACCCCACAAGACAATTTCTATAGTAGAAAGTTTAGCAGGTAAGGAAAAATGCATTTCTTTTCACATGCCAGCCTCCTTCCTTAAGAGAAAAACCCATTTCCAGAAGCCTCTTAGCAGAGTCCCCTTGTAAGTCATTGGCCAGAGCCGGATAACATGGCTTTTTTAGGTTGACAAGTGGCAGTTTAGAAGGGGATTACTGTGTTTGGGCTGGAGAAGAGACCCAACCTCCTTATAAATGCAGTTATCTAAATGATAACTGAATTAAACTGAGGTTGAAATAGTAATGTCTATCAGGTTAAGATTCTTCTAAGATTTTTCTTTTTCTTTTCTTTTCTTTTGAAGAATCAGAATACCTGGTTATATTAGTTTTCTAGTGCTGACATAAAAAAGTGATATTGCTGGCAATTCTTGGCTGGTAGATATATCACTTCAATCTCTGCCTCTATCATTACATGACATATTCCCTATGTGTTTGTCTCTGTGTCTCTTCTTATAAGGATACCAGTCACATTGGATTAGGGCCCACTCTAATGATCTCACCTTAAGTTGATTACCTCTGCAAAGACTCGATTTCCAAATAATGTCACATAAACAGGTAATAGGGATTAGAACTTCAACATATATTTTTGGATGACACAATTCAACTGATAACACTGACACAATTGAAGGAATGCCTGGAGGTGTGGAGTAAGGGGAACGACCATCAGAAAGCACAGAAACAGAGCTACATTTGAGAACACATGCATTGATAGAAACTAACATATATTATCGTCAGAGTATTGCCAGTGAGACAAACTGTTTAATTATTTAGAGTTTTTCTGTCTCTTTGTTTAAGATTAAAATTTCTATCAGTGACGACTGGATTGGCTATGTTTGAAAAACAAGCCCACCCATTGGTAGAGGACAGGGGAAACTGACAGCACACTTTGCTAAGTGGCCTACCAAACCTTCTTGCAGTGTCAAGGGAGTGGGGTGTCCATAGCGGAAAACCAGACGTGTTTACTAGGAGAAAAGAAAAGTATTGTGGAAATAAAAGTAAAAAAAAAAAAAAAATGTGACTACATGATTTAGTCACGCCTTCCTTGTATGCCCCACTGGTTGGCAACTGACCCCTTGAGTGTCACTCTGGCAGTGACAAATTACAATGATCTTGGTTCCCCATGGACATCTGGTCATGAGACTCTGTATGCGACATGGGAGGATGGTGTTATATAAAATGGTATGGTACACACAGTAGATAATAAGAATTGGCAGCAGTTATAAACAAAGAGCTTATTCATATCAGCATGCCCCAGACGAATATCAGCTCTGAATTGAAATGCAAGTAAAATGTAATATAGACTGTCTATATTTATGAATATTTTATAAATAGGCTATGTGTCATCTTTAGCATTAGAAAGGAATTATAAAGGGGAATATTTAAAGCAGAAGAAAAGGAGAAATAAGAAAAATATAAATATAAATGGTAGTTATCAGTACCAAAATATAAAACAAATTTGACTCAGTAGATAGTTTCACATTCCCAAAGTTTGGGAAGACAGACAAAGGAAAGTGATTAAAGAGACCAAGCTTCAGATAGCTCTGCATTAAAATCTGGGTTCTGCTCATTGTTATATTTATAATACATAGTACAAGTAAGGCATATAGTGCTTGTTATATTAATTCATGCTTACCAATAGGTATTTGTTAAATGAATGAAGGAACAGTGAGTCAGAAACTTGATAGTAGCTTATGATGAATTCCAATATGTTTTTAAACAAAATATTGAGAGGAGGGGATACATATACATAACTATAACTCCTTTTCAACTGTGATTTAAATGACATTGCACATAAAATATAAAATAAGAATGATTCTGGATTGACTCCGATGATCATCTACATACTGTGTGTAATCTCATGCATTCATTAAGCACCTTTCCTGGATAAGGCACATGCTTGATATTTGGATAATACATGGAACTCAAAGTCTTTTTCCTTGAAAAATATGTAAACCATTCGAAACTGGGAAGGGAGGCATATGTTTTTAAGGCAGATAGAAATTAGTCATTAGTCATTAGAGGTTTGAGTAGCCCAGTAAAAAAAGCAAAGAGAATATTAATTTATCTTGACTGGTAAAACCAAGAAAACCTTTACCTTAAGATACAAGTTGAAATTTAGTACTAAAACTGTACTAAAATACAGTACTAAAATACTGGTAGTGGTATTTTTTGTTGCCTTTTTTTCCCCCCTGGTAAAAGTAAGATACTAGGGAAATTTAAAAGGTTATATTTTACCAGTCAATAGGAATTGGAAGTAAATCAGCCTTTGCTCCTTGCCTAAGTGGGTTTTCTTTCTTATGAATTGGTATTTATCTCACCATTGACTCACACATTTCCCGAAGGTAACTATAAGATTCTTTTCACTTTTTAAAGAGATGCTACTTAATTATCAAAAAATATAATATGAGGAATAAAAAATTTGAAGGTCAGAGATATTATAAAGCATCATGTAAATAAACCACCTCAACTCAAATGTTGGAGAGGAAAGGGTGAATGTTGTTTGTGGTAGCTCCTGAGGTAGATTGGCTTTACAAGAACCAGAAGGGACAGTTTTGCTGCAGCAATCTATTGCATCCGATTCACCTGTACCTTCATGCTGTATTTCCTTACTCGTACTGAGCTCTGATTCTCTTTTTTACTTAGACAAAGGTGAACAATCCAGGGGATTGAGGAAGGGCAGGATTAGTTTAGTTTACTTAATCACTCTTTCCTTGAGCTATTTGTCACATCTATTCCCCCCCCCCAAAAATAAATAAAGGGTAAGGTAAAAATTGAAAGGCAAGGAGAAAAGAACATTTTCAAAAAGCATAACTGAGTTCGTGTTGAAGGGTACTTAGGCTGATATATGGCAGCGTTCTGAAAAATAAATAGATACATCACTTCAGTACAAAACCCAAAGCCTTCTACTTACTAATTCCCTTGTGTTTAGTTAAGAGTTCAAATATTTTTGAAGGCGCTCCAGTATAAATTAGAATAGTCTCCAGATGTTTTGGCACTGTAAATGGCCAGGCTAAAATTCACTTTTAATGAACTGTATTTTAATGTCAGTCTCTCCTGTCTCCTTAAATGACAAAGAACTCATCTGACTTTGTAATGAATGTTCAACTGTTTCATTACCAACTCTGCTATTTATTGTGCCTCTGTATGTTACCGTGGATTCATGGTGATTTTAGATGTGTCGAGTAGGAAAATCTTTAAGATTTAGAAAGAGAGTAAACCTAGAATCTCTAGGACATAGACTCTCTGGGTAGAATACAAAAATCTAGTTGTGACAATTTCCTTCCTGAAAACTGAAGGTTCAGAGGCCAGCAAAAACATAAATAAATACAGAAGATACTGAACAGAATAAATAACCTGAGACTACAAGCTTGGAATCCACGACTTTGAGTCAACTGTAATTCCTATATCACTTTCTTGATATTTAGAACCAAAGGTTTAAGAATTGCATCCAGATTTTATAGAACTCAGCTTCAAGATTATTTGGATCGATGTATTTGAAATTGCTTTTGCTTTGTAAACTTACATACCTATGATGTTTTTCTCTACTGTTCTGCCCACTGAATTACAAAACTCATGACATTATGACTAGATGAAGTGAAAGGTTATATAACTTTGTATATAAGTTTCTCCTTTCAAACTTACATAGAACTTCAGTACTGAAACTGGGAAAGCTGCAGGCAAATCATACAGTCGGTAATCTTAAGTGCCTGGAAGAGCTCCTGACAAATAAAGGAAGAAGCCAGTGAAAAAATTATCATTGGAACGGATGCATTAAGTGTAAGTTATTACATATTTTCTTCTATGTAATAAAAAACGACACAATTTTAGAAAAGTCAATGTGTAGAACTATACATATATAAACACACATATATACAGATGCGCAAGGAAATACACAAATGTATAAACAAGCACAATCGTGTAGAGATTGGGATGAGTTCGAAGAGTTTATCTGTTATTTATGAATTCTAAGTCTTGGGCTGAATATTATAGAAATAATTTGTCAAACTAATTTGACAATTATAATTACCAAGTAAGTAAATTCAAAGAAGAACGAGTTTATTAAATCATATTCTTTTTTCAGTTCCACAGTAGGAAACTATTGTAGATTAGTAAAAGTATGTTATAATTTGGAGTAGGGGAGACATATGTATGTCTGTATAAAAAATAACTCTTTATTATATGTTAAGCATTTAATGAACTTGACATATTTCTTCATGAACATACTTTTCAGCCTTGTTCCCTGAAGCTTGGTCTTAAAGGAGATAAAGCTGCCACTGTTTGTAGTCACAAACCTCCTAAGAATATTATGTTGAAAGATGATACCTTTAAGACATCTTTTATTTCTTTCATCATTTCTATTATCTAATTTGAATTTATGAATATCAAAAGAAGGTTCGAAAAACGGATTGTGGAAAAGCTTTAAATCAGTGGGCTTTTTGAAATGCACTTGGTTTTACTGTATTGCTACTTCATTTGCTTCCTGCATTACACCACTATTTTGTTAAATTTTGCATTTGAAATGTAATTGCCTATTCAGTAATTCCTAGCATTAGTCAAATTTCTTGGATGACATAAATATTGATTTACTTTCACTTTGACTGATAAAAAGAATCACTATCACTGAAGCATGCAAAAAAAAAAGCTCTCTGTTGAGAAGTCTATTCAAAATGCTTTCATTTGAGCAATTTGTGTTTATAATTTTTAATACACCAACTATATTATCAAAGACAAATGAACTTGAATTGCTTGAGTAAAATTTGGAAAGATTGTTTTGTGGATTTTTGGCTGTCGTTCCAAGCAGCCATTATCAGAAGGGTGGCCATTAGTATCACCAGGGGGATATATAGGAAAAGCCAGTTGGAGTCTTTCATATTTGATAACAATGACTACCTATTAAAATGAATAAAACAAAGAAAGAGGGAAATTATACTCTCTGTTAGATGGGAATTTAATATTCTAGTATATTCATTTCATGCATAACTTTGCAAGATGCCAAGTCTGTAACAATGAAAGTGGAGCAGACTATGCCCAAATTTCTGGAGACATTCGTTAATCTTATACCATAGTCTAATCATATTTCTTTTATATCCGAGGCAATGCATCTGAAAAGATGGATTCTCTCCTGTGCATTTATTTTCTGGGTGAAAACCAGGGTTTCTCAACCTTGGTGTTATTAAATATTTTGGGCCAGTTAATTGTTGCCGGGTAATACTTTGTCTTGTAGAAGGGCATGTCTTATAGAATGTTTAGCAGCTTTTCTGGCTTCTACTCACTAGATGCCAGTAGCACATCCCAATTGTGGCAATCAGAAAATGTTTTCAGACCTTGCCAAATGCCCTCTGGAGGTCAAAATGTCTCCAGTTGAGAACCACTTATGTCAACTGTAGTCTCTTCTTTCAACACATAAGCATATTGTTTTTGAAAATCAGGTTCCCCCTTAAGTCCTATACTGTGCAATGGTATTAGCTTCTCCAGGTGGGAAGATGGATATGTAGGAAAAAATTAAAAAGAAATTTAAGGAAGGATAAGGCTAGGCCAAACACTCTATTCTTTAATTCCAAGAATGATAGAAGGTATGTCACCGTTTTATATGATATCTGCCTGCATTATCACCTACTGTACTTTATTTGCGTGTATTCGGCCAACAGCTGAGGACTTGATGAACTTGGTTCACTGAAGGGTCAAGGGATCATGCCAGTGAATTTGTTCTTAAACAAATTTCCATCGCATTAGGCACGGATAAGCTTTTCTTTAATGTCAGGCATGCCAATTATCTTATTTTTCTTTGTTTTCTTCTAGAATATGTGTGAACACTGGAAAGGCAATTCTGCCCTTTATATTTAGTTCCTGCAATGCACCTTCTGTATTCTCAATTCAGTACCTCTTTCACATAATTTTTTTGTTTGTTCGTTTGTTTTTTTTAAGATTAAATACATGTGTAGTGTTTATGTCAACCAATGAACAAAATGATCTCAACACTAAACTTTGCAGTAACGTTGAAAGCAGGGGTTCCTCAGTTGTGATCTTCTATTCAGTAGCATCAGGGAACTTGGTTGAGATGCTGATTGTTAGATGCCATCCTAGACCTCCTGAGTCAGAAACTCTGGGCGGTGCTTTAACAAGCCCTCCGGATGATTCTAATATATACTGAAATGTGAGATCCACTGGTTTATAGCCTTTATTTTGGGGAAACTGGTACATGAACACCAAATACTCTTTAACATTCTTCCTTTAGCTGACAGAGTGAGAGCAGGTTTTGACAGGGCAGAGGGCTTTGGGAAATTAACTAATGGCAAAGCAAAATATGCATGTCGATCGCATCTCCCAAGCTAATACTCACCCCATTTTTTCCTTCTTTTCTTTCTCTGCTTCTAAAAGGCCATAAAGCCTTTTCCCTTAGCCCTGTAAATTGGCAGTAATTGACAGCCTGACTGGGAGTTGGGCTATAATTCCAAGTTTGAAGGAGCCAGGGACACAGCCCCTGGTTTCACCTTTTAAGATGGATGTGAGGTCAGAAGCAAGGAGCAATGGGACAAAGTGTTCCCTGGAAGCTTGGACTCAAGGCTTTTGCCTGCAGCCTTTGCTTTCAGTACATGGAGTTCAGCGTGAGGGCTGCCAAATGAATATACCTCTCACCAGCATTACAGTCATTTTTCTTTTTAACCTACACCTGAATGACCCAGCAAGGGTTATGCCCAATGACAAATTTATCCATGCTGGCTGACAAACTCCAAGTATTTCATCACCCTATGGTAAACAGTGCAAGCGACTCTAAGCCAAGCTGGGGTTTCATTTAGCAAATGGCAAATAATATCATCCTGACAATTACAAGCTATTTCATGTTACTGACATGTCAGCAGCAATAACTGAATATATAAAACTTCTAATACTGTCAGGTCTCAATCTGCACTTCATCCTATCAACAAATGCTTCTTAAGCAACTCTTTTATCCAAGAATACTATATAAAAATCATCATAGTCCTTGGCATCAAGATGATCACAGTCTTATCAAGAAAATTATAAACTTACAGTTATATAGAGCTAAATGTTGTGATTAAGCATGTGCTAAGTGCTAAAATAAACATATCTGGATTTTTAAAGGCAGTGTGGTATTTCATGCTTTATCCTTATTCCTTCTTGTGCTTAATGTGATATTTCTCCAGTCCTATATATTTTTCAATTTTTGACTCAGAGAGTATGCAAAAAAAGTCTATGGACTTTATTATAAGTCTGATTTTCCACCGATTCCTACACAGTCTTTTCATATCCTACCATTTGCTGTTTCTGAAATAGTACATGAAGAAACTTAGACATTTTTTTTTGGTAGGTAACAGAGTCATTTTATTTACAAGCATGGAGGTAATCCAAGCACTTGAATGTTTTAGGACATTTAGCAAGTTTTGCAGGAGTGGCCAGAGTGGGGGGAAACTACACAAGAGAGAGGGAAAATGTTCCCTCTACAGTATTTGGGGAGCGATCTAACTGGAGGCTGAAGAAAAGTGAAATTTAAAGCAAAGAGTATAAATTATTCCTTCACAAAGAAAAGTGTCACAGCGCGCCTTCACAGGGGTGACATTAAAACAATAGAAATGGGATGTTGCAGAAATGTTTTCTTTCAGATCCTTAAAGACATTAATAAATTAGAGTGATGCCTATAAGATTGTTTACAGATATTCAATAAAAAGTTATTTTTTAAAATATCTGAGCATTTATTAAAATGACCTTCCCATAATATTCTATTTGTTAGCTTATTCTGCTGGACTCTTAGACCTGAGAAAATACAGATATTCATAAAAATAAAGAAGATAAAGAAATAAAGCAGAGGAATGAAATGCATAGTTCAGGAAACAATAGAAGTGAGAAAGTTTATTTTTGTATACCTCTCTTATTATCACCGTTACCACTGCCAAAATGTGTTCCTTTTCTAGTCTTTACTTTCTCTGTTTGTAGCAACTTCATCTATCCTCATCTGAATCCAAAGGCCTGGGGATCTTTCTTAAGTTCTTTCTCTTACTCTCCACTTACAACCAGGTCTTGTGCATTCACCACTAAACTATAACTGCCGACACACCATCCTAGTCAGAGACTATGCCACACTTCTGAACATGCTACAGCCTGCTAATTACTTGTCTTATCTCCACTTTTGCCTCAATTATTCATTCTTTATTCACGAGAGCGCAACTTTTTAAATGGGTCAATAGAAATTCTGCTTCTAAAAACAATTTAGTGGTTTCTCATTGCTCTAAGAATGAAACTCAAACCATAGCACTAGAAGGTAACTGTTGCTATCATGCCCTGATTACAGGTAAGGGAACCAAAGCTCTGAAAACTCAATTTTACCGAGAACACATGATTGACAAGTGGCTCAGCCCAGCCAGTCTAAATCTAAAGAACCGATGTGCTTCTTATCTGCTGCCCTCTGGTGTGCTGGGTTTACAGTATTACTGAATACACGTGACAAGATGCATAAAGCTAATTATGAGACAATCATGCCAAGAGCTGTCAGATTAAAATATTAATAATGATAATCCCATCAACAATTAAGTTTTTTCCAAGCACACATATTGAAGACCTATAAACTTCAGGCTCTACACGGGTTATATTTGATTCTCACAATGAAACTCAATAACTTCTTATAAGTTCTATATTAGTAAATAAAATTAATAAAATTAATTTATTCTGAATAGCAATGGGGCATTTTTAACATGAGCAAAATATGGAATAAAATATCCTGTATTCAAAGTATCCTGTCATTTACTTGCTATGTGATTTGGCAAAAAAAAAAAAGAATAATTTTAAGCCTCAATTTCCTCATTCTGTAAAATGGCCTTAGTAATAATGTTTATTTTATATAATTGTGTTGAGCACAGGAAAATAGATGTTACTATGAAATGTATGCTATTAAAATAGTGACAATCATTATATATTTAGGTATTTTGACTAAACTGGCTTAAGTTAGTTTAAGACATTGGTAAATTCAATAAGGAGATCCAAGTTGGCAAAATGAAACATAAGATGAAACAACATTGCTAATTTTATAACAATGTTTTATGATGGCAATTTAATTGAATACAATTTATTTATAGTCTATTTGTAACAGAGTTCAATCAGAGTAGCAGAACCACTGGAGATAGAGAGATGTTGATTGATTGATTGATAAATAGATAGATAGATAGATAGATACATAGATAGATAGATAGATAGATAAAGACTTCTGAGAATCAAATCCTAGTTATGTCAACTATGTGATATTATGTAAGATCTTGAATTTTCTGTAATCCAGTCCCTTCATCTTAAACAGAGATAATAATACTTAAATCAGGGGCATTGTGATAACTGAATAAGTTAAAATATTTAAAACTCTATTTATTTTACTTTATTTTTAATTGAAATTATTGGAGTGACATTGGTTAATAAAATAAAATAGGTTTCAAGTGTGCAATTCAGTAATACATCATATATATATATTGCGTTGTGTGTTCACCACCAAAGTTAAATTTCCATCTGTCACCAAGTATTTGATCCCCTTTACCTCCATCTACCTCTCCACTCTCCACACCCCTTCCCTCAGGTAACCACTAACCTACTGTCTGTGTCCATGAGTCTCTGTTTCTCATGTTTATTTGTTGCTTTGTAAAACTCTTAAAACCATGTATGGCATATATTGAGCATGCATTAAATGTTAGCTAGTCATGGTAATCTGCCTCTGAATTTTATGATTGCTTGTTTATTGTAGAGATTTAAAAACTATATTAATTCATTCCAAATCTGTCCTTTGGCTTAAGAGAATTAAAAATATATTACGACAGGTATTTGTAAATTTGTTTTGCCATTTGTAAATCATGATTTTACTCCCTTTTTTTGATACTGATGCTATTAAGATTGCATTGAATATCTATAATGAGGTGGACATTGTAAAATATGCAAATAAGGCAATTATTTAGTAGCATTAATGAAGGGCGAATATAATGATATGGAGGGTTATTAATTGTTAAAAAAAATTGCTGACAAAGGAGTTTTCCCTCTTTAATGATAACAGTGCCAAAAGAAGTGAGTTTAAAGTTTAAATAATTCTGATGTGTATTTTCCAAATTTGGAGAACTTTAAAAATGTTCTTTTAGAGACACAAAGTCTGGTTCTAGCAGAATTCTTGCTTTAATTCTCTCACCAACACCCCAATTTACTTCAGTAATTCCAAGCATCATGTAAGAATATGTTATGAAGCCTACTCAGCCCATCTCTCCTAAATAGTTGTGCACTGCTCTTGTTCTTGTGAGCTAAGTCAACTCACTCCCTGCCCTCACTCCCTGTTCTTACTGAAAGTATATAAGGGAGACCTGGCTGAAACAGAATCATTATATACAAGCCATGACTCCTTGGATTTTAGGAGGCAGGAATTCAACTAAAATTAGCTTAACAAAACAAAATAAATCAAGAAAAGAAAGAAAGAAGAAGAAAGGAAAGGAAAAGAAGGGAAATTTATTATTGCACAATATCACAGAATCGAGTGGTTGACTGTGTTCCTCCTGGAAGCTTAGTGGGTGGTAGAGAAAAAGAAAAAGTGAGGATTATTATCTAATTTTCTGAATTGAAAATACAAGGTTAATAGTGATACTATTAAAATATAGGGAACAATTGGAATATGTAAGACAAGCGATAGTAATGTCTGATTAGGGAGGAAGATCATGAACTTGGACAAATTTTTCTTTGAGGCACAAGTAATGTATGTTCAAGAGAAATACCCAGGTGGCTTTAGATGACCACAGATCTGGAACTCAAGAGAACAATCTCAGCTAGAAATAGAGATTTGGGAGTCATCATCATGCAGATTATTACTGAAGCCTTTCCCTATAGAGTTTATAGGGTTAGGAAGACACAGAAGTAGCTTTCTGAGGATTAGCAACATTTAAGGGCTGGGCTAAAAACTAAGAAATAAAATGAGGGAGAGAAAAAAAAAAAAGGACTCTGAGATGAAAGCAGATTGATATAAGAAAAATCAGGAGTTATTTTTTGTCAGAGAAGGAAAATGCAGTCCAGAAAAATAACATAGGTAAATATTCAGAGTTCAATATTATAAATACTGGAAAACATGTTTTGTCTGAAAGAGGAAGCTTATCATTGGTATATCTATATGTTTTGAAAGAGGTAGTAGGCAAATGTCACTGATGTTCAGGGGGTGGTGAAATAAAAGTCTGAGTGTTGCTTAGGCTTCCTGCATGGATGTTGAATTCACCCAGGATGATGATAGAACATCAGGTAGAGAAATCTCTCATCTAAGGCCAGAATAGTCAGTGAATGAGAAGATGTACTGGAAGGTAGAGGAAAATGTTTCCTGGTTTCCTGGCTTCCTGCTACTTCTGCTACAGCTCTCAACTTAAGCATCGCTTCTTTAGAGATGTATCACCTGACCCCCAGAAAACTAAATCTGGTGTCTCTTAAAAGTCTCTATAGCATCATTTAATTAGCTGGTTATATCCCTTCACAGCTCTGCCAAAAAAATTGAACAGTTGGTTTTCTCTTCATGAGACTATTAGCTCTGTTAGCTAATTTCAAGTCTATGCCTGTTATTTCTCATCTGTTCAGCACTGTAATTGGCACATAAAAGGCTCTTCAACAATGTTTGTTGAAAGAATGAATAAATGAAAAGATAAATACACAGGAGGGGTAGGGGGAAATTTCAAGAAAGCGGTAGGGTTTACTCAAGCCTGGAGGAGTACTGAAGAAAGCAGACTGCAATTTCTGTCCTCATCCTGTAAAAGGTCCAACAGTGCCAGGATCACTGGTGCTTCTGGAAATACCCTAGCCTGGGATTGTGAAGTTTAATTATTTCTGTGCACAATAAATCCAGTAAAACTTTGTCACCAAAAAAAAAAAAAAAATTGATATCACTGGAAAATTTGAAATTACACATTTTTTTCAGAAAATATAAAATGTTCAACTCATCAGTTTTTAATATTCAAAATTGTATATGTAAAACAAGTTATCATGAGTAAAATAAACAAGAAATATTTTGTCACATTATTTAGCATGTTAGAGAAAGGTAGTAGATTAAGGTAAAAAGAAGAGCAAATAATAGTGGAAAATAAAAACCAGGAAAAAAAAGATACTGTTTTGTTAGTAAGATGAAACTAGGTATGACAGTATTTATGGATGTTCTATATTCTGCTATGTACTGTATTCTATAATTTCACTAAAAAATAAAAAAGTATTTTTGAAAAATGTCTTATGTAAATCCTGCAAAGAAGGCAGTATAATGGAGGTGAAGAAGATTCAGAGTATATAATTTGTTCAAGGTCATACAGCTGGTACATGTGTGAAGCTGGAATTCAAATTCAGTAGGCCCTACCTGGTTTCCGAACATGGGTGTTATAGTGAGTCTTTGCCCCCAAGGAATGAAGGGCGCTTTCTGGAGAGTAAACGTTACGGTGATCACAATATATACATAGTCACTTCTTAACTACAAAGATGAATTTTCTGGTCAGCAAAAAACTCTTTAGATGTTGTATGTTGATACCTGGACTGAGCAGTTTTAAGATGATTATATAAAGAAAAGTTGTCAGTGCTGAGTTGGTAGCATCGTTTTCAGAACTGTGTCTGGATAAAACAAATTATCACAGAAGTGGGATATTTTAGTAGCAGTATCTTCAGATGCTACCGTGGGATTTTTTAAATGTCATAATATAATTTGAGGATATAATCTCATTTTGGGGCAATATTTAAGGCTCATATTTATGAAATGAATGTTTAAGATTTTGTTCCTCTTTTTCTGCTGTATATATTAAGTGGTAAAATTTTGAGGCCAATGAATTAAACTGATTTTTTTTAATAGCAGCCTTTAGGATAAGTAGAAATACCACATTTAAATTTGAATGCACTTCGAATGAAAGTTTCTTTTTTCAGAATGTATAACTTTTAAAAGTAAGATGTGTTGTTCTTTCAGCAGTTACTTGGACTTGGGTAAGGAATAAAGGAGATAGTTATAAATTATTATAAAATTATATAACCCAAACAAAATCTTAATTTTATTACATAATCTGTCCAGTCACATCTCATTTTATTTTTACATTTGAGATAATATTTTTTATTATTTAAAAATGATAATTTTGAGTATGAATTAAATTAGTACACAGGTATCAGCTGCTTAAAAATTTTAGAAGATCGCGTGTCCTGGAGTCTTTTACTGTGTGGAGACTTTCCCTACTACAGTTAGAGAGAGGTGAGTTTATTTACTAACAGGATCACCTGGTATGGTTTTCTGTCTTGGTTTTGGAGGTCCTGAGGTTCCTGGAGTCGATGTCTGTGTCAGTCCGTCAGCTCCCACTTGGACTAACTCCTAGTTCTGTTGTTCCAGACTTTTTTCTTTTCTCTTCTTTTTTCTTTCCTTGTTTTTTTTTCTTTTCTTCAATCTTTTACTTCTGGAAAGGAAGAAGAGATATGCTATTGAAGCATATCTTAAGTTGATTTAGTGAATATTTAAATGTTTTGGGAATCACATAGAAATATTTATAATGTTTATAAAAGAATAGATGAGAATACTAAAGCATTAAGTATCATCCTAAGTAATAATATTTGAACATTTGTTTAGGTTTGAATAACTTTCTCCCCATAATTAATTACATTTATCCACAAGAATACCTTAGTTATATTTGTTCACAGATTTACTCCTTAACCTTAGCTGACTTTTGCCTACTCTTTTAAAAATATTTAATAATGTTCTCTCATATGTAATATACTCTAGCTAAATGCAGTTTGTAAATCAAGATACATAAACTAGATACATATGATTGACTAATTTCAATTTAGGAATCCTGGAATGAAAGAGAAAACAGATCCCTTCTTAAAAGAGTCATAGGTTTTGGAAAGGTAAAGATGAGGCTTAGGGAACAGCCCCAGGCTATATACAGAGATTAGTGAACAACTGTCTTTGAGGATTTGTCCAGATTCCAGAGTGCCTGGGACATAAAGCAGTGGGCTGGGGCCAAGGGTGGAAATATAGTAGAAATTATAGAGGAAAGGGACAAAGGCTGAATCTAAAAATGGACACATTTGTTAGAAATTTGTTGGTAGAAATTTCCTCTGTCTCTCCACTCCCCTTCCCCACCCCAAATACAATAAGAGATACCTGTCCTTGACTCATTGATTCAACAAAAATTTGCACTCTTTACGTGTGAGGTATCGAACTGCTTCCTTAAAGAATAAATGTAGCATAGCAAAACATATGTATTTTAGGAGAATTATATTAAAACACTTTTAAAATAATTTCTACTGATAGCTATCTTCTTTGAATCTCTATAAGGAATTTTTTGTTTGATTTTCATTTTCAGTTTTTAATCTCATTACATATATGAAAGTCAATTATTATTATTTTTTCTTACAAAATGTTGAGTGACATTGAATTGGTGATTTCAGATATTATTGGTCTGGGAAAGTCCATTCTAAACTGTAAAAATGCATATAATGTTTTATCGACACAGTTAAGTGGTTACAGAGTCAGTGTCCCAAACTCTCTTTATTCTTTACCTGTACTCCCATCTCTAAGGTCAGCTCACTGATTGTGTGATTGAAATCAGAGAAACCTCAGGTAATATATATTTGAAGGCAGATGTTTTATTTAACACTGGACGACAATTCAATCTTTTATGACTTGGTTAGATAACAATCACTGAACCATGAAACTTCATGTGTCTCTGTGGCTATTGTTTTATAAATAAAATCACTGAGGAGAGTTTCATTATAGCAAGAACCACTATATGTGATGTATCAGAAAAATAAGTTGGTGAACCATAAACAACCAAATTTTATATTTAAAGAAACTAACCTTTATTCTAATTTTGTTGAAGTTTCTGTTATCATGCTAATAATTATTTCATTTTATAGAAACAAAGAACCAGCCCTTTACATTACATGCTTGCAATTTAAAGATATGTGAAATAGCTATCTCATTAGCAAATGGTACCATGCAGCTAACAAATAAGCCCACCCTTATTAAAGAACTCTTTATATTTAAATCTTTTCATAATAGAGTAAAACAATAATCATTTAAAGTGCCAAACGCTGGGAAAGATTAAGGTGACATTTTGGATGAATGTGACATAAAAAGGAATTCAGGGTGCAAAGACAAATTTTCTTTATCCTGATTCAATTGAATATCGATTTTGGAAAATGTGACCATGTTGTTTTAATGACAGAAGAAAGAAAAAAAGAAAGGAAGAAAGGAAGAGAGAAAACAGTAAAAAAACTGATTACCTAGGGAACAGTAAGATGTGGACATATTTACTTCTTTCTGTAGAGTGTAATAATTGGAAGAAAAAATAAAGAAATGTGTCAGAGTTGATTGGCATCATATACAGAAATACCAGAATTTATAATGAGGCTGAGAATATGGAACTAATGAAGAAGTAGTACAACGAGAAAGAAAAAGTCAGGTTGATGTGGGAAGCTGAAGGTGCAAGCAAGGAGTAGTCAGTGAGATCAGACAATTTCTCAAGCCCTCTAGAAACTGAACACACAAAGGAGCCCAATTAGAAATAAACTAGCTAGAAGAAATATTTCATAGTAAACTGGGGATTATCAGTTTGCCTAAAGGGAATAAAATCAGAGCATTAGAGCCTCCTCATTTCAGATCCGCTTGCTTTATTTTTTCAAGTTTGATGCAAATGTTCTCTCTTTCTACATCATAATTTTTAAAAAAAAAATCATGTGTGAAACAAATTAACAACTAATCAAACTGATTTCTGAGAGAAGAATCATTTTTAAATGAATCATGGTTACACTAAAATTTAAAAAGCATTTGTCTCAGGTTTCATCTTTTTTGTCAATCCTAGGTCACTGATGTATTCTCTGTGAATACTGAGTATTCACAATATTCACAAATTTCATGGAGACTTTTCATCTGCTAATATAACTTACTGTAGCTTCTATGGATATAGGTAACGTATATGCATATATGTATATATATTATATGGAAACATAATACTTGACTTTAAGTTAACAGAATATAGATGAATGATTCAGGGTCATTTCTTGGACCCTGCTTTGGTAAATTAAGTGGAAACAACAACCCAAAAAGAATTTTTTTTAACAGAAAAATCAGCAGTACTTAGGGGCAAAATGCTTCTGTTGTAGGATCTTTCACGTCAGTTCTGGCTGCTGATCAGTCACTAGATAAACCTAAGGAATAACATCAGTATGCAGGAACTCAGAAATTTTTATCATCCCTATGAAATAAGCGACCCTATGAATAAAAGCAGTGTAGTTTCTTTATCCAATTAAAGATATGCTTTTTGTTTGTTTGTTTGTTTACCATAACATATTGAAAAAAAGGAATTTTTTGATGACTGTTTTAGATTCAGTGATTCTTCACAGTACCCATGGAACACAAAATGTTTAGTCTTTTTATGGCTATTTCATGTTTTCTAGAAGTAAGACTGACGATCTCATTTTTGAAGGTTTACTCTTTACACACCAGAGGGCGATCTAGACAGGATTTGGAGAATTAGTGGCCATGTCTTAAAACCATTAACTCAATGAATTTATTCATTTGTTCCACAAATGTTTATTGAGCACCTGGTATTTGCCTGGGTGCTTAGGGACAGAACCCCAAATATAATACATTCTCCAACCTCGAGGAAATTATAAGTAAGCAATTAATTACAGTAGAGCATGAGGAAGATGAGATGAACGAAGCACGAGGAAGAGGCTGCTAGGCAGTTGGGAGAGAGAGGAGAAGGTCAGGGCAGGATTCCTAGACGAGTAAGACTTTTGCCAAATCAGATTTGAAAATTGCAATTAACTGCTTGAAGATGAGATTTTGGCGGGAAGTGAAGCAAGAATTCGTGTTTAAAATGGAATTCTTGGAAGGAGTATCTTTCATTTATTGTTTTATTTAGCAAATAGATATTGAATAACTATTACATTGTTTTGCTGGACCCTAAGGAATAACAATGAACAGGATAAAAAAATGTTTGATCCTGTATGGAGCTTTCATTCCTGAGTGGAGACAAACAATGTGCAAATTATTACAATAATAGCTAATACTGATAAAATGCATACTGTGTGCCAGGCATCATTCTCAAGCTTCATATAAAATCACCTATTAAAGTCTTACAATGACCCACTGAGGATATTTCTATTATTAGGGAGAAAATAGAGGAATAATCATACATAACTAGTTGAATTAGAGGCTGGGTCTCCAAGCTAGAAAACTGGATTTGGGGTTTATTCTTTCAGTTATTAGAATAAACTGCCTATCAAAATAAATGAATATGTAAGATTATCTTGGGAAGTTGTAAATGATATGAAGGAAATGGAAAACACAGCAAAGAGAATGGTTGAGGGGAAAATGCTGTTTTGGATACAAAGCAGACATTGCTATGTTAGGACCTGCACCTGCCCTTAGGTCTGACCTGTAGGGGCAGGCCAACCTCCAACTACTAGGCTCTGTGGGCTTTTCTTGAAACCAAAACAAAGCTGTTCGGTCTGGAACATGGCAGAAAAAAGTGGAGGGGAATTAACCGCCCTCTCCCCACCCCAAACAGCTGTGAAGTAGTGACTTCCCAGACTTGGTGTAAAACCATCCCCAACACCCTTAACCCTCATGAAGGATGACTTCCAAGCATGTTCTAGGCTATCTGCAGAGTTTTTATGCAGGATTGAGCTTTATTGGCCCACAGCAGTGGCTAGGATTAATCACACACTCTTTATTGACTCAGTTCTTTGCCTGTATCAACTTCCTCGCTACTAAATCAGTTTTCCTTTTACCTCATAAATGAACTATGTGTACTTGAATCCTTGTTTTGGAGTTCTTCCTTTGGAAAACCGAAACTAAGATAGATTGGCTGGTCAGGAAATATATCTCTGAAAGAAATTTTGAGGAAGAACATTCTAGATAGAGGAAATAATTATACCAAGAACCTGAGAAAGGCAGTAGCAAAGCCACTGTCACTGGCTGGAGTGGAACGAGGCCAAGGGATAAGTAAGAAGTGACCTTGAGGAGAAGGCAGGAGACTAAGCAGAGAAGATATTTTTAAGCTATGGAGAGTCATTTGAAAATGTGAAAATAGTGCATTGTTCTGTATGAAGCTGGGAGGAAAAGAAAAATGGAACAGAGTATTAGTTCCAAAAGCGGACTTCAGAGAAGATATGATCTGCCCAACTCTTTCTTTTTATAAATGAAGAAAATGAGGTCCAGTTTACATTGCTAAGGACAGAAAAAGACAGGTCTTCTACTCAAATATGAATCCCAAATGTGTCTGATTTTCATCTATGTTTAAGAGAGTCATGTTCTTCGTAGAAGCTCACCATGAGAGTAAGCACAAGAAATCAAAAAGAAATAAGTAAGAGACATAATGCTGTAAAGAGTACCCTTTTTAGAATGAACGGCCACTATCTGTTATTTTTGTTGTGGTTGTTTGTTTAACTACCCTTTTCTCCAAATTTAATGCTTCTTACTTCCACCATGTCAGATAGAGCAGCTCTTTGAGCTCTCTCCAGGGGACAGAGTGGCAGATGCCATCTATTGTACCGAATTCCATGTGGGCACAGATGAGGCAGGTCTGGAAAGCCGGCCAAATTTCACACGGGCATCTGGGCACAGGAATTTCATCCCTGTGGGCTGTCTCAAACCCAGTTACTAATCTGACACCTACCAGTAAATGGGTACTTGATGTCAGTGGGTAGGTAACTCAATCAGGAGCTTAAACCCTCTATCTAGGTAATAAGATTGGTGGATTGAATCTCTATGCAATTCTCTTTTCCAGAACTAAGCCAGTGCATGGTGGATTTATCTGGCGTGTTTGCTGTTGACCGCATGAGATGAGATGAATTCTAGTAATGCCAAAGGGAGGGATTGAGTCATTTTATTAACTGCAGTCTTGGACAGGTGTCTCAAATGTCAATTGTGGGATTTAATCTAAACTAATCTTTAGAAAAGTTAGGTTTAATGGAAATGAGAACCCAGAGGAATTCACAGTGGAGGTAGCTGGATGCTTAAATCTCAAACACCTCTATTTATGGCAGTATTTTAAATAAGCTCTCTTTCTTGGCTGTTATGCATATGTGTTCTGAGGTAGAAAGTGTTTGGAAAACTGATACTGGCTCATTGGTAGGCTGTATTTATACAAAACAAGTTGTTTACTCTGCGTTCCTAACACTGGCATATAGTCAGTTGCAAATGAAGCTACACAGTCATATCTGAGATCAGTCCACAGAGCTTTTGGCCTCTGTAGGTGTCCTTGCATATACATACAGGATGTATTTGTAATTTACTATACTAGACCATATTTCTTGATCACAAAATTTAACACCAGAAGACAGAGTTTGAAATTGATAAGGAAAAGCTGTCTAAATGGTCATCACACATCATATCTAACTATTGAAAGATTTAAAAAGTGCGAGTTACTCATCATTGAATGCAAATTGTGAAATGTATTGGAAAGGCCAACTCAGGAAACTGAGCCCTGGTATTTGTCTCCTCTTCAAGGCACTTTATCTCCTACAAAATAAAAACAGCTACAATAACAACAAAAGACATATTGCAGTTCTGGCTTAATAGTGTATGTGTGTGTGTGTGTGTGTGTGTGTACATATAGAATACATTCAGCAAAACAGAATTAAAATAAAAAGTATGCAAAAAGATCTGGAAAAGTAGAAAGGCTCCATAATGTATTTGGTGAATGTATTAATCTAAATTAATTTGCCCGTGTTGGTGTTCGGGAGCTCTTGCTGGTAGCTCCTACAACACCAGAAATATCTCGATAGCATATTTACTTTTTAGTATTAAAGAGAAATGGGCTAGCACAAAAATGAGTGTTAATGACCTGTTCCACGCTATAAAATCTGAAGAGTACTTAAAGAAACTAATAATTGCCAAGAAGTTCAAGTAGAAAGAGTATTGTTGACGAAATTAAAGAAAGAAAACAGCTGAGATAAGGAAACAGGTTTAGGCGAAAGAACATGAAATAAAACAGTGACATCTGTAGTTGTCAGATCAAGTTTCCTAGGCTCTGCCGATATGAACAAAGAATTTTCTTTCTCTCCTCTCTTTTTCTTCCTTTTCTTCTCCCTCACTCCTTCTCTCTTTCCTATTTTTTTTCTTTTTCTTTCTTCTTTTATTTTTAGGTATATACTTTCCGATAACATATTTTATCTTCTAGAAGTTTTCTATAAATAGCCAGATAGTAAATATTTTCAGCTTTGCAAACTACAGTCTCTCTTGCAACTATTGAACTCTGCCATTGTATTCTGAAAGCACCTAGACAATAGTAGATGAATAGATAATGGATGTGTTTCAATAAAACTTTCTTTACAAAAGCAGGCAGCAGGTAACATTTGACCTCAAGGGTGCTGTTTGCCAATCCTTGTAGAAAATGATCTTTTAGACACATTTACCCCTATACTACTTTTTTTTCCCATGAAAAAACAGAAATATAAGTAATATTTTCTGGTACAATACTCAAAGGGTGACCTATTTATTATGCTCATTATGATTGTTTTTATATGGGAATAATTATTTGTGAATATTTTATATCTTCTAGGTACTATTTTCAGTGTCTCATATATGTTATCTCATCTAATCCTGAGAACAATACTCTAAATTTAGTATAATTTCCCTCATTTTAGAGAAAGGCAGCAATGTTAGGAAACTTAGATGAATCTATGTTGCTTTTAAGTATCAGTGTTGGCATTTAAAACCATTGCCTTTTTCAAATATTTGTTCATGTATATGTGTGTAAAATTTCTGCTTATTTTTGTGATGGGATAAGACCTTATCACAGTGAGACTGCAGATACACATGTCATAAAATTCTGTATACTGCGAGAATTGCCACATCTCAATCTCAACCATTCTATGCTATTCCACATTAAGAAAAATATATTAGTTTCTACATCAGTGCTTCTTTGTTCAAAATATACACAGAATTCAAGTAAGAAAACATCCAAAGCCAGTGGTGCTTAACTGAGGGCAGTATCACTTCTCAGGGCACGTTTGGAAAGGTGTGGAGCTTTGGGGCTATAGCAATGACTGTAGGGCGATGATGCTTCTGGCATGTGGTGAGTGAGGGTCATAAATGCTACAGATCCTGCAATAAGAATTGTAGTCCCTGAGATGAAGATTTTTCACACCCATAATACAGAAAGTTCCCCGCTCTTGTGCACTCATTAAAAAACAAAACAAAACAATAAAGCAGAGATGTTAACCTGTGGCAGATCTTGTTGATCACTAACCCCACAGCCACTTCTTCCTTCTTCCTTGCTAACATAATTTTTATTTCATTCAGGAAGTACTTAGATGCCAATGAGCTCATGGAATGTCTCCCTTATGCAGGAGACAAACCATGTTATTTTAATCGAATTGCAGTAACCCTCACTCCACTCTTCCAGTGACAGTTTGGACGGACGTACCTGACTCATAGACATAAGAGGAAGCCCACTTAACAGGTCTTTGGAAAGGTTTCCTCCCATGATAAAAAGAGAAAGTCATTTGATGCAACATCTCTTTTCTCCTTGATTTGGGCTTTATCACATTTGAATTTCATACTTGGAACTGTTGTAGATATCTCCCAACTATGAAAGAAAAGCCAAGAGAGTACCAGAGAAACTGAAACAGTGCTTGACATTTTTGAGGCTCTCAGTTAACCTGATCACTGCCTATTGTAGGGATTCTGTTACATAAGAATATCTCTATGGTTTAGACCACTTTTAACTAAGCATTCTCTTAGTTTACCCAAAAGCATCTGAATTGCTATGTAGGAACTATAATTCTGGTTTGCCTAGGACTAAAAAGTAGATATCAGGTACAGAACCCAGGTACAGATCTGTCACCTTTCACTCAAAACTTTTTGAAAAGGACTTGAGAGAATCTCTGATTACCCACATCCAAGTTCAAGTTCAAAACAAAATATATATCTCTTACCCCAATTTGGGGAAGAAAAAATATTCTTATAGTGACATGATTTAAACCATCTATATTAAATCTTTCAACTCAATGAAGTTAATAAAATATAGAAGAGTTTGGGAGGAAATAAATTTGGTTAGGTTAATTTTGGAGATTGTCTATGCCTCATCTTTATTACCAAACCAAGTTGGAAACGTATAAATGTACCTAAATTGGAATTGTCTTCTTTTGTTCTTTTTGAATGTCAGTCCTTTCAATGGTATATAGCATCACATATTTCCTTAGTGTTATTAGAGCTTTTTTGGACATGTGGATGTGGGAGGGACAATAAGCATTTGCAACAGAATCTTCATCTTGGTGACTTTTCCAATGCCATCTGGATTTCTGCATATTCTCTACATGTCTATTCAGAAGAATTAGATTAAAAAATAAAAAATTAAAAAAAAAAACAGATGAAAGGATGTAAACATGCAAAAGAAAAGGAAGCCCTCTCTTGTTCAACTCCCCTCGTTGATCTGCTTCTTGATTAAAATACTAATAAATGGCAACTGGCCTGTAAAGTCCATGCTGAGGCGTAAGGGAGTTTGGCATGATCAAACGAGTGCATTGTTTCTGCCGCCTTCTGTCAGCAGTAACTGAGCAATCCAGCCTGGTGATTGGAAGAGCAAATTTTCTTTGTCCTGCACATGCTGTATTTATCCTTCAGAATATCCACAAAACTCAGCGGGGATTTGGCTGAGAGAGTAGGATCACTCCTTGCAGAAAAACTGGTAATAAATCTGGGAGGCTTTGTACAAGATCTGAAAGCGGCCTTTGAAATTTGCCGGAGGAGGCATGTATAGCCAGGAGTAAGGAGATTATGTAAGCTGCAGAAGAGACCTGGAGGAGCTTGGCGAGGCGAGGTCCAAATCTGGACGCCCTCTGAACAGTCTCTAAGCGAGAGGGCGTTAGAGGTTCAAACTATGGTCTGGGTTTATAACCTTTTCCTTCTACTACTGAGAGTTAAAGAGAAAGTTTGAATTCTCTTTGTTTCCCTTGAAATGTGTAGAAATTGAAAGGAAATTTTCTATCCCTATCTTGGACAGCATGTTTTAAAGGTCAGTTTCTATTTGATATATTTACTTTAAGCATTGCTTCATGATACTTATTTTCAGTGTTCTCTTTTCTTTCCTCCTGATAATTTGGAAAATATGCTTTGGAAATGGGTTCTTGAAATGAGATTTCAGTGTGCTTGGAGGAATGCCTTCATTTTCATCACCTGGAGTGCTTATTTAAATATGTTAGAATCACATCACCACCTCCTTCCCCTCATCTGCAGAGAATTTGAATCCTCTGGTGTGGAGCCCAGAAATCTGCTCTTTTAACAAATTCCCTAGTTATTCTAATGGACACTAATATCGGACACCACTGTTTTAGGAAATTAGTAGAAGGATAGACTGAGAAGGAGGAAACAAGGTGGCAAGCTGTGAAAATAAACAAACCAGGTTGCTTGCTTTCTTTTTTTTTTCCAACCATTGTTTTGACATAGCTTGAATATCACTAAATACATACCATGTTTGCTTCAGGATGCCACTTTACCCATAATATATATTCATGAAGATTTTTCTTAAAAAAACATCATTTTCATAAATAGGAATGAAAAGTTTTTAAATCTAATTTGACCGAATGTTGGAAAACAGAACATGAAATCTCATAGGGAACATCCTTCTGTATCACCCTACAAAGAGAATCATTGTTTTCTATTTACTTTTCTCTTTATGAAATGCCTCTTCTAATATTGCATTCTTGTAAAGCATAGATCAAGAAACTGAACCATGCCTTCGGGGAGAGAGGCAAGCTAGGCCAAGATGTTCTCAAATAAAATATATTAATATAATAATTATAAAGGGGTTTTGATGAGGAGAAATTCATCAGGGAGTATTTGGTTGGTAAACCTCGGTAACTTTTATTAAGTTATTTGAACGAATATTTACTAGTAACTATAATATTTCCTCTCAAGCACGCATTTCTCTCTATGGATTTTCCAAGAACTTTACCGATCTCGTCGGATTTCTATCTCTTCTCAGGAAACATACATTTCCCACTATAACAAGCACAGAAGTGAATGCAATAGTACAAGAATGAGATTTGGCAAAGTAAAGAAAATTTTCTCTACTTCAGTTATAAGATAAAAAATAGAATCCCCCGATTCCCATTAAGGATGTGGACCTCAGTCTACTGGAAAGGAGACTTCTGCTGAAACTCCCTTATGAGCCTGAGACAATCAAGATTTCTCTTTTGGAGAGTCTTAAGTGTAGCAGTGTTTCCATTTGAAAATGATTGGGGAAATATATTATTAGATTAATTAGGTAATTAGAAAAATTCACAGCTGCACCCTTTGACAACACATTTAGTGTCTCTGTGTTAATGAGGCAGACCATAAAGTCTACAAAAATGAAATTTATAGAAGCATTTATTCATCTGATATTGATTGTGAAAGCTCATAAAAAAAAGACCCCGTATTCAAAGAAATTAAGCTCTTGTAGATAGTATTCAAAGCTTGTTTTTATAGTCTTGATTTTCTATTTCTTTATTTATAATCATACACAAAATATCATTATATATTTGTACTTTTATATGCATATCTTTAGTTCACTTGTAAGATATTTATTACTGGTTTTCATAATTGGACCACTAATGAGATGGTAGAATTGTAGCTTTGTGTCGCCATCAAGAAAAATACAAATCAAATATCTTGTTATTCTCAAAGTGAGTTATTTCTTCCTTTTCTTTTTTCCTTTTTTTTCTTTATTAGGAGGACATAAGAGATTAACTTCTGAGAGGGTAGATATTATTTGCAGGCTAATATTTTTTCAAATATCTTCCAAATAAGGAAGTGAATGTTTTCTCCTGTTGTCAAAAAGTACAGCTGTGAGTTTTTCTAATTGCTTAATTAATCTAATGATACAGTTCATATACTAATGTATATGAACATCCAAGCTGTACTTTTTACCGGATGTCTTGTTTGTGTTTTATAATATTGACTTGTGAAATTGTTTACATGCTTATTATAATTTAATAATAAAAGCTCCATATTTCCCGTTATAAATGAATTTGCTTTTGATCCTAGAAAGATGTTGCTTTACGCAAAATATCTCAACTAACAGTAACTTTAGGATTTTCACCTTTGTTTGAATTTTAGCTAACACATTTCTGGAATTACATGCTGTTGAAAATTATTTTTTCAAATAAATCTAAAGGAACTGTTATCACCATAACAGTGGACAATAAGAAAAAAAAATGGACATAAAAAATCATTCTGCTAATTTTATTTATTTATTTTTATTTTTATTATTATGGTGATATTGATTAACAAAATCCAATGAGTTTCTAGTGTACAATTCAACAGTAAGTCACATATATATATATTGCATTGTGTATTCACTGCCCATAGTTAGATTTCTTTCTGTCACCACATATTTGACCCTTTTTACTCCACCTTCCTCTCCCATCCCCCTGTCTTCTAGTAACCACTAGTCTACTGTCCAGTCCATGAGTCTCTGTTTGTCAGGTTTGTTCATTGCTTTTAGATTTATATCCCACATATAAGTGATATCATACAGTTGTCAACTTTTTCCGTCTGGTTTATTTCACTTAGCATGATTATCTCAAGATCCATCTATATCATTGCAAATGACAGTGTTCTTATAGCTTAGCAATATTCCATTGTATATATGTACCACATCTTCTTTATCCGGTCATCTATTTAGGACACTTCAGTTGCTTCCATGTTCATTCTGTTCATTTTAATGAATTATCTCAAATCTTCATACGAAGTACATTTATTCTTTAAATATAAATAAACTGCATCAGAAAATTTCTCTACATTGTCAGAACTTATTTTCAGCAGTGCTTTTCTTTTTTCTTTTTCAAGATTTCAGAGGACACTTAGCACATAGGCTTCCCTGTCAGATTGATAAAATGGAATTGTTTCATGAATGTCTTTCAATGTTATTATGTATCATCCCTATTGAAGATGTTTGTTTCTGTGGAAGGATTGCTTCTCTGCTCTTGATCATGGATTGTTTATCCATATGCTCATTACAGATATCGTTCCTTTCATTGACACCAGTTCTGCCCTTAATCTATTTAATCTCCGACCACAGGCCAGGGACACTGTTGGGGCTTTTACATGCATTGTCTCCTTGAACCTTCCTGTTAACCCCTAGGTAAGCACTATTATTGTTTCCCTTTTACAAAGAAGAAAACTAAGATTTGCTTAAGGAACTTGAAAGGACACAGAGTTAGTCAAGAATGGGACGGAAGTGCCAACCTAACTTATTCCAGAGCCAGTGTAGTTCATCCGTATGCTACATTGCCAAGGGCCGTGTTAGGTTTATTACCCACAATGTTAAATTTCTGATTGATTCAACTTGCACTGTAATATGAACTTCAGCTCTCCATCTCTTAGTCTTAGAGAACTCTAAGCCTTATTAACATGCCATTTTTGGTCAGCTTGTTGAGTTCCTTTTGAAATTCATTCAGAGTTGTTTTCTTGGTTCCTTTCACATTGTCACAATTTAGTAATGTTGATCTTTGTTCTAGTTACAGAGATGGATCTGAGAGCATTTCTTCTCCAAAGTTCCCATGTCTTCTGTCTCCTCCATTAAAACACACACATGCACACACACACGCACACACATAAAAACACTCCTATATAACTTTTTTGACATCTACAATTACAGGGCTGTCACAAGCAAGGAAAGTAGTTACTGAAATAATACCTTGAATGTGTTTGTGTCTCCACAATGCCAGGTTTATTGAATGGAACATTCTCAGATAAACCAATCAGGGACCCATATGGGTTGACACATGACACACAGAGAGGGGAAGTACAGAGTCTTACGCGACAGGAAAAGATATGAAAGTCCTTAGAGTCTCCCGAGTGAGCTCTGTTGACTGGTGGTGTGGATAGTTTCTCATCGGTCCCAAGGCAGGGACTATATGATGGGCAGAAGGTCAGAATCTTCAGTCTCAATGCACCTGTCCGTAGTGCTCTCGGGTCAAGCTTGAGCATCCTCTGTCTCAGGTGTTCAGCTTATATGGTCCTTACAGGGTGGGATCCTTGTGTTCATCGGCTCCTGCAGATGGGAGCTTATCTATGGCAGTCCTGGCTGACTGTGGTTTTGGGCATTCTGTTCACACCCTAAGGGTGTTCCCATTAGGTGCCAGTGGACATCATTGTCATGGCTTTCATGGAATACATTTTGTAAACTCCAAGAAGTTTTTGTATTCTATACAGGGGCTTTAGTATAGAAAAAATAATAATACTACTTAGACTTGCCATGCCATTTTAGTGACATATTGATCAATATTAAAAATCCAAAATAGCTAACTTAAAAACAAATAGCCTCTCTATTTCTTCTATTATTTAAATAAAATAAAATAAAATTGTGGAAAAACTTTAAAATGCTTTTCTGCCAATGTCTTTTATCATTAGAATTAATAATTAACAGAACTTGAGTTTTTGCTTTTGTTTCATGATTGCTTTAACATTGAAAATAATGTAAGAAGAAAAGCTTGCTAGAAATATCATTTTCTTAAAACGTTATAACTTATCCATTAATATACTTTGTTATTTTTATTATTTCTATTTTGACCTCCTTAAATGTATCTAAAAAAGTGATATTTCAAGATGGATTCATTAATTCAGTATATGTGTATATATATGTATATATATAAAACACACACACACAAATGCACACATGTAATTAAATTAAATACTTGAAGCAGATAGAGGAGCAAAATTACTTTAAAACAATGCCAACAACAACAAAAACAAAACTATAACTTATATCCCTGCTTCATGTCGGTGTTTGTGCAAAGTGTCTGGAGAGCAAAGGGAGTATCCAGTAGAACAATATATATCAGTTGCAGTTCTAAAAATCATAATAAATAGATAAATAGATAGATAAGTAGACACACAGTCAGACAGATAGAATTATAACCAGACTGCAGCATTTTTATGGCCCTTTTTAATATTGCACTTGATAATATGCCTTTAGTCTCTGAATTCATTCTCAACAAAACTATTTTGCTGTATTATGGAATTATCGTTTGAAAAGAAAGATCAAAGCTAACTCACCAAGAAAAAATAAAACTAAATGTTTATGCATGACATATAGAAGCTTATAAGAGTATCTTACTTCTCCAACTCGTTGGATGACATGATATCAACTTGAACTTGAAGTTATGTCTTGACCACTGTCAGTATTTTAAGGAAGATATGATTTACATGCCATTCAAGACCTAAGCATGTTTTTACCATCATTGCCAACAAAATGATAAATAACAACTGTCATATGTCAAATTCTTGGATTACATCACAAGAATACCAATAGACAAAAAAGAATAAAAACACAGTCTTATGTAGTTGATTTAGGAGTTTTAGATGTGGCCTGACTATTAGTGGCTCAGTTTCCCCAATGGGAAAATGAAAGTTTTTGGCTAAAAAAAATATTTCAAGCCTCTCAAGACTTAAATCCCATAATTTCCTTGAAGCTTTGGCTGATGTGTGTGAAAACTATTTAAAGAGTTACCTCTGTCCTCCAAAATGAAGATTTTTTTCCTTCTAAAACAGAGAGTCTTCTTCACATTATGTTTTGATACAAGCAATATTATCTTCAAAAAGCAGCACTCTGCATTCTGCACATTCTTATTTTGTAGCTCATGCTCTTATTCAGCAAAGTAAACAAACATTGTGGTGAGGTTAAGGATTAATGGCAAGGCATTGCATGACTGTACAGCATGTAACCTTGAGGGAAGAGATCAAGGGAAATGTCAGTCAAACACCTGCCCTTAGTGCAGTTACTAATTAATTCGTGAGCATTGACTCGGGTTGCAGATTTGCTAGTGTACAAGGGAATCAAGTCCCATCCTATAAATACTGCTTTCATTTAATGAGGCTTTAATAGGATTAAATGGTTTTAACTTTATGACTTCATGTTTTTGATTATGGTTGTGTGGTGCTCTTTGATGTGGATAGATATGGATTTCAAGGAGTTTTAACAGTAGACTCTAAATGAAGGGTAAGGGGAATAAAAAAGAGAATGTGTCATTAACTCAGTAACTTAATTTTCTGGAATTTTAAAATAAAATTAAAGGTTAAATTGGTCTCAGACTACCTAGAAGTAAACATGATAAGTTACTCAGGGTCTCCATCTAAAGTAATTAGCATCTAGTAAAACAGACTGTTTTCTGTTACTCTGAATCAGGGCTATTTTACCATGTCAAGGTCTCAAATGTATGCAGAGATGGATTCTAAATCATTTTTTAAAAATTGTATTTCACTACCTTTTATATTTTAAGATTATATACTGTTGATAACTTGTCATTCTAGACATATTTTGGCATAAAATAAGAATATTATTGTGGATTTGCTATTGGTTGCTACAGGTTTCTATTATTAACATTTAATTTTGACTTTTCGGAGAAAAACTGAAAAGTGATTTCGTCATGCTGTCATTGTAGATGTTAGAATGACATTATCATATAATCTAACCAGAAAGGATCAAGGCTCAGCTCAGACTTTATTATTATTATCATCATCATGATTAATTTAGTATTTATTAGAAATCTACTTATTTAAAATATATGCATATACTGAGATATAGACTGTGTAACAATATTTGTTTTTAGGTTAATATCTACTGGGACATGTGGTAATTGAGCAAATCAAATCCTATCACTCCTTGGTTATAAAACAATTCAAACACTTCCTATTCCTCTCAGAATAAAGAACAGATTTTTTTTATTATGGCCTATGTTTTTGATGCAGTCCATCTTTTCAGACCATATTTTATTAGGCACTGTAGTTACTGCGGTAAAGAAAATAGACAAAATTCTTGCTCTTGGAGATAGAGTTTATAGACTAATAGGAAAGACAGACAATAAATGAAGAAACTAAGGAAATTTCAGCTAGTCATCGGTGCCATGAAGGAAATCACACAGCTCCTTAATAGAGTGACTAGGCAGGAGTCATCAGCTTGCATCTGATGGCCAGAAAAAGCCCCTTCAGCTGGCTACTATTTCAAAAAAAAAAAAAAAGCCTTACAAAGTTTTGGAAGCAGAGTGTCCCAGACAGACAGAGCAGCTAATGCATTAGACTGCAAGGAAGGAAGAGGCTTGGTAGTTTGAAGGGATTGATTGGAGCGCTCTCAGGTAAAAGGGGAGAGGCAATCCAGACGGTGATCACGGGCAGATCCTGTCGTATGTGTCCGGTGAACTGAGATGGAATTGCCCCTACCATCCAGTTTCCTTGCCCTGTTTTCAGTTCCTTAAGCGGCCTATGTCCTCAGGACCACAGCGTTATGTTTGTTTCTTTCCACTGAGACTATTGCATTGCTAACTCCTAGCAGATTGCCTTGGCCATACTAAGTGCCTAATAAAGATTCGTTAAATGAAAGCAAGAGATGTTTTCACGAATTCGTATTGTATTGCTCAGTGAGAAGAACAAACGTGTTTCCCATCCTCTTACTCCTTGACTAGGATGCTTCTTATTACTTAATAAATATCAGGCCTATTTTTTTTTTTCTGTTGCCCACTTTTCACTAAAGAACTTGAAAAAGTAAGCGTTACTTTTCCAGCCTTTCCTGCAGTGGAGGGTGGTCAGGAGAACGAGTTCTGATCAATATGACCAGAAACTGAGAAAAAAATATTCTTTTTCTGATAAAAGGAGAGATAGACACTTTTGTTGCCCTGACTACCTGTGCTTTCTATCCTTGGACATGGCTGTGGGCATATTATGGCAAGAGCTGAGGCATCCATCTTGCTACCATAAGAGAAAAACCTAGAAGAATTGCAGAGCTGTCAGCCAGGCATCCTGATATGTTGAAGCTGCTGAACCAACTTGTGGCATTGCCTACCCTCAGGCTTCTAGTTCAGTGAACAATAAATGTTCAAACTCCTGATAATTGAGGTGCCTGGAACTTACTGCCCCATCATTTTTCCCCACCCAATTGCTCTGTACGTATGTTTCCAAGGACATCTCTTATTCTCATGGAAGAATTAGTTCTGACATCAGACTGGAACAACAAAAAAAATTTCTTCTTATAAAAGTTGCTGGTTGTTTGGTTTAATATAAAACTGTATATCTATAGATGGCAAGCTTATTACACAGTATCTTTCCTGATACTAGCCATTTATCCTTTGAATTATATTTTTATACCTGGCTTCCTTTGCCTGACTTTCTTCTTATGGCTTTTGTACAACAAAGAGTTATGACTTCTGTCGTGGACCTTTTCTTACTGCATATTAAATAATTAATTTTTTAGGTAACTAAATTATGTGTGTGCCCAGTGCAAGACAATTTCTCTTTTAGATAAGGAAAGGCCTCCTTGTTTCTAGCTTTTCCCACATAAAGAGGTGGCATGTGCCATTTTTGTACATTTCTCTCATATTTTTTTCAATTTAGCTTCTTTAGCTGAATTTGACTATTTATATTTGATGTGTAGCTGTAATTCCCTAAATGTCAGAGTAACGTGGAAAAATAAAAGTCTGTTTGAGTTGCATGCTTATAGGTTTTTAAAAGTTTTTCAGTGCCCACCAAATCACAAAACTCTATGTTCTGTCTCAAGCATGACTCAGAGGATTAATATTTTTCTGGTTAAGGGCTTCATGGTTCCTTCTCAAAATCACCAATTCAAAGCCCTCTCTGAGAATTGTCATTAATTGTGAGGTTAAAATCGTTTTGTTTATTAATAACAATGGTGAGAGAATAACCTTATGATATTTGTCTTTTGAGTTGTGACCTTCAAATTGTTTTCTCTTGTGGGAGGTTGTTGGTCATTTCTATAACTCCCTAGTAAATCTCAGAACTTGTGTGTGCGCGACTGTGCATGGCTGTAAACTGCTTGCTACATTGTATTGTTCTTAATTGTTTCTAATTGTCTTCTTTAGGAGAACATGAGTTCCTTGAAAGCAGGGATCTCATTCCATTCTTCATAGTGCCTTTAATTCTTAGAATGGACTCAGGCATGGAGTAAGAAAATAATGAACATTGGTAAATCTTTGAATTAATGATTTCTCACATCTCCCACCTATAGTGACTTTATATTTCTACGTAGCTGGGGTTCATTTGTCAAGTATATGAAATCACTGAACATCCATTGCTTCTGACATAGTTTGCAACACTTTTCAATATAATCTAGTGGTTTTATAACTCAGTTTCCCCTCCAGAAAAAGTCAACAAATATGTTTTCCTGTTAAAATCAAAATCGAATTTATATGATATGTTATATGTATGCAAACCAGAATGTAATCAAGTAGCCATAGATGATGTGGTCATATGCTGTTGATGGATGCCAGACAAACTTCAAGGTTTCATTTTCTTTTTCTTTCATTTTTTCTTCCTTTTTTTTTTCTTTTTCTTTCTTTCTTTCTTTTATTTTTTTTAGAAAAATCTGTATTATACCAGATTTTTCTTATCACATTCTTGGGATAAAGATTTTAGGAATCATAATTACCATATAAGCTATGTCCTTTTCTATTTATTTCTTTTTTCTCATTTGTGCTGGTAGAAAATAAAAATTTATTAAAATTAAAAACTAAAGAGACTGTTTTCTAGTAAAGCACTGCTTCCTAAGCATTTAAAGTGAAAACTCTAAGGAGAAGAGTTACCAGGTTGAGAGGCAATGTATAGAAGTGGTCAAGGGGAGTTCTCAGGTACCATAGAGCCCTCCGTTCTGGGGAGCATTGCTACCTTCCCTTGAAATTCAACAGAAAGGATATAGATTAGAGCCTGGCCTGTGAACCTTTCCAATATTTATTATCAGGTAGCGTAGCCCATACTCACAGGGGAACATGAATTCACAGGCCAAAATACCAGATACCTAAGAAGTACAGAGAGTATAAATAAATATATATATGATAAAAATATGAAATATAAAAGTATAATATATATAAAAGTGAAGATGATAAGAGGCAGAATTATTAAAACAGAAGTCTGAGAATTTAATACAACATGATGAAAATATAAAGAGGATAATATTAGATGATAGCAATATGAAACGAGAACAATAAATCACAAAAGGAATCAATAGGAAATATGAAAAATATAATAATTATAGCGAAGATCGCAATCATTGAGCTGAATAGCTAGAAGGATAAAGCTGAAAAATGAATTAGTGTGTTTAAAGATCACATTGAGGAACTTTTCAAGAAGGCAAAGGTTAAGAATAAAGAGATTAATTTTCAATCAGCAGAAATTCTATTCTTATAAATAGCTTAAAGTCCTTAATTAGAGGACTTAGTCTCTCAAAGTAGATGGAAATACACAAATAAGAACAAAATCGAACAATACATTGCCTACAAAGACCTATTTAAAACAAAAACACATAAGAAGGTAGACAAACATAGTAAATAAGTACATGCCTATAGAAAACAGTAGTAAAAATCTACTATGACAAAATGTGACTTAAGACAAATAACTCAAGAGTTCAAAGAAGGATATGATATTCTAGTTAAATGACTAAAATAACAAAATGCTGTAGTCAACATAAACTTGTATCCACCCAGCAATATTGCCTCAAAATATCTAAAGCTTTAATTGTCAGGACTGAGGAAATGTATAGATAAACCTACCATTCCACTTCAAGATTTTAACACACTAATCACAGAAAATAATAGGCCAAACGGATAAAAGGAAATAGAGAAATATTGAAGGCCTAAACAATACTATTTAAATATTGATTTTATAGATACATATCAGTGTAAGAGTAGGTAAATGAATGTTTTAAGATTTGCACTATACTATGTGTATGTGCATGAGTGTGTGTGTCTGTGTATGAGGCAGAGAGAGACAGAAATCTATATCCAAAATTTAAAGAATATGTTTTTTAATATACATGCAACATTTACAAACTAGATCACGAATTTAACCAAAGTTAACCCAATATACAAGATTTATGCAATCTTATAGCAATTGGGTCTCCATCATCTAAGACTGCATGTTATATTCATTTACACATGACAAAATTATCTTAGTATACAAAGAAGTTGTGAAAATTAAATTGCCTGAAAAAAGAAAGCATAATTGTAGAAGAGAAGGCACTTGCCATCCTAATATGCACACACAAACATATAGTTGCTTTCTATAGTTCTTCAGTCTTGTCTGGTAATAATATTTTATGGCATTTTTCTAAAGATATGTTGTTTTAATAATAGTTCTAATTTACAAAGTGTTACTTATGTGACATATAGTATTAAGAGTTATATTTTCAATATCTCAATAGAAACTCCATGAAATCAATAATAGTAGGCCAATTTAATGAATGAAGACATTGGGGCATAAATAAAGTAACTTCTCAGCCACCAAGCAGAGCTGAACTGTGAACCAGGACAGCTTGGTTGCAGATGCCGAGACATCCCCAGAGACCATGAGTGTTGCCTGAGAATTGGGCCGGGTTCGTAAGCAGCGTCCAAGAAATGCATGCCGAATCGAATTAAATTCTCTTCACTGTAATAAAATTCTGACCACAGAAACAGAAGTCAAATATTAGTACCACTTTGGGTACTTAGTTGATACAAAATAATTTAAAATAGAAGCAAAAATAAGTCTCAGTGCCAGCTTGCATGCAACAGTGTGTGGAACCTCTGTCTTGGCAACGAGCCCAGTGTATCCTTGCCATGCTCTGCTTCATGAGTGCGTGTGGTGATTACAGCCAAGTAAATCAATGCCTTCATGTAGTAATGGCATTGCAAGGGTAGTAATGGCAGCATTAATAACAATAACTATAATCCTTTGAAAGTTTGGAAACATAAAGTCTCCTAGAGACTATGCAGCTATTTGCTAAATGCATTTTCTAAAAGGGAAATAATTTATTGGATTTGACCCAACAAAATATTAATATCTTTACATCATTTTTATCTTGCTAATAAAGGAGTTCAGAATTTTTAACATATTCTTGCTAGGCAATGCTCCAAATCTTGCCCTTTAGTTGGTATTACAGTATCAGTAATTGGTGTCTCACGTTAACATTTATTTAAAGCCGCTGATTTAACATTTAAAAATTCTGGGGTTAATGGATCTGTATTCACGGATCCATTAACCTCAATAAAAACAAATGGAACCTCTTGTGAACTAAAATCAGTTCAGATCATGGATATGCTTTCTCTAATATTCACAACATTTAGATGGTTCTGATAAAATGTCAGGTCATAAAAAGGTCTACTAACATAGTAATATTCAAGGTGCTTTTCAGTCGTTTGTTATTGTCCTATGCAACAGAAGCACAGCCTCTCTATAAGGTATGACCCCTGGGAAAACTACCTCCTATGCTTGAGTTTGCTGCAGCTTATAGATTCTTGCCACACTATAGAGTTGACTTCTCTAAAACTCTGTGACTTACTAAAAGCTGTGTTTCCTCAGTACTTATCACAGACCTCTAATCTTAGGTCATTCGAAATCTGATCTAGGGTCTGTCTCTTTTTCAAAAAAATATAGTAATCAGACAAAAATGTGCATGTTCTAGGCACTACTGGACTCTAAACGAATATTCAAAACTGGAAGAAAGGCACTAGGACATTTTTTACTACCTTCTAGCAATTTGAGTGTGGGCAAGTCACTTAAACTCTGAGTTCAGGTGGCTTTTCGGTAATTCTTACGGATAGGAATGCTTTCTATGTGATCTGGGATTTTTTTTTTTTTTTTTTATTTTAAAGTTTAAAAACAGATCGTTTTCCCCTAAATTAATCAGGCCACAACAATTCATATTCCTCTAATGTGCAAAATTCTCACCTCCAAAATTCTCACCCTTTGTGGCATAATCTCAAAGTTATCTGAGTAATATCTACACATAGATGAGGCTTCTTGGTCCAATGCTTGAAGTACAGCTCCTCTGGCACAGTCTTGAGTACAGAGACTTATGAATTAAAGGACAAGTTGTATGCCCTGCCATATACCCAACATAAAACACTGAGAGGGAAAGCACAATCACAAAAGAAACTCCTATTTTGAAAAAGTAGTGAGGAGCAGTGGGGCATATGGCAGTAGCTGGTTCATAGCAATTCTGAAATCCAGCTGCCTTCACTTCACCCTGCTTTGGGCATATGGAATGTGCTTTTGAAAGGCCCAGTTTTCTCTCTGGGAATAGTTCCCTGTGGTTATTATCTCTGACCTTGAGCCTTCTGTCTTGGTTCTTAATAAGAAATGGATTTTGTTTACAGCTGAATATTTTATTCAGCCTGTTTTATACCTGTAGAAGGATGGGGACCCAGTATCTTCTTTTGTGAATTGTCTCTTTCCCTTTCAGTCAGTCCATTCTGTTGGTGTTTTCATCAATACATCTCTTAAAAATGTGGATTTCTTATCAATCTTACTGTAGTTCTCATCTTTTGGAACAAAACACATATACATATATCTTTCTGGCAAGTCCTTCTCTACTTCGGGTTGTGAGTCAGGATGCTGTGAAAAAATTGCCTTGAGATTTTTAGATATCCATTTGTCTACCCGAGAAGGTCTTTGATTCCTGCTTTGAGTCTTTCAGAGGTCTTAACGAAGTGTCTTACCACCACAACTTTTATTTGATATTTTTTGTTAGGCCGATTCTTTCCTTTAGAATGCTTTACTCTCTGGGTAGCCTTAGAATGAGAGAGAGATTTGTTTTCTAACCCATCAAGTCCTGGGTTTAAAATATTTCCTGGAAATCCTACTTGAAAACTGAGCATTTACTTCATTAGTTCATCTCTTTTTCAAAACCTTATCTTAAACTGCTAAAAGAAGCCCATTACCATGTCCAGTTATCTTTAACCTCAATGTTAGGCACATTTTCTATCCCACACAGTCATTTAAGTGACAGTCTTTGCAAATTCTCCAAATACATAACATGTGTCCTTCTCTTCACCATTCAATAGCACTCCTCCCTAAAGAAGGCGAGCCCCATAGCGCTGGCCAGGTGCGTGCTGGCCGAGGTGCCCAAGCAGCTTGTGGAATATTACAGCCACAGAGGGCTGCCCCCGCGAGGCCCCACCCCCACAGCCGAGATGGTGGGCTAGAGAGGGAGAGCAGCCAGGCCGCAGCCATCCAGCACCCTTGGGCCCCTGGAGCCCCCCGTGACCTCCCCGGGGCCTCCTCCCCTAGCCCAGGCCCATCCCTCGTCCCCTGTGGTCCTGCTGCCTGTGCCACCCTCTGGGCCCCCCGAAGCCGAAGGGCGCACAGACGCAGGCCCGGGATCGGAGCCGAGGGTGTGGGGCTGGAGCAGCCCCCTCCCCTGTGCGTGCCGGGTCCTGCCCCAGCAGACAGCAGGGCGAGGCCGAGGCCGGGGACTCCTGCTTTGCGTCTGCCACGTCCCAGTCACGGAGAAAACCCGGGTGCCCCCGATACCCCGTCCCCACAGCTGGTTCCTCGGTGCCTTGGCTGGCGTCTGACCCCGCCTAAATGTCCCCTCACATCCTTTGGGCTTTACCATTATTCCATACCAAGGTGAGTTCCATATGTTTTATGTTTTGTTACAGCAGCATCCCACTTATAGGTACCAATTTTTGTTTTAATTATACAGAACTGTGTAACAATCCAGCCAACAAATATTTTTGATTTATTCTTTCTCAAAGTTCTAGAGGTCAGAAATTTGGGCAGAGTTCAATGGGATGGTTTTTCTTCTCCATGTGACACCATCTTCACTTCTTGGCATCCTAGCGGAGCTGGAAAATATAAGAATGTTCTGTGTATTATGTTCCACATGGCCTTTTTCACAGGATTTTATCACAGAATGATGGTCTCAGAGTAGTTGGACTTATATGTTAGTTAGCTTTCCCCCAAATCTGCCAGATGTTTTTAAGCTTAACTGGCACAAGGCTACATTTGCCACATTCTACTGTTCACGGGAAGTCCCCGGACCAGCATAGATTCAAGAAGGGGAGATAGATTCTACTTTATGGTGGCCAAATATCACACACATTCGAGGATGGAAGGCATTGATTATGGACATCTTTGGAGACTATGTATCACAAAAGGATTTGTGTTTTTTAACCACAGCTCTGCAACTCGTGTTTGCTGGCTCCACTAAGTTACATTCAACTTCCAGGTGTATAATATATTATTGTTAGTCCTCTATTATGCGATTTCCCTGCCGCAGAACTTCTCTTCTCCTTTCTCTCGCCTTCAACCAGAACATCTTCTAGTCACGTTGTAGGACTTTCTCCCAGAAATTTTTCTATTTTCAGAAGTCTTAGTTGGGTGTCCATATTTATGTTCTTATATCAAACCGTGCTTATTTTTCTCATAGCATTTATCTAACCTTATTAAACTCTAAGCTCCCTGGGACCAAAACTGTTTTATTTACCACTGTACCTTCACAGTTTTGCACTGTGCCAGTTATAGAGTGTATTCACAGTGTTATCAAATATATTTGAACAACTGGACGTATGTGTGAGAATATTGCATTCATTATTTACAGAATAATAATAGCTAATATTTAGTGCACATTGACTTTATACGAGGCCATAGAATATGCTAAATTTTATATATCTTGTGTGAATTCATCCACACACAGCCACCATTATCCTCATTTTAGATATGAGAAACCTAACAGACACTTTTACAGATATAAGACACTTGTCCAGTATGTCTGAACTTTTAAGTGAAAAAGCTTACATATAAGCCAGATTCTGCTTGACCCTGAGCCTATGTTCCTCATAACTAGATTGCCCTGCCTACTGAGAAATAGTAGTTTACCTTTGGTTCCTACTATTTTTTTTAAATAACTCTGAAGTTCTCCTGGAGGCTGCATTACACAGATTTAGAATCATAGGCATAATTAATATACATATTATAGTCACCATACTCACTTTATGTAGTGGATACAGCTACCCTGTGTCTACAGCCTGGGTACAAATTATTAATCCATTTAGGCTGTCAAATAATAAATTTTGTTGTGGTTCATTTGTATAGATTGATATAAGGTCATAGGAAGCCATATGTATCCTAAATGAAATCATGTCACTTTTCCGCTCAAAATTCATTAAAGGCTTATTTAAAATCATACCTACACTTCTGATCATGGCACACTAACATCATAGTACTCCTCAAAACATGGCAAACTCGTTTCTACCATAGAAGTTTTGTACTTGTTTTCACTGCTATGCATGACTCTCTTCTCCCACACCCTAGCCTCACTAACTCATCCCCTCCTTGTGATATATTTTCAAATGCCAGTTTCTCAGAGTAGGTTTCCCTGACCTCTCAATCTAAAATAGGCTGTTTGTCAGGCTTTATCCCTTTGTGCTAAGATCAAAGGATATTTTATCGTGATTCCTAGCTTGAAATTATAATGTATATGTATTTGCTTAATATTTCTTGTCTGTCTTCTCTATTGCATAATCTTCATGATGAAAAGTAAATGTTTTTTTTTTCATTATCATATATCTAGAAATATCAATTTCTAACACTCAATAGGTGGTTATTAACTCATAGCTGACTGCATGAAGGAATAGCTATTACCTGAGAATCATGTGACCAACTGCTCAAGCCCCCTCTTTTGTTAAGTTGGGTGCACCAGCTCTCCCAGCACCTTTAGTGCATCACTGTTATTGCCCTCGTCACATTGTCCTATCAGTGTGGTTTACTTGTCTATCTCTTCTAGAGGACTGAGATCAGAGTTCTTGTCTTACTCATGTGATTATTCCAGGATCTTACAAATTTATATGATACACTGTAGGTACTCAATAAATGTTTGCTGGCTGAACATATAATAGTCTTGCCTCCATTAAAGAAGTTATACCACTTAGTTTAGTCTACTGTTGACACAATACAGTAATTCAACATCAAATTGGCATTGTAATTATAAAATACACTATAATTACCTAGAAGATTGTATGTTGGAAAGATTGGCTGCAAATGACATTGTATCTTGAATCCATGTAATTTAATGAGCAAGATGTTACTCTAATTATTTTTCTAAAGAGTTTGTATTATTTTAGTGCTTAGTTTATAATTCAGAAAAAAATATAGCCTTCAAATTGGAAAGTCAAGACACAGTCACCCCGCTGGAACTTAAAGTAATTCTCAGCTCAGCTGAAATTTCTTAGGTCAACTTTAAAAGTTCAGCTAAACATTTTCAGTTTAAATGGCCCAATCTGTAAAATGGAAGTGATATGTGTGATGGCTTGATGGCTGAATAATGGCTGTTTTTTGAGTAAAATGGTCTTGAGTAGTATTGCAGTATCTTCACACCTAAGGGACTCTGGCTGTCCTTTTCATCATGACTTTTCATGTGACAAATGGATAAAATGAATCAAAGGTTTATATGCCCCCGCCAGCCTCCAGGCAAAATAAATCAGCTTTCAAGGGAAAAGGCAGAAATATTTAAATGATGAAGTCTTTATCTACCTTTTTTTTTTGACCCAGTTTTGTCTCCTTCAATGAAAAGATGAGCATCAAGACTGATAAAAGGCTTCATTTTGCCCTTTCAGCAGATTTTAAGAAGCTCCTCTTTGTGTAGTAATTTTTTTTCTTTCTAGTTTTTTTTCCCCCCTCTCATGAGGGAACATATGAACTAATTTACCAATGCCAGAATCCTGTGAATTCAAATTTTTTTCTACCTCTCAGAAAATAACTGACCGATTTATTAATGTCTTTTCGTGTGTGTGTATTTAATTTCTTTTTTACCTGGAAAATAGGAATTTTATCTGGAGACAATAATCCCCCAATTAATCTGAAAATTAGTGTTCAATTAATATATGTCAGGAAAAAAAAGATTAAAAAAAAAGCAAACCTAAAAATTTAATACTTAACATTAAATCAAACTGCTAAAGATTTAGGATGACATTTAATGATTGTTATTGTATGTGATAGTGTATTTCCAGAAAACCTTTCAATACCAGTAAGCTGGTTTCTCATAGCAAACATTAAATTGGTTTCCAGAAGCTTGGAACATCTGACTATAATTAGACTTTTAAACCTGTTCCAGAAAATCAGACAAGCATCAGAAGTTGATTCTTAAACAGCTTTAATTACCATAAAAATAGTGGAAGACTTCAAAGATCAACGACTATTGTCTTATATTATAAGTAGTATAGGCCTATTATCATAAGGTATAGTGTAGTAAATAAGGCATAGCCAGGCTTAGAAAACATTGAAAAAATATTTAAAGTATTTCTCTATTTAGCAAAATAGACATTGTCAGTTTTCTGGTGCTGTTGAGTTTGTTTCAACTCTACTAAGCATCAATTAGATTGGATTCTCATGTTGGAGACTAGAATGCATCACTGTGTGAATTGAAATGCATTACTCTGTGAATTGGAATGAATTAGGCACACTCTATTGAACTTCTCTCCTGTCATATTTCTGATGTTCTAAAAATGATTTCTATAGGAGTTTACCATCAGATACAGGACAACACTTTATAAACAAAATTTAATGGAAGCTTTCATCTGTTAAATTTTATTACACTCACATTAGCTCTTTTATACACTATGAAAACACTTATTCTGTGAGTTACAGTTATATTGTCCATAACTACCTAGGCAATGCAATAGTTTTTAGTACTTAAGGAAGGAAAGGAGAGAGAATTTTTTCATTAAATACATATCACCTTCAGTGCCTTTAAAATTAAAATCAAGGCAGAACATTTTTTTTTTTTGTCTTTCTCAAACATGATATTTAATTCTATTTACAGGGAAAAATTTAGTTTGATCAGGGTTATAATAATCCCAACACACCGTAGAATCAACACTGAAGCTTAATATTTTTAATTAGACTTTAAATATTTTGATTTTGGGACTGAGGGGCAGCTAAAGGAAGTGATGGAAATACTTTTTCTGTATTTTCATAATTAGGTATACGTTCTCGTTCCAAAATGTCTCTATTTAGATCAGTATATGTCCTTAGTAATTCACCCTCAGCTTTGACAAGTTGACAAAGCTACCTTACTTGAAAGCATTGAAAATTTTGTATAGTGAATGCATTGGGGGATTCAGAGTATAAAAATCATGGTTCTTATTGTTTTAATTCTGTGAAAACTGAATTCACATGCAAAAATGACATTGGTCTCATTTTAATCCTTTACATTTTATGTGTTCACATGCATTCTTGCTTTAAACTTTAGGGTCTAAGAGACTAGCATGCTCTGTGAATATGTGTGTTTATGGATGTATATGTGCATTAAAGATGAAGGTATTTAATTTGGCAGCACATCCTAGCAACATTTCTAATATTGGCTTTGGTTTTCTTGGTGATTCTGGCTATAGTTCCATAGTGTTTTTATGTCATGGATTTTTCATTTTGCTTAAATAAGTCACTGATCACTAAGTTCAACTCTTTTCCCAATTGCTGCATCATGCCAGGTGTCACGTCTTAGCAGGGGGAGGCCTCTGTGCTGTTGCTTAAAATCATTGCTTGACAACAACTAATTTAACTCCTAATTCAATAAATATACAAAGCACACAGGAAAACTGACAACCTACTTGTTTGAAAATAGCAATAATGCAATGTTAATAGGCTTGTTTTTTGTTTGAACACATGTAATAATGTTTGTTACATTATATCAAACTAGGGATAGATGCATCGCACCATCACTCCCATTTTGATGATGAGACTATAGCTAATTTGAAAATGTGTGTTCTATATATGAAAATCATATTAGCAATTAAGAGCTATCTTATTTGTAGAACTGAGTGGATATAACATTGTTTATATTAATAAAGTACTCAGTAAGCAAAAACTAGGAATAATGCTGTTTCTTATATTGCCTATTAATACATATCTACTTTATTAACTAAATTCTTACCTATATTCTCTTTTCAACGGTAAGTTGGTGAGATCACATACACACTATAATTCAAATTCTATAAAGAGATCATATACTTCTTTATCTGGGGTTCTGGATAAAGCACTATTTTTTCAGTGTTATCTAAATTTTTCTATCATAAAAATTCTTGAGATTAATGAGATCTGCTTTCAATGTTTTTTTTTGAAAATGGCGGCCTTCTATATTTCTATATTTCTGAGTTTTAATCTAGCTCAGACACTTGCTTGCTGCTTTACTTTGAACACAGTCTTTAAATTTTCTGGACTTTTGGTTTCTTAATTTAAAAATCAAAATAATAGTTATTTTATAGATTTATTATAGATACCAAATAAGTAAATATATTAAAAGCAGGCATTATGATGTCAGGAATATAGCAAGAACTCATCAAATTCCTTTCTATGCCATTCCCAGTATTCTTTTGTCTCGTCCTACTCCCTAACAACTTAGGCTAATTGGTATTTGTATTTTGGACTGCACTATACGTGGTGGCTTGGTCATAGTGATTATTGGAATGCAGGATATTGTTTGACCCTGTCCACTACATTATCTCATATGCTCTTTATGACTTCCCAGTGAAAAATGTCTTTCAGGTACAAGAAAAACCCCTAGTTTTCTAAGCAGTTACTTTATTTTCGTTGGATGGTTTCTATGAGGTTTTATAATAGTAAATCACAAATTCATTCTTGCTCTATCCACTATTAAACTCACACCACTTGCATGATATTTTGACATATTCAGTGTATGTCCACGTAACCTCAGCTACATCAGATCTACTATCCTTGGCTACCCTGTTTCTCAAACCTTATCTGTGTTACTTTTTTGCACGTAGCTATACAGAAACCCTACAATACTTTCCATAACAAATAACAAAATTATATAATAATTTACATGTGTGCAAATAGTTATTTTTTTAAATTATAACAAAACATCTCCACTTCTGTTTTGTTTTTAATTGAGGCATGAACAAGATACTATGGGAATGGGGGTTGGAAAAAAGATCTGTTTGGGGAAGGTAGAAAACCATAGAAGAGATAGTGTTTTACTGCATCTTCATACTTGAGTAATTGATTGAGTAGAAAGATAAGGATAAAATAATACCCTTAAAAAAATGTAAAATAACAAGAAAGGGCAGAGGCAAGAATATAAAAGAACACAAATACCTGGGGAAAGGAGCCAAATGTGTTATGGCTGTCACAGCAAGCTCTCTGGTGGTTATTTATTTCAATATGAGTTTTAATAACATCTGTATATTTGCAGGAGAGCAATTTGAAAATCACCATGTCTTTAATATATCAAATACATTAAAATCTTAATCTTAGCAGATACATAAACGTGAACACTTAGAGCACAAATGGCAATCCATTAAATTTCTTTTGCCTGATTTACTCTAACACAGCCTACTTACTGAGTTGAAGATTATGTATAAATTACTACAATTATGTCCACACTATGTTCAATAAGAAACTAAAGGATAATGGTTGTTTATTTCTCACTATCAATATCAGTCTCTTACTTATTCAAGAGTGTGTTATCATAATGTGAAAGTAAAGGCTTATCTTACTCTGCATTGTCAAAATATTTTTACATCTTCCGATTAAGTAGTAGTAGTGGTAGTCGTCGTCGTAGTAATAATAGTCATAGTAGTAGTTGTAGTAGTCGTGATAGTGGTAATAATAATACCAAGATGTCATCATTATAATGTGTTATTCAGTAGATGTGGCATATATAACAGTGAGAATCTGATTCTCCCTTTTTAAAACCATAACAATAAAATGAAGCTTTTATAATCTAGAAGAGAAAGCATATTTTATGTATGCCAAAAGAGAAGTTTCTTCTTGTACTCCACTAGGAAAGAACATGGGCACAGTTAAAAATTCTGAATACCTTAGTGTAAAAAGTTTGGGCCAAATTTATAATACATTCCAAGACTAATCTTGCAGAAATCTCTCTCTCTCTCTGTCTCTCTCTCACACACACACTTATTAATAACTTTTGATGAAGTTTTCTATAGTGGAACAGATCAGTCACGGCTTTATTAGGGAAGTATAATAACCCCAAAATAACAGGGATGCTTGATAATGCTTATAGGGGATTCTTAAAAGGGTCTTCCATTAATCGATGTTAATACAGTTTCAATGATCGTATCTTTAAAAAGTCAGTGGAGGTTTTGTGGTGACCACTGGTGTGGGCAGTGGTACAATGTGCTTTAGCACAGGTTTAGAGTTAGGAGAATATCAAGTTCCTATTTCACCTGAGAGATTTCTAACATTAATCATAATACAGTGGGCATACACAGCTGTACTTTAATATGAACCTGGATTTAAATAAATAATTCTGAATACCTTCTTTTAATTATAAAAAATTGAAAATACAAAAAAACAAATATGCATGGCTGTATACTTGAGCTCATGCTGCATACAAAACTTTATCTCCTGCTTATTTCATGAAACCAAACAGTGTTGCATGGGGTCCTTGGGAATTTGAAGTATGTTCTCCTTATGATGAGGTTTCACAAGAATTACCCATGCCGCTGGCATGCTTCGTCAATCTCAGATCCAGCTGCATTCTTAACAATACATAAGACAAATCTCAGGTTCGTGTTCGTGTTTGGTAGTAGGCGACAATAGAACTGCTCTCACTGATTGAGGATACCCATTCACCTTAAGGAACACATTTCTGCTGCTTTTGTAGGAGGCTCAAGAAAGCTAGAGTCAGAGCAGTGGATTGTGATGGTTGCAGAATTTTTTTATTAGAGTCAGAAGGCCTAGGAAAAACAGTCTGCCCCTAAAGCAAGGGTTGCCGGAATTTTCTTTACAGGTACAGATAGTAAATATTTTTGGATTTGTGGACCCACAAGCAAAGCCGAAGCTAGTACATAGTATATTATGAATTAACTGAGAATGTAAATTTTCACAAATTTTTTATTGATGACATTCCAAAATATTGAATGAGAAGATAACCTTGGGCTTAATCATAGTTCAAAGTTAGTTTTACTCACCATCATAGTACAAATGGGGCCTCATTGTCACACAAAGCTTCCGTTTGCTTCTCTGAAACACACTGATCTTCCCTCTTAGGAACACACTGAAATGTCTTATGTGCATCACCCTTTTGGCACTTCTGTACTATCTTCATAGTGTTGGAGAACTTTTCAAGAGGCTAAAAGGACAGGCTCTGGGGTAGGCCTCCCTGGGCTTGGATTCCACCTAAATTACTCACTAGCTGTGTGGTCTTTGATTTCTTACTTAACCTGTCTAGAAGCTTCCGTTTTCCTTGTCTAGAAAATATGTATTAATACCTGTCAGAGTTATATTAAGTTGAGATAAGTGTATTCATGCAAAAATTTAGAGCAGTGAGATATTGTGAAGTATTTTATATGTGTTACGATTCTGATTTTTCAACCATTTAAAAATGCGAAACTATTCTTAGCTTATGGGCCATACAAAAAAGGGTACTAACCATCATTCACTAACTCTGAAGTGGACACTGTGTGCTGGGCCATCCACATCCCTCACCTTGAGTCGGCGTACTCCTCCCCCTACCTTCTGAGTGTGCTGGATGCTGCCAAACCACTATCCAGGAATTGAGAATTAACCTCTCCTGAAGGAGGCTATCTAACCAAGGTCACACACCATCCCCAAGGGCACCCTGTATCCAATAACTAATCAAGGTAGGATTACAAAGGTTCTGTTTTCACAGGCAAGACAACTCTGTAGGACCATCTCAGTTCCTGATCTTCTTGTGGGATCCTCTGAGATTTGTGTTATAGCCTTAATGCAATACAGTTCTCCTTCTGCCCAGTCCTGCTTCCCCACCTTTCACAAGTGTTCTTAAGAAGACACCTCAAAAGGTTTTAGTTACCCACCTCAAGCCCTACTTTTAAATCATGTGTATCCCCTTTCCCCACTATTGGTGAATTTGTACAATTGAGTTTATGTCCCTTAGCTTTAAGCTGCTCACATTATCCTTTACCGGTCATACATGATTTTTTGGAGCTTTTTAAAGTGGTTCTTATAAAGCATTTTTAGATGCAAAGTAATGCTGTGACACTATGTTATTCCCTCATGATTCTCTTATTTTAATCAGATTGTGTGATTTTCCCCAAAATGAAGTTGAGTGATACATAAAATGTGAAAATATTTAAGGGCCAGTTTTTATTGACATTCTGTACAATACGATCTTCTAAATTACAACAAAATAATGCCTTTTCTTTATTGGGGTTGTTTTATTCTAATCACTACCATCCAATCTTCTTCTTGATTTCAAAGTTGAGAAAAGGTTCAATTGAGGGATATATTTTCAGTCCACTTATAAGAATACATATGTACCTTTGGTTTAATGCAATAGTATTGCTACTGATCTGGTGATAAAGTGAGATGTAGAGGGTATTGTGACAGATTATGATTATAAAAAGATGCAAACTAGTCAGGTTTATGACCTTATATGAATGCAATAAAATGCTGGCATATAGCAGTACTTTCAGACTGCCACAAGTCCCTGGTTAATAGAAGACATAAATAGAAAACATTCTATTTTTTTAAGGTTCAATGAGACTTCCTGTTGCAATGTGAATTGGGTAGCTTTAGAACAAATAAAAGGAAATACTCTTTCACCTAATGAACAGTGAATGAATAAAACTTTTTTTTTTTAATTTCCAGAGATAGACAGAGGCTGATAGAATAACTAGATTTAAATAGGGGTTAAAGAAACGCTTGATTAATAGGTCCATATTAGCCTAATTATCAAGTTTAGCATTAGTACTATCGTTATTTTTTCACTCCATATTATAAAATTAATTTCAAAGAAGCACTGTCTTCTTCAGAGGTGGTTATTAAAAAGAATTACCTGAGCTATTGCTTGGATATAGTGTGGAGATTCCTACTTTTGAAAAGATGAAGGGTAATCTTACTTTATCAGCAAGATGGTCGTTTCCTCCCACAGGGCATAACTGCCCAAATTTCTAGGATTTTTTTTAAAAGCTGGGTACACGGCAAGACTTCAGTAATGGCTGCATCATCCTCAAGCTTGTTAAATGCGCATAATAATGTCCCCTCAACAGCATCAGCATTACCTGGGAACTTGGTAGAATGCAGATTCTCAGGCCCTACCATGCATTTACTGAATCAGAAACTCTGGAGGTGGGGCCCAGTTGTCTGGGTTTTAACAAGCCCTCCAGATAATTCTAATGCCCTAAACTAAAAGGAGAACCACTAATGAAAGGAAAAGTGAAATGAAATGAAAAATAAAAAGAAACAAAGCAAATTTGCAGTGATAGGAAATACATCACTCAATATGGGAACAAGAGAATAATCATAGATCTCGAAAGTTGTGCACACTGAGAACTTTTTTTAGATTAGGCTCTATCAAGAAGTTATTCTCTCCAACTTAAAGACAGGCTTATATAAAAACTCTCTCCATCCTGGCAACATGGGACATATCTGAGTAACCTACATAGTAACACGAAGAAGCCACCACTAAGTAGAAGTGAGAGTAAAAAAAAAAAAAAGTAGCATATGAATTGGGAAAGAGAAACAATTTTGGTTCCAGGCAATTTCATTTCATTCTGAGATTTTTAGAGCCCAAACATAGTCATTAATTAAAAACTGAACAATGAGTTTTTGAAGACCGTCACTGAAAAAGAACCTTGCAATTAATGTTAAAGATTCTGACCTTAAAATAAAAAGAAAGTTATCTCCTTTATAACTCTCAGGGAATAATGGATCAAATTTTGGAGCAGTGACACCTTAACATATATATTTAATACTTGAATTTTCAAAAGCTTTGGAGGTGATACAAATATATGTACAGCAAAGCATATTAAAATCTCATTTCTTCTATTACCTGCTTCTTTCTCACTCTGGAAGCTTCAGATCTTCAATTTTACTCTTGAAAACTTTCATCCAATGACCAACTCTCAGAGTTTCCTTTATCCCGATTCAGTCATAAAAAATCTTTTTCTTTAAGAGAGAAGAGAAGCAATGTGGGCTAGCAATTTCAGTATTCTATTTGGGAAGTCGGGGTAAGAATAAACAAAGTTAAGGTATTCTCCCGTTAAATTATTTTATTCCCATCCCACTGGAACTGCTTGGTTTGAAGCTGATAGAAGAGAATCAAGGAACTAGAGAAATGAAAGAAAAGGTTCTAAATTCTTCTGCTGTAGAGACAATAGCTTCTTGACTCACATGTAAAGACTTCACCAGCTCTTAGTTGAGTCCTGACTGTGATTTCATTCTAGAACAAAACTATGTCCTGTTTGTCTCTTGTTCTAAGTGAAATTAAGTTAGTTAGCTGTTTAGTAAATACAATGTTGATGTCATTCCACAATGATAATCAGTCATGACCAACTAATGTTTTCATGACATATGTAATCGTTCTGGTTTAAGTAACCCAGTCTGATACTGTTCTGATAGATACCTTTACATGGTGAACCTCAACTAACAATTGAAGTAAATAGCTATGGGTTCAAAGTTAGAATCCTTATAAAATGGTGCATCTAACTACAGCAGATTATAAAATTAAAAAATAAAAAATAAGCCAATTTACCATAATTTTTTTTTCAGACGGTATTCAATAATGTTGGATTTTCCCCACCAAATCCACATTTATTTTGGAAATGGGTAGCTGCATACTAAATGTGGAAATATTAACAACTCTTCATTCAGACAGGGAAAATCAAGACATTATGTACAGTCAATATTTACGAATATCAGGCTCTTCACAATGAATATATTGCATCTGATTATGCTGTTTTATTTTCTCAATATCCATGTAAACCAGTATTTATTCCTTTCATTGATTCATTTAATAGATACTGTTTGAGCCTCACCTGCACAGCAGACACTCATGTTAGGTACGAGGGATACAAAATAAAACATACCCAAACTCTTGCCCTTATAGAGCTTTCCTTTCAGCGGGAACTATGGCTCAGAGAAATTAAATAGTATAACTGTGTTCACATATTCCGTAAGTGATGTAAACAAATACTTCAAGTCTGTATGACACGAAAACTTAAGCTTTTAACCATGATATTATAGCCAGGACTGTGAAATCATTATATTTCTGATTTACCCTATCTCCTTGATCACAGAATTCATATTTCTGTCGCTAATCAAAATCAGAGACATATCTGGGACATACCCATTTCTTTACTCTCCCTCATAAGAGCATATATTTTGACTTGGAGAAACTGAATAGAACTGGGCGTTATGTATAGCACAGAGAAGCAGAAGTAATATAATTAAAACACAGTTTAAAAATCTATGAAGAGTAGCTTTAAAGTCTACGTGTTCACGTGCCCTAAGATTAAAAAGAAAGTAATATATTTAAAAAGATAATCATATTGTATGCTTTCTAGCAATATAATATTACTCTTTTTGGAAAAAAATTAACATAATATACATAGTTTATGATATCTAGTTGTTTTCAGACATTCATGGATGTATTAGCATTCAAGAAAGCATTTATGAAACTACACAAAATGTATTTTCCCTTCTTATGAGCCACCTATTATCTTAAATGTCTTCTAAGATAAAGAGTCAGCTAAATCTGAGATTGTGCTTATTCTTATGTCTAATTCAAAAGCAAACATTACATATAACAAGCATTCTGGTGATAAATTCTTAGTTGAAAGAACATTCTTTGGCATTATGCAAGTTGTTTATAATCTTCAATTCAATGAACAGGCTGGGTTGCACTATTTCATGTAAAGAGAATAATAGATCATAAGCTTAACTCTTACCATTTCATATTTTATGGTCTCCCCAGCATACTCAGAGGCTCATTTTTCAGCATGACCTCCAGTGAACACACATAAGTAAACAAAATATTAAATTTACTTAGAAAGAACAAAAATGTTTTGAATTAAATCTTATTCGGCCAGAATGGTTAAAGACGGAAATGTGACAAGCTCTCAAGTGAATGCGAAGAAACATCATGGAATTATTATTATCCCTAACCCAGTTCAATGCACTCACAGTGTATAACTGTGTTTAAACCTGTTTAGCTGCTTACTAGTGACAGTAACTCAACATTGATCAGATTGAGAAAAAGAAAAAAATTATGACACTCATTCAAATTTAATTCAGCATAAAAAAATGTTCACTCAAAATATTAGAAAAGGAACTATTATGTTTTCTTTATTTTTAGTGGAAGTTTATAAACATTCTAAATCTCCATTGTGCATTCTCTATTCCTCTACATCGTCATATACCCCAATAAAAAGTTATAAATAAAAATCTGAGCATCTATGTAATTGTTAGTAGACAAAGCAGAAAAATACTAGATAGTTTGTCACTTCCCTAAACTTTGTTTTGTTTGTTTGTTTGTTTGTTTGTTTTTGGTATAGTATACATAAGCTTTGGAGAATCAAAAGATGGGCATTTTTATTTTAAATCCACCGTGAGGATCAATTGCCACTTCCAGCTATGACAAAGTAACTGATACTAAATTAGCCCTCTTGCTTTTAAAAAATAAAAATGTAAGATTAGACAAAATAAATGAAATAGCTTTTCAGACATTAGACAACAAATAGCATGTGGATGCGATACCTGAGATGAGGTAAAGGGTAGATAGAGGCCAGCCCCTGACTGCCCTGGCCTTCTGCTGGGAATCACCTTCCAGACCACTGGAAGGAGCAGGAAACAGCCACCATGGAGCCCCTGGGCTTCCTAACCTAAGCTCAGAGATAGAATCAGCTAGAATTTTTAGGACACGGTATCAGAGGGAAAAGATTTGTTCAGGGAAGCTGCTTCTGAAGTCTCCACTGGGGTCCCCTTGAGTCTTTGGCTGAATGCAAAGTTGCATGTGTTCAGCAGGACAGTGTGGCTGGTCAAGGACAACCGTGAAAGAACAACTGGTTTCTGGCACTGGGTCTGCTGATATATTTCAGAGCGATGGACGGGTCAGCATCCTGTACCTATTATTTTAATATTAAATGTACTAGTCACAAAGGTAAACTTTTCAGGAAAATCCCAGAGTTGTAAAACACTTTCATAGCATAAACTTTAGTTTCCCAAATCGGTGGACTCTGTTATGGATCCGAATTTTCCTTAAAACCAATGTGTGTGTGTGTGTGTGTGTGTGTGTGTGTGTGTGTGTGTGTTTGTGAGACTGTGTGTGTATGAGAGAGAGAGAGAGAGAGATTCAAGTTTGAGAAAAACTTATCTAAGTCTACTTATAAATTATAAAGTCAATATACTTATTATAGAATTTCTTACGGTATTTTCCATCCATTTTTAAAACACTCATTGCATATATTGTTAGTTATTACTTGGTCTGTCCTTATGTGTCCGACTGATATATAAGATCTTTGGGGTCAGGGACATTTCTGACTTACTGTTGTATCTCTTGTGCATAGAATAGTTCCTGGTACATAATCATAATTCAGTGAATATTTGTTGAATACAAGAGTGAACAACAATGAAGATATCCAATTACTTCTAATTCAAGTTAAGAAAAACAAACATTCTCCTTTTGTTTGAGTGAAGCACTTCTTATTGCCTTTCTTTATCTTTCAAGGCATCTCAGAAAATTCTCAAACCTTCTATTTTCTAGCTGACACTTTTTAATAAGTGCATTGTTTTGCTGAATCTAGCCGGTCAAGTCAAAATTAATTGAAACTGAATGGGTCTAAATTGTTCTCCGATGTGAAGTAGGGTTAACTAGCACCTTGACAAAGTTTTGTGTTTCAACTGTTGGAAATTATTTGAAAAGGTTTGTCTTTAGAGACACTGGATTTCAGAGATATGAGATTTAATAATACATCTGAGAGGAAGGAAAGATTTGGTCAAGAGCTCAGTCTCTTGATATTTATTCCTTTTTCTGTCTACTGAGAAATTGTTACAATGATAGTTCTCCTCAAATCTTACGTATTATGACTAAAATTTTAACTTATTTATTTAATTTTGCTTCAACAAAAGGAAGGTGTACATTTTTATGAATCAGTATTAGTTTGGTGTCCCTTTTGTAAAGGATGATCACTGGTTAGCTTATATAGACTTTCTATTTTAATTACAGATGTAATGTGGTATAAGAGATAACTCTGACTAACCAACAAAATCGAAATACTTATAATATATAATGCATAACTTCTCAACTGAAATATATAAATAGTGGCCCAGTTGGTTAACTATTACTGTAAACTTTGATTAGTCATTTTATTTCTATTTCTAAAAAAATATTCTTTTGTTTGTATTTTTGTGGCTATAAAAACTATGTTTTTGTGGCTGTGTTTCTACATAAACATAGAAATCATTGTGGCAAGCAGGCATGTATGTTTATGTATGGAAATTGAAAAGTTTTGCTGTTAAAGTATAAAAATAACCACAAGAAGCTCAGTTAAAATGAATCACCTTAAAACGAAAATGTCATAATAAAGAGTAAAAGGAAGTTTGATTGGAACTTTACATGAAAAGAAATTAAGAACTGTGAAAACACTTTTAAGAATTAGAGTATAAATAACTCTTAGAAAATATGTAAGGAAGTGTTGATTTTTGATATGCATCTTCTACCTAATGAAATGATACAAATACTGTATATAACTTCATTTACTTTTTTGACTTTTTACAGTAAGACGAGGCTCATGACTACAAAAATATTCTAAGACTTCATCAATTTTTCTAACAGCTTCTATTAATATTTTGATACCTAAATAATTTTATTTTAAAACACGCAGTTTCAAGCACAACTTTATTTGGGGGTTATTATTTGCATTTCCATCAGCTCTGTAGTTACATAGTTTTCTTTTTTTTTTAATAATATCTAACGCATTTATCGAATACCCATTATGTGTCAGACCCTGTTCTGAATGCCTTATAGGCAGTATCTCATTTAATCCTCAAAACATTACTGTGTAATAGGAACTATTGTTCTTTCATTTTTTTAACAGATCAAAAGTAGAGCTCAGAGAGATTGCTAACTGCCCAAAGCCTCAGAGTTAATATGCAGTAGAGCAAAAATCTGAACCCGAGTAGCTTCCAAAATTTACATACTTAAAACAAAGATATCCACTTCCAAAATCAGCTTTTCTCATAAACATTATAATAGTATTTGGGGCATGTTCAATTTTAACACTTTTGTGGAATCAGGATTCTTTCCTCTTGCTTTTTCATCTTATAGTAGCATTTTGTATTGATTTTTGTGTGAGCATTCTGACATCCGGCACTATTTGTGAGTAGGTTTAAAACCCTGGAAAGAGAGAGAACATTGTTTTCCACTTCCTTCCTCAACCCTTCACGGGGCCCGATGCGCAGGTTCTCATTAAAGATTCCTAAACCAGAGACTAATACCAGCTTTGGTTTGCTGATGATTTTGAATTTTGGCAGATTTTTTTGTTCTAGAGAAAATTCTTTGTAGAATGTAATCTTTTTAAGTCTTCAGTGTAAAGCAACTTGGATAAGATTTGACCCTTTAAAGTTTATGCTATCTGTTTGTTGATCCCTAAAATTCTTAGCATTGATTTTTCTAGTATCATTCCTTATTTATTTATCAAACCTCTGCAGCTCTGGATCATCAGGGTTCATCTACCAGTCTGTAGAATCTACTTTTCTTGAGCTATTGACAACCATTTTGTGTTGTCAGTATTCAGATTTCTTCCATTTAAATTCTGGACACTCTCACAGTTATGTTGAATGTCAGGAAATATCATCCTTTATCACTTTTAATTTGTTCCTCAAATTGTCAGTTCTCACTTTACCATGTATTGTGATCTGTGGAAACATCAAGATCAGAAGGACCACTAATCCTGGAGAGCATGGCAGCTTTGTGTTTCCTACCACGAGCCAGGTGCGTCTAGGTTTTCATCTTTGCTGATTTACAAAACTGTTCTAATCCTGCTCATGATTCACTGTTTCCATTTCTTATCCAAAGGCAAGGACGCTTTATGTTGCTTTCTTTAAACCCCAACTGCCGACTTTCTGTCCTCTAGAGCAAATTTAATTTCAAGAAAATAAGTTGAAACATATAAAAAAATGAACTTTTTAAACTGTAAGAGTGTCAATACCATGGTATCTATTATGCCTTTAATTTTTTTTTCTACCCAGGCTGAATGAGAATCTTAAAGTCAAAACTTTTTTCTTTCTTTTTTTTTTACAATGCAAATAACACTTAGTGGATTCTCAACATTTTCAGCCATATGGCTTTGTGCTACATGTGAATAGCCACTGGTAAAACTCTTTATTAAGTTGTGAATAGAAAATGTTATAATCCCGTGCAGCAATGTACCAATGCATCGTGCACCTCTCACCAGAAGGGGCCACGTGTGAGCCCAAAAGAGGGTGATCTTTCTCATATCTGCACTTCTACTGCATATACATCACTTTGCACTTTATTACATTGTTATTCTTTAATCGTTTATTTTTTCTAAATTCCCATTTTCTAGTAATGCCATAAATTATCATAGGCTAATAATTACATCATCTGATTGTTCTAACCTCCCCATTTCCTCCTCGGACTGTGGTCATAATACAGAATGTTTGCACTTGAAATTCAACAGTATTTTTTGTTTAACAATTCATATCTAAATCAATATGATTTTAAAAAGTAAATTCCTACATAAAAACAATAGGTAGAGTTCAGAAGTCTGCTGAATTCACCTTTCGCAAACATTGTAAAAATACTTTAAATATATTAGTTCAAATTCTTCACTCATCTCCCATTTTTGTGGGCTTAAGGTACTTCTTTTTCCTTTGACAATAACATTTGGTGTTATTTTTTGCCTCTCCAATAGATAATAATAAATAATGATAAATAAACAATAATAAAGTGATATTTGTTATTTAACATTGGCAACTGAAATAGGAGGGTTTCAGTAAGGTAAATTTAAGTCTTTTTCTGAAAGCATGAACTTTAGAAGTATAAATAAGGAATTTACAGAACTTGGTCAGTTGTACGTGCATCAGTTTATCACAGGGCGGCTGAGAACCTCTGCTCCAGGATCAGGAACATAGCCTAGACTCTTAAGAACACGTTCACTCCTATATGCCTCTGCGTTTTTAGGAAGAAATATGTTTACTACCGATCCTTTGATCCTTCTATGAATTGAAATTTTCTTATCACATACAGGCAGAATTCAAATCCATGAATGTCTGAGTCTCATCTATAGTGAACAATATTTCAAGAAACCCCCCATGGAATACTTCTGTTTTCCTACATCATGCTTATTAAGTTGTATCACACCCAACAAGATTTCTTTGTGAATCTCCTTGGGAAACCCACTGAGATTCTAAATAGAGTGAACCACTGATTAACTGGAAAACTCAATTAATCAGCATTGTTTTCTTTTTCTTTTTTCTTTCTGAGCTCTGGTTGAAGGATAAAGAATTTAATAGCAATAACAATAGTAACAACAAAACAATTATATCATACGTGAACTTTTTTTCCTACAATGTGACTAGGATCAGTCAAGATTAATTTTGATCTCTGTAGAACCAATTTTTAGCCCTGAGGCTACTCACGAATCATGGGAAAAATAAATTAGCTTTTCAACAACATACTTTCCAAGTCATATAGGGACTAATACATCCAAGAAATATTGCAACCCACTAATAGAAGAAAAGAAAAAAATATTTTATGACATTCAATGAATAGGAAATTTCATTGTTTAAGACTATATTCTTGTTTCACACTTTTACTTAATCAAAGTTTACAATTATATATATATATATTTTTTTTTTCTTTTGTATGTTTCGGAAAATTTGACCAGCTCTCAGTGTTTCTCTGGCTCTGAAAACTAATGTGTCTATCAACATGAGTGAGCTCCAAGTGCCTAAAGCTCATGGCACAGCTGAATGGGTCAGTAGTGGATTCCTGTTTTGAGCTGGGCAATGGGCCTCTCTCTCCGGCTAGCTGGTAGCACATGAGAGAACATTCTCTGGAGCTGTGTGAATACTGTATGTGAAGGAAAACAGAGGAAGGCAGTCTGCAGATTGAAGCAGCACACCCTCCAGAAATAGCCTGTGTGACCCCAGTAAGTGAGAAACCAAGGGAGCAGCAGCCTCGGTGTCTCCTGGCTCTTCATGCCACTCTTGAGTTGCATCACATGCACCTTGATCCTTGAATATGCCACCAGGACTAGCAAACTTCAGATATTTGCAGCCAGAAGAATCTTAACTCATACACACTAAGTAGCAGTTAAGTCTCTGTTACTTGGACTCCTAGAAACTATTTTTTATGATATTATATTATTTATAATTATCATTAGGATGTGCTTCATATACAAAGAAAACTACTTGTATTATTAAATTCTTACTATTTTGAAGTGGGCGCAAATTGGTTAAGAATCCTATAAGAGTGGTCATGATAAAATGGGTATCTGAATATAAGAAATTTGGTTCAGGACCCATATACATAAACCTGAATTCAGTTTTGAAAATGAAATAATAATGATGGAGTATACATCAAATATATGTTATTAGGGATAAAAAATATGCAAACATTTGTGAGAATACAAGTATGTGTTTATGCGTGCACACGTATGTGTGTATATGTACATATGTGCATGCGTATGAGTGTGTGTGTCTATATATGGACTACTCACTCATCCTAATTGTGTTAGGCTATTGGTTGCATATGAAAAAGTATATAGAAAATTGTTATGAAAAGATTCACACAGCTTTTATTTTTTGTCATTTTCTTGGAATACCTTCATTTATTACATCTCTGAGTAAAAACGCGACATTGTACACTGGGCATAATTAGGCCATTCGTGCCTACTGTTGATTTGCACACTCACACAGACCTCTGAACTGAATCCCCAATTTGGATTGCTGCCATCTGTAAGGAGTCATCACCTCTGCATAATCTCTCTACTCTCAGCTCTATCCAGGCAAACCTAGTGAGACAGGGTGAATTTAAAAGGCCACCATAAACTGAGTCACGAAGTACCAACAGACCCAGTGGTTCAAAAATAATTTCCTCTTCAGCTTGAAATGTAAGTATGGCTCACTGAGAAGCCATATTACCTCCTGATTCCAGGGGAGGCCTGTCAAAGCAGAGCTCACGGAGTGTAAAGTTTTTAAAGTGCATTTGTTATAGCTTGCTAGTCTGACTATTAAAGTGAAACACTACACACCGTTAAACCTTCAAACTAGCACTGCAAAAATACTTATCAAAAATACAGCCTCTGGGAGATTTGTTTACTCTAGAAATATGCTGTCTTTGCAGTTACTTCTTCCTTAATGAGAAGGCAATGCAAGAGTTGTCTTTTTCATTGGAGGGCAAAATGCCAAATGAAGGGAATTGTCCTTAAAGTGACATGGCCGTACCCAATTCCTAGTTCAGAACTCTTCCTGAAACCACTTTAAGTTCTGAAATGAAGTTCCACATTTAAAAACCATTTGTTTTGCCTCAAAATTTTGTATTCAGCAAGTTACTGATATATGACAGAAAATGTGAGCCTGAAAATAAATTCCTCCACATAAGAGGTATTGTTTTCCTAAAAGCAGAAGCTATATATTTCTTTGCACTTGGGGTAATCTAAAATTATCAGGCACTTAGGGAGTAGTAATGGTTTTAGTCAGTGCTGTTCTGAATCACTGAAAAAGTTTTTTTGTTTGTTTTTTTTAAAGCTTTAGAAGTAGAGCTGTCTCCAATTCCTAGAAGATTCTGTCTCCTTTCGGAAACCCCTACCTGAGTTCTACTCTTTGGCTTGAGCCTTGAGTATGGCATTTGCTTAGAGAATATATAACCTGCCTTGTCAAGCAATATAGAGTAGAGTAAAGGTGGAGAGAGAGAGAAAAAAAAAGTAAATCTTCCTAGGCATTTTCTTGCTTTTCCCATTTAATTTTTCATACGGGTTATAAATGGCATCTCAGACAGAAGAAAGCCTCCTGGGTTCGTCAGGATCCTCTGCTGACTTAATCACGAGCGTGACACGTGTGAAAGTGAGCACTGAGAGAATTGGTGATTTCATCAAGAAGGGAAGGGTGATCAATTATTCACCACATGCCACCAAACACAAGAAGCATGACCACTGCTTGTCTCTTGCCTTCTCTCCTTTAGACACATAAACAAAGCTCTTTCTATAGCCTACACGCCATTGAGAGAAATATTTCTTTTAAGCAACTCTCATTTTCACCAGTCCATTTACATCTGACTTTATAACTGGACAACCATAATTAAAGAAGTAAAATAATGAACGCCCTCTCAGTTTGCTTCCTTGCATTTTTCTATTTATTTAAAAAAAAAACAAAAAAAACAGGCAAATGACCTTGATAATAAATGTATTACATAAAAGTCACCTAGGAAAAGCCTGTAACATAAGCCTAAGTGATTAAAGTTTCTAGGTAATCTCTTGAAGGTAATGTAAAGGGTTTGGTAAATTCCTTCCAATTTGCTGCGTTTAAAAGATATACTTGCCATCATGAAAAACATTAGAAATTATCCTGACATTAAAGAACATCCCAATCATTTTATCTATAGGTAGATGTTCTTGAGTAAAGGGCTATGGGCAAGGAGGCAGCTTATTCAGTGGTAAGATCATGTAGAGGCTGCACATAACCTGGGATCCTTCGGATACATATGATGGCAATTACCATATAATAAATCAAAGCAAATGGTATTTCTTCAGTTCAGCCCTAAAACACTTTCAGCATTTGGAGAAGGAGTATGATACAAGTACTAGGGAACATTGTACCTGTTTTTTTTTTGTTTTGTTTGTTTGTTTTTTTTGTCTCATAGGCAATTGAGTTTGCATATGTTGTCCATGTATTTAGATGCCCACGTCAAAGGTGGCTTTTCTTGACTGCGACTTTGTCTACAGAGATGTCGTTTGCTACTTCCTCTGTCTTCTTATACTGTAACAGAAACTGAGATGAAGGGGATGGAAGAAAAAAAAACACAAAAACATTTTCAACTGGATTTGTATTATTATAATCCTTTATATAACAGAAATGGTGTTTAATGTAAAATTATAAGAGTTACCCATAGGAACTAAGATGGAGCAACATAGTTCACTAGGGGCCATTGCAAATAGTTGTGCATATTGCTCATGGAACAACTTTATGCGCCGGATCTGTTAAACAACAAATGATCATCATTTTCCTTGCCTCAGACTTGGCCATCTCACTGTCTCAATTGGATTCAAGGATTTTAATCCCATTAGAGTTCTCAGTCTAGCAATCTTACATAATAATCAGTCATTAGCCCAAATGCACCCCCATTTCTAGCACATCTTTTGTGATGTGCATTCACTGCTTGGCTTTTCGTTCTAACAACATGTGCAGTGATGTAAATTTTAAATACATTCAAATAAGCCAAGATTTTACTGAGCACCTACTAAGCATAGATACTACCTCATTTATTCATTCATCATCCATTCATTCATTTTATATCTTTTGAATGCCTATTATAAGGTAATAGAACTCCAGGGGATACAGTAATGAAAAATCAATTTGGGTCCCACATTTATGGTAATTATAGTCTGTAGCACAATGTTGTTCTGAGAATCAATTGACGTAGTAGATATGAAAGAATGTTGAAAATAACTATTAAACATGCATTATTCATTTTATTCATTACTCATACTTAAGCATTTTGGAAGATTTTCAGGGCAACAATATGAATACCAATAAAACTGTAGAAATAAATTTAATAAAAAGGAAAGGGTCGTGCATTTCAAACGCTAGTCCACCGGTCCCCAATCATTTGGGCACCAGGGACCAGTGATTCTATGAGAATCTAATGCATGATGATCTAAAGTAGAGCTGAGGTGGTGATGCTAGCGCTGGGGAGTGGCTGCAGATACAGATAAAACTTGTCTTGCTTGCCTGCCTCTCACCTCCTGCTGTGCGGCCCAGTTCCTAACCAGTTCCAAACCGGTACCGATCCATGGCCCAGGGGTTGAAACCCTGCTCTAGTCCACCAGTGCGGTAAAATTACAAAGCCAGACATTTCAAATTGCTGTGGAACAGAGAGATTTCTTGGAGGAGATAAAACTTGAGCTGGCCCTTTGACAAAAGGGTTTTCAATAAGAGATTACCAGAACCTGTCTGTCTTCTTAACCCTCAGAGTAATTCGTGGATAAGAACGTCTATGGTAAATCAGCACATTGCTTTGGCATATTTAACACAGAGATCTCATTGTATCACTGCCATTATAGCTGTGAGGACTGGGTCTAATTACTTCTTCTCTAAAAGCATGGTTTTGAAGCGGAGTTAGAAATTTCACTGCTTCTTAAAAGTAAATGGAAAAAAAACCTGTCGGTTTTACAAAAGAGACAGAAAGTTGATTTATTTCTACTGAGAGTGAAGCAGATATCCTGTTGTTTCCTCTGCCTCTGTTGAAATAGAGCATGGTCAGCTGGAATTGATATTCAGGTCAATATCGTTCTTTGAAGTTGGTAGCTCTTTGTGGATATGATCTGTCCCTTGCATGTTATTTTAAGACAGATTTAGCAAAGGAACTTCACTTGCTTCCAGGAAACTTCTGGCCATTTCAACTGTCATGAGATGATAGCCTCAAAAACAACTATTAGTGGAATTAGTGACAAAATACTTCAACATTTGTTGAAATAAAAAGCAATGGTATGTTTCATTAAAAACTGCAAAGGAAACAAAAACCACCCCCAACTGGATTTCCGGCTCAATATTTTCTTCTTATTTCCACATGGGTTTTTAATATAAGATATTAAATTTAGGGTAAATATGGATGTCCTCAGAAACCAAAAGCCTTTGAAGAAAAGTGTGAAAATGTATGTTAGGGGTATGTATGATAGAGCAGTTTTGATTTAGAACCCTTTTTTGTATAAGCATAGTAGTTACAAAAATCTAACTACCTATTAAGTTTATTTTGTTTCCATATTTAACCCCAATTACTCTGTGCAGGGGAATTCTTTAAAATTTTAATTCCCCCTCTCACTTTTTTTTCCTGCTTCTGCAAGCCTTTTTCCCCTCATGTAAATTGCAGCAGGTGCACAAAATTGAAGACATCACAATTAAATGTAATCAAATATTTTAGGCACTAATGAACAGCTCCAGGAAAACAAGTCAAAAGAAAAAAAAATGCCTTTAAGTGAGTGGATTTTCAAACACCCAAGGCACCATAGGACCAATTAAGAGAGTCAGATACCAGGACACATACTGACATTAATTATCTTTGAGTTCAGGGAAATAAAAAATAAAAGCAACAATTATCATAATAAATCTCCACACAGTGCTTGTAAGTTGTGCTAATCTACAACACACCTGGGTTTCAGGTATTTAAGGCGAATACTCAATCAGTTGGTAACAACCTCACAGAAGGGCTCATGGGATATTTTCTCCTTCCTGTGATCTGCCAATCAGACAGAGGGGCTAAAATGATGTCCAGCAGCTCTCTCTGCTTTCTTTTGCATCGCTCACATGAGTTGCAGACAGAAGAACTGCATAATTTATTCAATAAAGTAAGTCACAAAGCCAGTATTCTCTTTAGGGGATGTTTACTCAAAAGGAAGAAAAAGTCAAGAGTAAAAATTCAAGGTAAAAATTTGAATCGTTGGAGTCTCAGAGTCCCAGGACATCTCTGTAAATTTATTTTCCCTGAAGCCAGAAAGAATCTTACTAAAGAGAACAAATATTTCAGTCTGGGAATGTGGGTTTTTATTTTTAAAAATGCACAGGAGATGGCAGAGAAAGAAAGTTAAGTTCTATAAGCCCAGAGGAATAGAAAGAAAAAGTTATTATTAAAATTGATCTAAATATGATTGATAATTTGAAACAAGAGCATAATATTTTAACAAAAAGAATATATTTAAAAGTTATGGGTTTTAAAGGTTGCTAGGTTACTGTAATCAGGGGAGAAATTAACATAAGTACCAAATATTATAAAGAACTATACAAATGCCTTTAAGCTTGAATGCCCTCAATATATTCCAAGTATAAATGTAAAATTGCCAACTAATCTTTCTAAATTTGGGCATAATGATTTAATATATTTGTCAGTGTACTCCTGGAAAATAACAGTTTTTTTTGTTGTCTTCTTGTCCCCTTCCTGTACCCATGAAGATTACTTTCTTCTTGAGGAAATATATACTTTTAAATTTTATACATCAATTTCAAAATTTGGGACCATGATGCTTATTCTGAAAATGTCATCTTGATTTACTTTATCTTTTTAATGGTTGACGACTGTGATAATGTATGTGGTAATTTCCTAAGTATTAAAAGAAGAAATGGTACATTATGTGGCATGTGATGTCATATGTATAGCTTTTCATTTGTGCAATTATTGAATACGTTTTATAGCAGTAGAAAACAGAAAATGCATATGTAGGTGTACTTAGAATTTTTAAAATCATTTTGTTTCTTCAATGCACAATTTCAGGAGAGCTTCTAATCTGAAATTGAAGACAACAAAGTGTGCAGTTTTTAAAGTATTTCTTATTAATATACTGGTCCAGATATACTATGGAAATTCACTTTTAAATTATGTACTTTGTAGTTACATTTTGATTTCTTAAAAATTATATACCTTCAGATTAAACAGCAAGTGTTTAGGGCAAAATGTGTTTTTTTTGTTTTTGTACATTTGCACATAGCTATATAAACTATGGCATGGTCATATGTTTAGGCCATCTTTATTTTGAACGAATTCATATTTTAAAAATGTAGCCTTGAGTTCTGAAAAGTTTTTTTTTTTTTAGTGTTTTGCCAAATCTAGGAAACACAAAAAATTGGCTGAATTTATTATATCAAAATTTAAAATGCATTTATACTAAAATGTATGCTAGAAAAAATTTAACAGATTCAAATTTTATAAAAAATTGTGACACTTATATAACAAAGGGTTAATGATCTTAGTAAATAAAATTACTGACACACTATTTAAAGATATTTAAAGATATTTAAAATATTCAGTTATAAAACATAATTAACTTGAATCGCCTAGAAAAGAGGATCATTTAAATTAGAATAAACATATAAAATGATGCTAAAATATACCAATGAAAAGGGAAGTGCATATTTAACAAATATTTTTCAAATATCAAATTTACAAAAATTAAATCAATCACTAATATATCATAATTAATAGATAAATATAAATTGTTATTTTTCTACTTACTATATTATTATTAATAAAAAAATTAGAATCGGTGCATATGTCCATCAAGTACGATTGAGGAAATAAATTACAGTGCATTATTAACCATTAAAAATTAGAATTTAAAATTTATTAACATGAGAGATGACTGTAGCATACATTTTAATGAAAATAACAGGTATTTATATATTTTATAGTATTATCCTGTTGACTATTTAAATCAAGACTACATATATACATATGAATGCATTCATTCTACATAATAAGCTATTATAATAAGAACAGCCAAATTTTGGAACTTGGTTTAAAGACATGTTTCCCTTTATATATGTCTACATTTTTTAAATGGTTTTTAAAATCAGAAAACTATCCACACAGTTATCAACATTTCCATATTCAGATTGTTTTTTAGAGCTTGAATATATTTATATTCACATGTAATAATATTGATGTTATTAGAAATTTGTTTTTTCTCTTTTTTAAATATATTTATTAAAACTGATATTGTGATTAATAGTTACTTGCAATTTTTTTTTTAATTTGGCACTCTTTTAAAGAGAGATTCTGAACTGGAATAACTGGGCCAAAGATAAGAACTACTTGGGGGTTCTTTATATTGGTTGATGAATTGCTGTTTCAAAGTATACTAGTAGTATATATTTATATTATAGTACTATGAAGAGAGTAAAAACCACTCATTTGTAACCTTTCTAGTTTCGGGAGGAGAAATACATTTTATATATTTCTAATTCATTTTATAAACCAATGTACACAGAATAAAAAATCAGAATAATTTTATTCAGCTCTTCCCATTGATCAAAATATATGATCTATACACAACTTGGTTTTTCACAAACGTTTGGACTGGAATAAAAAATACCACAGGTCATTTCCAAATTAAAATTTTATGGTATAAAATAAAATTTATTCTTTTTTTCCTTTCTTTTTCTCTCAAATTGGCAGCAAAAAATGTTCTTTTTATAACTGAGCAACCATTGAGATAATGGTCAGAAATTTCACATAGAAATCCAGATTTATGACTTCTGAGAAATCTCAAGGTTTGGCATCACTGGTCCCACATTTTTTAGGTTGTGAGCATAAAGTAAGCCTGTGGAACAGATGGGACTGGGCAGATGCTCTCCAGTTAGCTGTGGTACCTACCGGTCCCTGTTGCTTTCCCTAACACTGACTAAAGGAGTTAATTGCCATTTCAGTGCATTTTAACTCTTGTTTTCCAATAGTCAGACAATATTTCTTACATGTTTTGGCCTCACTTGTTTGCATGCCCTGCAAATGTTTGTTTACATCCAAGATCTGCTCTTTTCAACCTGCTTCAATTTTAGGGACCAAGGGTAGAAAGAATACACACATTAAACTTCACTTTGCCTGACATAATATAATGAAATATCCAAATTTTCTGACTAGACTTGTCCTTTAACCATTAACTTTAATGCTTTCCTTTGTAAACTCGTACTTATTCCTAGAACTTCCTGACTTGGTAGTGCCATTTTGGATCTGTAATTTTTCCCTATAAATATGTTTTTTCTTTATTAGTCAATGCAATAATTTTCATTGCTGTACTGCTAAAATGTTGTGAATGCTTACTTCATATGCCCTGAGATTGGTACCATTTTCATTATCCAGTCTAAGAAATTCATCTAAATTTCAATTTTATTGGTAAGGTTTTTCTCCTTATTCAGGTTAGTTAAAGAGCTATTTGTAATTGGACAAAGCTGAAAGACTGAATAAAATGGAAAAAAAAAACATGATAAGGCTTAACAAAAAACATGATCATTCAATATATTTAATAAAATACTGCTGTATTTTTCTCAACACGTAGAAAGAATATTAGGGCATCTCACATCATTAAAGTTGCATGTGTCTATTAAGTCTTCTCATCTAATTGAGTTTAAAACCATGCAGCAATTGTAAATTTTAAGAGCCTGGAAAGGATTTTTTTTTTCCCCAACAGTTAACCATGCATTTTATTTTAAGCAAAGAACCATTAAATACTTTTTTATGACTTTCTACTTTGCTTTTTGTTTTAATTTAACTCTCCAGTGGGCCACATCCTACAATCAGTGCTAGGAGGAGAAGAGGCATGAGGATTAAAAAGAAAGGATTAGGGGGAGGTGTACTGACAGCAGATGAGTGATGTGTTCCCATTGGATATTTTATTTTCTTAATTGAAAAAAGTGCTTAGGATCCAGAAAAAGCAGACCCTAAATCATTTTTTTTTCTTTTTAGCATATACAAAGCAGATCAATTAATCCGTTTATTTCTAAAACTATTTACCCTGTTATGGGGAGGGATGACCAAAAGAATATACAAAGATGTCTATTTCTGTCTTTTTATTCTTCTATATAAATCTCAGTACAGAGGAAAATACATGACACCATACTCAATGAAATCTTCTTAGAAGTTAGGGAAAACAAATAGAGAGCTCAGTTTTGTTTCGTTTTGTTTTGTTTTCAAGTAGGAAATGAGGAACTAAATTTGTAAAGTTCTTAAACTATACAAAATCACAAGTAATTTGTTTATAGGAAATGAGGTATATTGATGTTGATTTATTTTCATCTTTTTTTTCTCTTCTCTCTCACCTCTGTGTATTTAGAAAGAAAATGTTCTTTTTTGTCCTGACAAAAGGAAAACCAATAATCCTTGGTGACTGAGAGGTTTTCCCAACAGATTCGTTATGACAGGGACAGTGTCCAGCTTGATTGCAACAATTAGTCTAATAAAAACTCATGAATTTATATCCTTTATCTTCCTATTCTTGTCCCTTTAGATATCTTGCATATACTTACATCTGAAATTTCCAGGTATCATTTTTAAACTTCTGGGTTTTATATTTAGATGCTTTGAAAAAAGTACTTGAAATGCATATCTTGATAGATACATGTATATACATATCTTGACTTTTCATGAAGAGCTCTTTACCTCCTTAACTTTTAAATCCATTCTTGCTGCCTAGCTGAACAAATTTAATAATGTACTCAAGCTTACTCATATTCATGTCACTGGTAGCACTTAAAAAAATGATGATTCCTAAGTTATTAGCCTCAGTTCTTAGCTAAAAATAAATTATCGTCTTTGTACAATTAGAATTTTTAAAGAAATGATTGGATCTATTTCTTTAATTACTTATTTAAAAAAAATGGCTTTCTTCTTTCATTTTTTTCAACTCTTCCCAAAGAGCATGTTATAGGGTAACTTGTATTACAATGTATTTTTGGTAATATTTTTATTAAAATCTACATGTTGTATTTAGGCATGTGTAAAATATTTAAAAGATAGGTTCAGTTTTTAAGGAAAACAACTGCTGAAGTATATAGGATTTAAAGATTATTCATTTTACCTTTATTATATCAGTTGCATTTTTTAAGAAGCTCTCTGAAACGTCCCTCTTTCTTCTCCTACCTTGAAAAACTTATATCACTTAATTGGCCCTAAAACCGGAAAATCATTGAGGAATTGACTCTTGTAGTATACAGATCATATCAATTCAAAGGACCTTAGTTACAACGAGGTGATTTGCATAAACTTGCTTTATTTATTCAACAAATATTTCCCATTCTACCTGTGCTACAAGTAAGAACCAGACAGTCAAAGCCCTTGCCCTCACACAGCTTGTGTTTGAATTGGGGGTGAAGAGAAGCACAAAACAAAATCATGAAAATAATCATCGTAGATATCGACAACCGCTATGAAGGGAATAAATACGGTACTATGATCGAATGAAAGCAGAGGATTTATTTAAGTGGTTAACGAGGCCTCTACAAGAAAATAATATTTAAGCTAAGCGGAGACATAAATGCTAAAGAAGACCCAGATATAGAGTCTTCCTTACAGAAATTTCTCTAATTTGGGGGCGGGGGCGGGAAGAAGGATATTTTAAGAACCGTTTGAAGGCTAGTGTTGCAGAAGCCAAATAGCAGAGAGTGAGCACGATGTTCGGTCAGAGCGTTTTAGACCACAATGCGAAGTTTTGCTTTTGACTATTGAGTAATACATATGTATGTTTTACAGAAGGAAAAAAAATGTTATATAAAAGATGACCAGAGTGAAGGGGATGTTTAAAACTGCAAGTTATCTTGCTTATATAGTGAAAAAAATCAGTCACTAAACCCTACTGTTTTATCTCGTTGTCAACAGAGATTTTTATATTTCGAAATAATCCGTAAAACTGCAAAGACAGTCTAAATTTCTTTCAGTTTATAAGACTTGCTACACACAATCATAGGACAACCAATAAAAATTTGCCTTCAGTGAAAGAGCATAGAAAATGCGTTAACTAATTTAGCATGAATAGAAGTAAAATGATGTTTCTCCATCATACTTCAGTATATAAGTTAATTTTACATTTTGGGCACTTTCAAAATACTGAAAAGGAAATATTTGGATAATGTGTAAGCAGCTGGAACATAATCTAACACCAATATTCTAATATCTCCATAAAAGGAAAAAAAAATTCTACCATAATTCACTAAAAGTGATTCTTGCAACATAAATCATGAAAACACTCAAAACAAATATCACACAGCCAATTTCTTCTTTCACTTATAGAATTGTCTTTTGAATTCATATATCTATAATAAAGAGGCTTTATTGTATTTCTTACATTTGATCTTTCACTAAATAATGACAATTTATTGTCACACTCGTCACAGGGTACCTTTAGATAGAGCTTAGGAGATCTTTATAATATCATCAATCCCTGGAATTTATGTCTTTGTGTTCATCCAGATATTATTAACTATTAAAGATACTTTTAGTAGCTTTTTATTTAAAATAAATATAATCATTATAGCCATTTTTTTCTGAATATGTCATTGCTAATTTTAGATTGAAAGCATGTGGGAGTATGTTTGCTGAGTTAAAGCCATTATTTAGAATAGGCATTTGGAAATAAAATAATACAAGTATTATATTGCAATGAGAACAATCGAGTAAATGGATTTATTTTTTTTTTGTCATAGGTCTAGAAAAGTAGAAGTAACATGTTAAAAATAAGATAGTTAAGACATAATATAGTTGATAAATGTTAAGTCCCTTTGATGTGATGACACAATTTTCAGGATCTTTCTTATATGTTAAGGAAGAGAAATAAAATATATCTCAAAACTACATAAACAGTTGCTGATGTTACCATAGAACACATTTTCATTCACTTTATATTCTTATTTTAGGCCATCTAACCATTATTATCAATAGTATAATCCATTGTAGGGACTACATCTATAAGATAAAAGCAAAAAATTCTATAGAAATTTTTAAAAATCATACAGAATGATTTTTTTTTCTTCAAATCTAAATGTCAGTAGAAGTTTGCAAAACACTTAATCTGGTTCCTGAATACAATGTGTACCCACACATCAAATAATTTATGCTATTCCAAATGATCCCATTTTGAATAACTTTGAGAAAAAATCATGAGTTTGTTACATGTGTTTTAAAAGTATTATAAGAGGCAGTTCTCTGCTTTATGTTAAATGTGTTTTTTTAATTATTATTATTTTATATAAGCAAAGGAATGCCCAGAAGAAGAGAATTGAAAAAAATTATGACATTTTAATTTATTTCTTATGCTGTAGGAGAAATTGTTTTGGTTGATAATAAGGCTTAATATTTTTCTTAGATCATAGAAAAATAATCTAAGAAAAATAATCATTACTATAATAATTAGGTGAACACAAGGATTTGAATTATATTTTCATTTCTATTTCTAATGAAATTTTCTTTATTTTTGTACCAGAACTATATATTTATGAATCTCAAGACTAAGAGTGTAGTAATGTCAGTTTTTCCTCAAGAAAACATTGGTATATTTTCCTTCTCATCAGTTAAAATGTATCAATATCATATTTTTTATAAGAAAATATAGACATACTGCTTAGTTGCCATTTACCATGTACTGAATTACTTTAAAATTTAGGTCTTAAAATAACAACTGAATAATAAGATAAATGTCCCACTTTTTAAAAATGGGCAATTTGAATAGTTGTTTGCCCAAAGAACGTATACAATTGGCTAATAACCACAGAAAGGAGCTCAGCATGCTTAGTCATTAGGGAAATGCAAATCAAAACCACAGTGAGATACCCTCAGACATCACTAGGATGGCAAATTTCAAAAGGCAGGTAAGTTTTGTTATTGGAACCAGCACACACTGCTGGTGGGAATGTAAAATGGTGCAGCCACTTTGAAAAACAGACTGGCACTTCCTCAGGACGTTAAACATAGAGTTACCATGTAACCCAGCAATTTTATCCCTAGACATACACTCAGGAGAAATGAAAACATGTCCACTAAACGACTTATAAATTAATGATCAAAGCAGCGTTATTTTCAATAACTGTAAAATGGAAACAACTCACATATCCATCAACTGATTAACAGATAAATAAAATATAGTACAGTTTATCCATACAGTGGAATATAATTTAGTAAAATAAAAAGGTAGAATAATACATACTACTACATGGATAACCCTCCAGAGTATTTTCTTAAGTGAAATAAGTCAGTCACAAAAGACACATATTATTTATTACATTCCACTTATATAAAATGTCCCTAATAGGTAAATGCATAGACAGAGGTAGGTAAGTGGTTGTGGGAAGCAGGGGTGGGAGTATGTCTAGGGGTTGGGCATAACAGATGTTGGATAAACGCATATTTTTAGGAGAATGAAAATGTAAAATTAGATTATGGAAATAGTTGCACAACTTCGTAAATATGTTTGGAACCACTGAATTGGACAATTCAAACTGGCAAACTTTATAATATGTTATTCAAGGAAGTTGTTACAGTAGCAGCCACAAGCATTTTATAATCTTACATTTTTGGGGGGTATGGAATTTAGGAGCAGCTTAGCTCATTGGTTCTCCCACAGTGTCTCCATGGTGTTATTGTCAAATTGTCACCTGGGACTGCAGTCACTTGAAGGCTTGGCAGGGCTAGAAATTTTACTTCCAATTTGGCTCACTCACATGACTGCGAGCAGGAGGCTTCGGTTCCCTGCTTTGAGTGCCTCTCCACAGGGCAGCTTGAGTGTCCTCATAACATGGCAGATGGCTTTCCCCAAAGCAAGTGATCTAAAAGGGAAAGCAGGAGTCCCAGTGTCTTTTATGACCTAGCCTCAGATGTCACAATATCCTAATTGCAACACAGAGCAGCCCTCTTCACTATGTGGAAGAAGCTACACAAGGCTGTGACTTGTAGGAAGTGAGGATCATTGAGGGTTATCTTCTCTCATCATATTTTCTAAACTCATTTTTATTCTCTAATAAAATATCTGAAATAAGGACAGCTCTATAGAATTTGAGATATACCCTGCTATATTACTAATGACTTTATAAACCACACTTCTCAACTTAGTTCACTCTATAGAAGGACTCATTAGAATATTATCATATTTGTTACATCTGCCATAAAGGGATCTCATGCTATTATTACCACATTCCTAAGGAATTTCACAAAGAATTTTTTTTAGGGGGGATGAGGGGATGGCAACTGAGATGCGTAGAGAATTGTTAACTACCGAGGATTTTTTTTTAATTGGACAAGATAACAAGGTTATTTAAATTAGTTGTTTCTAAATTTCAGTGCTCTAAGAAAAGCAATTATTTAGCAGGATTTTATTTACATACTTCCCCCTGTGGCTTGTGAGCTGAAAAGCTGCTGACATTTGTATTTTTTACCATTTATTTTTTTAATGGCACTTGAATTTAATTTAGGGCAACTGCATACATAGAGTTCAAGGTAACTGTGATATAGACAATATGTGTTCTTACATTCTTGCTCCTGTTCTAATACCAGGTGAAAAAAATAAGAATATGTTACACATACATACTAAATAGAATTACAGAATATCTCTCTTCTCTTTTTTCCTGTATATCCTTCATGTCTCATTACATCACCTCCTCTATTACCTCTCAAGATTTTGTTCCCCCTCTGTGCTCCTCCCATAGCATTGTGTATCACTCTATCATTTTGGAATTTTACTGAATGACCTGGCTTCATATGTAGACTAAAGCTTCTTGTGGGCCTACAGCCTTTATCTCTGCATTTTCAAACCTAGTGTAACACCTTGCAAATTACAGACGCTTAGTAAATGTGGGTCATTTACTTAGAGTCGGAAAGGACATACGATGTCATCTCTTCAACATCCTACACTAATGTAGAAATGCCTTCTACAGCTATCCTGGCAGATGGCATCCAGCTTCTGTTTAAATAAGTTCATTGATAAGGAAGATGCTTTGCACCTTCTTAAATAGCTCATGAAAAAGTTGTTGATTTTTAATTTTTTTTTTAAATATTGAAGTGAAATATGACTCTTTGATTTATAGTTAATATTATTTTTATTTTTGATAGCAATAAAATATATATTTAGGACTTATTGGTGATATCATTTCAAATATTTGAGCCATTCTGTTATGACCCAAAATTATATTATTCAGACCTCAACAGTCACTGGTTCTCCCCACTTTCTTATTAAATAATCCGCATGTCTCTTCACATGTTAATATTCTCCTCTAGATTATCTCCAGTTCACCTATAAAGTGACACCTTGAACTAAAAAAAAAAAAAAACACACAGAGCATAAAAGACTAAAATAAATATAGTAAATATCTATTGATATGTAATTTAAAATCCATCCAACAGTCATAATAGTGTTGTCAACTAACCCTCACCAGAGATTTTTCAAATTAACTATTAGCAAGTTCCATATTTTTAATAACTTCATACTCTCCTTTCAACTGAGTCTAATTTGTTTATAATCAATTTAGTCCTCCTCAATGGCAGCAGAGGCAGGCAGAGCAATCCCAACAGTGGGGTACCTACCACACACTGGCACTTAAATCGTAAATAATCTCAATCTCTATCTCTCTCTCTTTCTCCATCTCTCTCTCTCTCTCTCTCTCTCTCTCTCTCTCTCTCTCTCTCTCTCTCTCTCTATCTCTCTCAATACCAACCACAACAGAAGAAAGGATTCTACCTAATTTTATTTTGGGGAGTTTCTTTTCATGAAGAAAGAATCCCATATTATAAAGATATTTCCGATTAAAAAAAAGGTATTCCTGAATAGTTCACTTACACTATATTATATCTTCAAGTAAGGCAAGAATTCTGCAGGATCCGATAAATTTTGTACAGGAAAACTCGGTAATTCTTATTATTTAAAAATCAAGGCGTCACTTTACAGGTGAACTGGAGCTATATAGAAGAGAATAATAACGTGAAGAGGCATGAGGACTAATGCACTTGCAATTTTATCCTTTGTTCCCTGTGAAAACCCTTCCATCGTACACCCAGATCTTATCCTAAGATGGAAAGAGCTAGATCCTATTTTGTTCAGCTCTTACTTACTGTTTATTTTCATATAGTTTATCAATTTGTAATATCATTAATGTGCGGCGGGAGATAGCTATAACTGAAACAGGAGTGGTATCTATACATTTTAATATCATTGAGACTATTCTTTATCTAATAAAACTCCAAATGTATTCATAGCTCATCCTTGTGATTACAGGAAAACAGATATTATATATTTCTGTTTCTCCCAATGTCTCCTTTGAATCATTAACAACATCTTTTATTGCTACTAACTAAACCTAAAACTTTTTCCTGCTTCAATATATTAGGTTGTCCTCTTGACAAACATGGGAGTAATTTTCAGTAATATAGAATAAACAATAAATTTTATTTCATTTGTTTAATAGTAATACCAGTGAGCACTTCTGAGCACTTAATATGAGTCAGGTGCGATGTTGCATGTGTCACACGTCTTAACTCACTGTATTCTCACAAGAACCACGATGAGAAGCATCAGCATTGCTCCTTATATAGATGATAAAACTGAGCCTGGCAGAGTTGAGGCTAAGTTATAAACCCAGGCAATTTAACTCTAGAGCTCTTGTTTTTATTTAGTATTATCTCAGAATCATGTAAAACATTGGCCCTGTCACCTATTTTTCTAATTGTTTTCTAGTGCAAATATGATGAGTATAAAAATATGATAAATATAATTTCCAAATACATTTTTCTGTTTATTACTTCAAGAGTTCCAAAGAGTCTATGGCCATGCCACCCTGAACAAGCCTGATCCTGTCTGATCTCAGAAACTAAGCAGGGTCGGGCCTGGTAGTTACTTGGATGAGAGACCACCTAGGAAGACCAGTGCTGTAGGCATAAAAAACAAAAAATAAGGGATTGCAAACTGACAAGGTCCTTACAATCTGTGATGTCAAACAAGGGTCACCTTGCTTAAAAAAAATAAAATAAATAAAATAATTTTTAAAAAAGAGTTGTAAAAGAGTTGTAAAGATATGACTCAACATGCAATTGCATTGGCACCTAATCTTCAAGAGTGTAACACTGAATCCTTTCCCCCAACGTACAACGTTGCTTATCCGTGGTCTATGTTTCATTAGTAAGAAGAAAAGTATACTGTCATACATAGCAAGAAATGCAGTGCTCTAGGTATGACAAATTGTGCCTTCTAGTAGTTCTTGTGGTTCTGTTCTCCTTTGCTAATGTTTTAGACTGAAGATGGAGAGGAGACGTCTGTAGCTGTTCTAAAAGTCACATGACAACATTCAGGAAGATGTTTTTGTGGAGGGCAGAAAGCTTTCCCTGAAGTTGCCCAGTTATGTCTCTGTGAAAGGAAATGGGAGTAAAATTATTTATTTAGACTAAGTTATCTGAGGAGAATTAGATGTTAGTGAATCAAACAAAATTGATGTAATAATTGGTAAGAAACATATTACATTGCATCATATCTAAGCCACTATTAATTCTAAGATATTATTTTAGGTGCCACTGAGAAAGAGAATATGTTGTAAATTAAACTATGCTACATCACGGATAGTAATATATGTTCTTATTTTATAGGTGCTAAAGTGTGGGAAAAAAAGTGCATCTTAGAATCAATGAAATACAGTGTTATTCTATTTTTTTCCTGACAAATGAGAAAGCTAAAGTACAGAAATACCAGCTTTGACAATGTCATAAATTAAGAACTCAAACCCAGATTTGTTTTATAATTTTATATTTAAAGTTCTTGTCTCAAAGTGCTTTCTTTTCCTTGATCTTTTATTTATTTTTTACTTTTTTGTTTATCTACTTATGAACCAAAATATGACTTTGGTCTTCATTAGGTGGTCTTATCGGCCATCTGATTGAAAATAACCATTAGGAGCTTCCAATAAGGAAATGTGTACTATCTGAAACCAAGTCATGGTTCAGACCCTCAGGGAAAGTTAAATGGGAGTATAGACAGATGGTTCCCTAGGAAGCAAGTCGCAAGTATGAGATATAACAAGAGAGTAAATCCAAGTGACTCAGCAAGATTGAAAAATTCCATTATCAGTTCTAGGGTAGAAGTCTTTAGAGACTAATAAAGGTACACAGAACAGAACTTAAATATGTGGACGTTGGTGGAATGGCATTTTAACTTAATAATTATGAAAATGGTTGTGAACTTAGCCTATCTGCATAAAGGAAAAACAATTACTAAACAGCTAAGGGTTTTGGTTTCCTCTGTGAAATAGGGATAATAGCTAGCTCTACTTCATAGAATTGTTTATAAGACCAAATGAGATAATACGGGTAAAGAACATTGTACAATGTCTCACAGGCAGTAAAGCCTTGACAGTGAAAGAGGATGGCAAAGGTGAGAACGATGATGAGAATGAGGACGGCAGATCTTCCTTCGATGGTCTAGGATACTGTTAGCACCTTTTTCATTGTCCTCTGACTGTGTTTCTGATTCACTATCATGGTGGTGGGTGGGGGGGGCTGGCGGGAAGGAAGGTGCCGTTTTAAGTGAAAATAGTCATTGTGAAAATCCTGAGTCCTAAACCACTAAAGATCAGAAAATCTCAACGTCCAGAAAATAAGCAATGAATAGATGTGGTTTAAAATTTTACATATATACCACTTAAGGCAATTACTTGACTATAGCACATTTCCTCATCTTTACAATGAGATAAAATGTATACCTCTTGGAATTAATCTGAAGACTAATTAAAATAACAATGTAAATCATCTAGTATAGTATTTTTGACACATAGTAGGCACTTAGAAAAGGTCACAATTTTTCTTTAAAATAGCCAAAGAAATCCTCAGACACTTCTTACTTACTAGATGAATCCATTTTGCTTTAAGCACCCAAGATCAGAATGAGATAAAAGTTAATTTCTATTTTAAAATGTTTTGTGCCTAGGGGTAACACATTGCACTTTCTTCACAAAACCATGTAATATATCTATAATATTGTAAATTAAATTTAATTTGAGGGCTGTGCTTGGCAATCTAAACACTGTTTATAACATAATTTAGTAGATATAATTTTATCGTAATTCCTAATAACATACTTTCAGACAAAATTTTGGAGCATTGACTATTTGCAACTTGGAATCCTCCAATGAAGTATATAATTTTGAATAAAATACAGGTTATTTTATTTTAGTTATGTTATTGCAGTTTTTGATTGCATATTCTGAGAACTTATCCTCAGTATCACAATTCTCTGTAGAATTAAATGATCCCTTTAAGAATTCAGTTTGATCCCGACAAAAGAACATTATAATAGAGATGTTTCCATTGAAAGAAATGAGGTGAAATGAATTTCCCATTTTGTGGATTTAAGTGAGTTAAAATTTATCTTTTATCATACAGTGAGAAGTAAAATAAACTCATGCAGAAGTGCCAGGTATCAAACTAACCTCCCTCCCTAAAAATCTATGGTTGGAACCAACTGAATAATTACTTGGGGATTTAAAACATCAGACACTTTCATTTTTCCTTTCAGAAGTTTTCTACTTATACTTTTATATAATGTGTTCTTATACCTTTATGTAATATGTTTTTTCCTTAGATTTTTAAGTGGTGAGCAAAACACAGGCATTTAGCATGTAAAACTTCTGATCCTAATTCCTGAAAACACACACACACACACACACACACACACACACACACACACACACACTGCAAATTAAAAAAGTCACACTATTCATTTAATGCATTACCAAATAAAAGCTTATAAGCTCTTTATAAAGCAGTTGTGAATCTGTGATCACTGTTTTATTGCTGATGGCAATAATGTTGGAAGGATGATATTGATAGATACAACAATGCGATGAATTTTACCAGCGAGAAAGTTTTAATAGTGTATCCAAACATAATGAAAAATCATAAACTATGTTTCCTATGCTATTTGTTTCGTCTGGATCACTACAAAGCCTGTGTCAAATATTATGCCTAAATAAATAAAATTTTTGATATCATTTTTTTCTTCCCCCAAAAGTTATTTCTGGCTGGTAAAGATCTATTCAGACAAATCACTAGCATTGCCTTTGAAGCTCTTTAAAACACACTGTTTCTAATACAATACTGTCTCACAATTATTTAACACCATCGAGGAAACCCTCTGGTAAAACCACCTGCCTGTGGAATAAAGTTTATTGTTTCTAAATATTTGTATAAATGTCTTATGCATATATTTTTCCTTATTTAGAGTGTCCTTTTTATATCTCCTTCGAATTAATTTCAATCTTGCCCATTCCCATCTTCCTTTCTCCATGATGACTTTTTTTTTTGATAACTTTCATTTTCATTCATTATTTATTCTGCCATTTACCAGGTGCTTTTGAAAACCTACTATGTGATTCGCCCAGGTTTCTTGGTAGAATTAATGTATGTAAGGACTCAAACTCACATCATTGGCATCTTTATCCACGTATGTTCTATGGCACAGTCTCTGCTGCCACAGTGAAAATCTCTTCACAGTCTAATGTCAATCTCATTTTCATCATTTGCGTTCTCTGTTTAAATAGCTCCCCCCATCCAACCTCAATTATTCCCCTCTAAGTACAAAGATGTTCTCAACTTAGTCAAACCCATTTTGCTACCTCCTACTCCATTCTCTAATTTTTCATGTTCAGCACCAGTGCCATGGCCCATATTTCAAAGTTGTCTAAGATGTTAAACTAATCTGCAGCTACTCCTTTCATGCATTCTTATTGCATTCTCATCAACAGTCAAGAGCTTTTTTTTTTTCTGAAGCCCCTTATATCAGCTGGACCAGTCACTCTAAGTATGTCTCAACCTCCCCAGTTCAGCATAATCGCAGCTCAACATTTAAACATAAACACTCTGGACATCTGGACTACCCCATTTATCTCTTTAAACTGTTTCCTGAAAAAAAAATTCTTAGGTTTTTCATGGACTTTGAGGGTGCTCCTTATATAAACTGAATAAGATTTGCTCCCCTCTTGGTTTTACTTTCAGTCCTTCCAAAAGTTAAAACTGACCCAGGAAATTAGGTATTAGATTTAATAATAGATGTTCTTTTTAAGATACCTTGCAATGTTCTCTACTGGATCTAGTATTTTCAGGTGGACTATAAAAGATTTTTTTATAAAAACTCCATAAACTTCTGATAACTGTCCCTGACTAGTACTTGCTCACTGAATTACTCTTAACTACTAAAGGACAACATATAAAAGCTAAAATTGGCACTTAAGTTAGTTTTCTTGAGCAACCTATCACTCAGGTTTTGCCAACACTACCAAAGTTGATACAGAAATTTTACACAATAGATAGTGAGAATTCCCACAGCGTTCCCATTTTTGTGAAGGACATTTTATCATCTATGCATCTTCATCATTCTTTTGGGTTAGGCATGATTTTCTACCATTATAGCTTTTAAAATGATGACTCCAGTAGTTAAGTTTCACCACTCTCAGATTGTTTTGTTACTTGGTGCTCCGTTACCCCAGGGTGCACAGTGACATATAATTATATTATTCATAGTAATACATAATAATTATAACAACAAAATAATAACACCTATAAACTAGTATTTTCTTGAGGACTCGCATGTACCAAGCATACTGTTAAGCACGTGATATGGATTCCAGGATGTAATTTTACAAAAACCATCTGAAATAGGTACTATTATTATACCCAATTTAAGGATAGGAATAACTGAGCCTTAAAGGTTAAATTATTAGTCTGAGCACACACAGTCGAGGGAGGCAATGCTCTTAATAATTATAATAAAAAATTGAGACACAAAAAATACCGTTCAAAGATTCACCACAGGTTATTACTAATGTCTGTCATTGACACAGTGGTGACCACACTTCCTAGCCGGCATATTTGTATAGTGACATCTCAATGCAAAACACTCCTTCTCAAGGCACACAACCTAACTCATGCTCTGCTATACCAAGTTTCTGATTGTTGAGTGTTGAATAAACTAGAAAGCAGAAAAAGATGAGATATAAAGTTTTTTGCTTCTTCAATGTCAAAAGAGTATAAAATTACAGTGTCTTCACTGATAGACCACAGCACTTGACAGGTGTCGCCTCTACCTATCTTTAAATCAGTCCATCTTCCTAAGAACTTCTCTTTCCCTAATCCTCGATGCAGTTATGGGTCACTTAACTGTATGGATATATTCTGAGAAGTGTCTCGTTAGTTGATTCTGTCACTGTGTGAACATCATAAGATGCATTTACACAGCCCTAGATGGTCTAGCCTGCTCCACATCTAGGTTATATGGTAGAGCCCATTTCTCCTAAGGCAACAAAACTTTATCACATGTTACTGTTCAAAACAACACAAGATTAAATTGAACTCAAGAGAAAATGATGCGATGAAGAGATAAGGTAAACACGCTGCTGCTGGCGTACCATGGCATAATATTTTAGAGCAAACTTTTTTTATAAGAAGAAACAGCACACACCAACATAACAACAACAACAACAAAAAGGTGTAGGATAGTAAATCCATAAGTCAGTAACAAGTCATTTATTATCATTACCAAGTATGATATACTGTACAAAATTGTACGTGCTCTACTTTCATACACCTGGCAGTGCAGTAGGTTCATTTACACCAGCATCACCACAAATACTTGGGTAATAAGTTCCTATGTTGCGACATTACCTGGGCTATGTCGTTACCATGGCTACTGCCTTACGACAGCTACGTCAGGACAGCTACGTCATCACGGCTGCGTCACTAAGTGTTAGGAATATTTCAGCTCAGCTATAATCTTACGAGACCACTGGTGTATTTGAGGTTTGTGGTTGACTGAAAATGTTATTATATGCAGCGCATGACTGTATTGGAAGTGAAACAGGTCACAAGCCCAGTCTCTTTCTCCTTATCATCTATATTTCTCCTCAGCGTGTTTGTCTTCGGAGCAAGATGGGTAAGTGCCCAGAAGTCAAAGATAAAGTTTGAAAAATTTTTGTTTCAGATTTTCCACAGAGCAAAAGACTTAAATATATCTGTTGATATATTGATTAATTGAAAGCTGGGTACCAGAAGCCCCAATACTACTACTTACAATGATTCTAAAACTAATAATCAAAACACGGAGTGCGTAATTGCAGGAAAAAAATAAATACCGGTGAAACGCACAGCCAGCCACCCCAGACAAGCTTCATTTTCATTGGAAAGAAAACTTCTTCCGAATAATTTTACCTTTCAGATGTTTTTTAGCAGACATTTGAAAGCAGAGGTATCAGTCTTACTCAGTGTTTCTCAATTCCGGCTGCACGCTAGAGTCATCTCGGAGAGCACTGACACCTGCCAGTGCCCGCTCCCAATTGTGGGACACTTACAGCAGATTCTCTGAGGCTGGAACTCCAGCAGTGATAAGTTTTAGAAGCTCCCCGAATGATTCTAATTTGCAACTACACTTTAGAAACTGTGCTAACTATCCATGTGTAAACAGAAAGATCGAGCAACAGGGAGTTTTTGTTTGAGAATTGTGTAGACTTGAAAGTAGTAAGTCTCCCCCTGCCTTTTTAAAACGAAGATTATCAGTATTTTTAACATTGTGGGTAGGAAAAATGGTAGCAGATATTTTTAACATGCCCCTCAAAAATGTTTTATTTGACTTTTTCTTTATGTGATCTCTGCTCACAGAAGCTACATTGGAAAACAGTTGTGTGGTAGAAGTTTAAAAAAAAACTGTTTAGGAAATTGCAAAGCATTTGCTCCTGCACACCTCTTTATTACAACCTACTGAGAGCCCTAGGTTTGGTGAGAGGAGAGAGAGTAGATTAATCAGTCTATAGGATCATTTATTTTTTATCCTTTCTCTAGAAGCTATCAGCAAGGGCACCTACGTAGGAGACTTATTTTTGTAATGCAAACAATTGTTCTTTAGGAATAAAATCCTGTTCTGCTGACAAAAGATGTGGAAAGCTCAAGGTGCCCCCATGAACTGTCTGACACTTTGCACAAAAGGTAAATCTGCTAAAAATATATTTTTTAAATACTTGAAATTCTCTCCCAACATTTTTTGAAGTGCTGAAGAATGAGAAATCAACTTCTGAAAAAACTCAGAAAGAACAGATTGGCTAACAAGCATCACAAGAAAGCAATTTTCTGGGGGGAAAAAAAGTGGTTTTCTAAAATTGAAGAGCATTATTCCTTTAAAGAAAATGTCTCAGTGTCCTTAAAAAATATCAGTCCCTGTTAAAATCAAATTGTGTCATTTTTATCGAAGGGACCATAGATTTGTCAATTTTGTAATTGGCTTGGTTGGGTCATCCAATTTGACACCTGTTGGGATTTCACCATCGGGCATACTTATCAATTTTTTTAGTAAGTTCCACAAATTGAGAATGATAAATAATAAATTATACAGAGCTTGCAAAGTCAATATTTAATTTAACATGGACTCAGGGAAACTAACAGTATACAATCACATAATTCTATGGTTTGAGTTTAAAGAAATAATGGTCTTTATCATAAAAACTGAAAGGAATAAAAAAGAGATCAAGGTATTAAATGTCTCGGGATTCTAACAAATCACATACCACACAAAGCTAAAACATGAGTGCAGTAATCACTTCACTCACCTACGGAGGAAAGCAGCTGGATGCCAAAAACAAGTCTTTTAATTTCTTGTTGGAATTAGAATGCGCCAAAGAATAATAGTAATGCTTAACCAACATAGGTATTTCAAAATGGGTATTCAGGTGGCAGAGGATTTTAAATAATTAAGGAAAAAACTCATAAAGAAGAGGAAATAATACTAATTATTGACTTTGGAGACATGCAGTTTATAGCGAAACATTCTGATAAAGATCATAGTGACTTCATTTTAAAAATGCTGACCAACCTATTTTGACATAAAATTATGTTTTACTTATGTTTAAAACTAACATTTTCACAATTTAATGCCCTATTGAATCTATAAAATAGGGATTTTTTTCATGAAAAATGTTTTTTTTTACTACCTGATTTTAGTAGAGAAACAGAATTGATGTAGCTTTAAATATCGCATATTTGAATATTATGATTGATAACTTCAATCAACCAGTTTTGTGCCCAAAACTTTAGACATCTAAGCAAGCAAGTGCCAAATGATTATAAAGCCACAGCCAAATGAAATTATGACATTGAATCTAAAAGTAATTTTATTATTAGCTCCAGGGGGAAAGACCCTATCTTAGTGATCCTCACTTTACTTATCACAGTACTTTGCATAATAGTCATATCTTTGAATTTTTTTTTCTCATAAGTCTCAATTTTGAGGAGTGTAACTCTGTTTTCCTAAAGTCACATGCATCTCTTATGTTATCCTAGACAGTTTTTAAAAAGTTGAACAGTTTTTAAAAATGTAGAAAAAAAGTGGCACTCATAAAAATTAGTAGAGTCCATTAAAATAGGGAAAACAGAACTGTGAGACGAATAGTTTTGGAAAATAATTTTAAATGTGAAAAATATTGTACATTCACTTATTGTTTCAAATTATGTGTAGATCAAGGCAGGATATGTAAATAGATATCTCCCTGGATGAGGCTTCCTCATGGGACAAAGACCTTTGATTTGGAAGTCCTATTCTGTTGGACCTCTTCCATTCTCTAACTCATTTATCCAGACCCTTATCCACTGATAATATTTTCTCTCTCCTCTAAAAAATTTGCCCCCTGATTTCTCTGACATTTAACCAATGCAGTAAATCTAATGGCACAAATTTTAAGTGCTACTATTGACTAGTAATAAAGAAGGCCTTGATCATGTAAAAGTTGTCTAGTGTCTCCCACATCTTATCAATGTAGGCAGCAAGGCTTGTAGTATATGAATATAGATGGTCCTGTCCAGGATTTGAGGCAAGAAACTAAAGAGGGATCATCACTCCAAAATTCTATGAGTGAAATAAAATGGGAGAAAAAGTATAACTAGATGAACATAGCTACCAAGCAATTAGAAAGGACAATCTCTCAGTGACAAACATACATATACCTTCCAACAAGTATCTTGTGTCTGTTGACTCAATAGCAAAGTACAACTCGGGGTTGAAAGTACTGAGCCAGTGCATAAAGACAGTCAAACAAATTGTCCCTGAGTTTCAGTGACCATTCAGAAACAAAGGGATTTATTGGTAGTTAAACTGGATCTATTGGATTATCAGTTTATAAATCCTGAAATGGTTTCCTTTGCACTTAAAATTCAAGCACCAAGCCCTGGCAGGTGAGGATCCTGCCTGTCTGTGGTGAAAAAAAAAAATATGACTGAAGAGGAGTAAAGGTTAAAAATAAGAATATTTTGCCACATATGCAACATAAATAAGTAATATGTATAAATTGACCCCAAATTGTGAAGACATATGATGTTTACAAAATAGTGTTTTCATATATTTGCAGGGTCTTTTATATTTATTAGAGTGCTTTAGGCTAAATTAAATTGTAAGTACTAAATGAGGTAACAAGTGACTAATTCTCTAAGTTTTTGAAGAATTGAAGACTGAAAATATTTAAATATTTTAAAAGCATTTTCATTCACATGTTATTATTGCAACTTTTTGTCACTTTACCCAAATAGCCAGTGATCATTAGCAGTTTTCCTAATCTAGGTTTCTGCCTCTCTATTAAGAAAATATGAATGCCTCTATTGGTATTTTCTTTGGGGTCCCACTTTGCCAGAATTCCTGAAGAAATTCAGCCTAATATCTAAATTGTAGAAACAGTACAGGCTGCATAGCCAATATCTCACATAAGAGAGATTTATGTGGTCTGTCATCGAAATTTAGCTTTTTAACACAGTTATTAATCAGCTCGTTGTGAACCTCATATTTCTGAACGACACAATTTTCTGTAAGCCAAGAGACCTTTACCAAATTAGGAATGGGCAGGGGCATGGCAGTGCTGGGAGATGTAAAGATATTAAACATGGCCAGAAAATGAATTATTCCAGGAAGAACTGGGCAAATCTAAACACTTCAGATTTTCAGAATGACTGAGTGTGCGTGTGTGGCTGGTGGTAGTCTTTTTTTTTTCTACCCTCCTTTTTCCCTTCCTCCCCTTTCTCCTTCTTCATCTTTACTGTTCCCGTGACCCTGTAATATCTCGTCTGATCTGTCTGATTTTCTATGTATTTGTGTGTTGATGTTTGTTTTAATAGCACCTTCCACTTATTATTTAAATGCTCTCTTCCTAAGGGTGTGTGGGATATATTTATTTGCATTCAGAATGTGAACCAAAATAGAAACTGGAATTGCCTATTTACAAAATTTAAACTTTGGATGAGGAAAATGGATTGTGAGCAAATGTCAAGTGTGTCAACACTGTAGTTGTGTTTTAAGGAGAGAAAATAGGCTTAAGCAAATATTTAGAGTGTTTCTGCCCAATTAAAATTCCTCCGTTGTTTTTATATTTGTATGCTTCAGGGCAGGATCTAAATTATTTTTATTTTTGTTTCCCTTTTTGTGTCCTCCTGTAGTGAGCCTGGCAGTAATTTTCCTTGACAGTCTTTATGTTTTCCCCTAATTTCCATTAGTGTTGTGTTTGTTATTTTTTTCCCCTTTATATCACTGTCTCCTCTCTCTTTTAAACTTTGTGGCATCTGTATCTGTTGGGATAATTGGGCCACAATTATTATCTGTGTCACGATAATTTTTTGATAGGTATTTGCGCATATATATTTAGATGTTAGAAATACTTAGAATCTAGACAAATTGAACCAGCTGCATCTTTGTAGAATCTATACTCATCTTTTTGAAATATTAGCGGGAGGAATATGGTTTGGCTTAATTAAATGAAAGAGAAAGTGAGACAGTATCATCTGATCTGCATTAAATAAATCCATTTAAATGACATATATTGTCAGGAATAGCTAGTAAATGCAGATAGAGAAAAATGTGTGGGATTCTATCACAGTTAACAGATTTGTGGTTGATTTTCAGTAGGACCAGGAAGTGGTATAATATCATGAAAACATCATTTCATGTATATTTTTATTTATTTATTTGTTTATTTGTTTGTTTGTTTTTTATTGTGACATTGGTTAATGAAATCCGGTAAGTTTTAGGTGTACAATTTAACAATAAGGCGCGCGCGCGCACACACACACACACACACACACACACACACACATATAATATATATATAACATTATGTCATGTACTCTTTTAAAATACTTTGAACAGTAGTCTGACCAAATACTTTTTTTCATCTCTAAAACTTTTTAAGTCAATTATTTAGTAATAAATGGACAAGGGCTTAATCATGGCAATTTTTTAAATAATAATAACTGGCTTTCTTCCTAGATTTGGATGGAGGATTAAATGGAATTATACTTATAAAGCCCTTAGCACAGTGCCTGGGACATAGTAAGCGTTAAATATATATTTATTATTACTACTAATTTGTATTCATATCAAATATAATCTAAGTAATGTGGACCATACAGAAATTTATGTCATGGGCCTACTCCTAAAACGTTTTCAATCAAAGTGGGAAACAAAATATAATGTCAAATATATAGTACTGGTTAGCATGTAATTAAATGCAAGTTGCATTGTAAGAAGTATAAAGACTATAATGGATTAGAGGTGGAAATATGTATTATGGATAATATAATTATTCAAGGTAGCTGTCACTATAATAAATACTTTCAGAAGTTCTAAATTATGTACTGAAATTAAATTAAAAAAAACTAAATTATGCTTGTATATAAATCTAAAGATACCATGTCTGCTATCATAAGCCCTTCTTGAGTCCTCACATTTCTTCATTTCCTAAATCTAATTCATCATTCAAGACTAAATGCTCCACCCATAGCCATTAAGTTGATCTTTATAAAATCTAAATAGCTTACTCATAAATTTGAATTAAATTCTAAACCCTTCTCTTAGGCATAAAAAACCTATTATGCCTGGCTCCTGCTGTTTCTCCAGCATTGTCTTACACCATACTCTCCTTTGCTCACTGGCTGGAGTCATCTTCAACCAATTCTGAGATTGAGTCAAAGCCTTCCTTCCCTAGGATATTTGTATTTTCTGTTCCTTTACCCGGACTGCTCCATTCCTCTCATTTTCTCCTCATTCGGTTGTTATTTAAAATGTCGCAACCTCCAGCTCTCTTTCTACCCTCCTCTCCATCCCTGCTGTTAGTCTTTGTCTCTCAGCCCCGGTTTACTTAACAGAACTTATTGCATTTTTAAAGTATCTTGTTTGTGTGTTAGAGTATTATTATTATTATAATTTTTAGCCATTTGTCTCTCTGCTCCAGAGGAATATATATTTCCTGAAGTAGAGAACTTGTTTGTCTTATTCACCATTACATCACAGTAAACATTTATTTTAAAAATAGACAAAAACCTTAATTTTATTTTGAACTTGTTTTCTCTTGATCCATTTGCTGATATTACTCCCTCTTCCTTCGACAGATTCTGACCCTCATTATATTCTCTGAAAATTTTATTCATTCTTTATTTCCTTCATAAAAACTTATTTGTATGTAAATATGAGCCAGCTCTCCTTCCGTTATGCCTTCTGTAATATATTGTTTGTTTCTCCATTATGGTACTTAAATATCTGCCTTATTTTAATACAGCTCTTTTATCACTTGCCTCATCCCCTGTGAGTTACTGGTATGGATGGAAAAGTAGAACCACCAGGCTACAGAAAAGACAGAAATCAGATAACTCCTAAGATCTAGGGATTTAAAACAAATGAAAAGAATCATCAGGTTCCCACTGTCACAGAAGGACTAAAATGTTTTCTATTAGTTCATTGTATCCAGGATTCAAATTCCTAAGAGAGATTTTGGTGGCCCTAATTCAGGTCATTTTTTTCACCCATTTTATGCTAATGTTACTATCAGCTCCTCAAATAAGTGTCCCACCAAATTATAGAGAAATGAAGAGAATGTTATCGATGTATAGATTGAAGGATGGCTCTGGATAGGCAAGCACAATGTGTTTTGACTGTAGCAGGCTTTAGTGGGAAGAGAAAGAACCACTTTCCCTGATCAGTTAAAGAACATAGTAAAATATGCCATTCTATAATGATACAAGCTTGTATTTCTGATGACTGAAACCATAAAAAACTAGATTGAAATTTGTTTTACTGCATGATTTCTTTGAGAGTTTTTAGCCTGAGAAATGGAGATTATTTTTTTCTCACTCAAATCCTGTAACATTTTACTGTAACTTAATGAAAGATTAGTATCTTTAAGTCATACTTTAAGTCATGATCACATTACTCAAATAAGAAGAATTATCACCATGTTTATGCATTTCAAATATGGAACTCTCCTCCCTGTCTCTCCCAGGAAAAATAGTTCAAAAACCCAGTTTACATAGGGGATTATAAAAATCCACTTTTCACACCAATAAGTAGGTGAATATACTCGAATGACTTTACTTCAGAATTTCAAATAGATTTTAACACTTGATAAATGCCATTTTTTACTCTTTTGCTAAACTGCTTGTTGCATATGTTCATTATTTAAAAAAGGTAGAAGAGTCAGAAAGAAAGGAAGAAAGAAAGGAAGAGAGAGAAAGAGAGAGAAAAGAAGGAAAGGAAAGACAAAAGGAAGGAAGGAAGGAGGGAAGAAAAGAAAAGAGAGAGAGGAAGGAAGAGAGAAAGAAGGAAAGAAAAGAAAGAGAAAGAAAGAAAAAAGAGAAGAAATAAAAGCATACATGTGCATACATATGTGTATACATATTTATATGGGTGCCTATATATATTACTCCATGGACACAAACTGGTCCATTTGCAAACAGCCATCTTATCAGCATTCTGGCTTAGCCAAATCCAAAGAAAAACACGTTTCTTTGTTCGGTCTTTGAAAAATAAAAGCTGGTTTCTTAAAAAAAATTACATATGGTTACATATATTCATTTGATTTAGATCCAAAACACATTAAATTGAGACATGTTAAGATTAACTTTAGAACAACTTTTATTAATGAGTTAAAATGTATGTCGATAAACACAATTTAGTAAGACTTTCTTAAGGCCTACAATGAGCATGACACTTCTCTAGGTGTTCCTTTCATTGATCAAATTGATAGTAAGTTATATGTTCAGTCCTTCTTAAATCAGGCATTGACATCCAGGTCCTCACCTTCCCAGTCTTAGCTCTTTCAAGCTCTTGCCCTTCCCCTTTCCTGTATAAAATGTTCTATGCCTGTGTCTTCAGTCTTCTAACTTCATTAATCACTACACTTCCTTCAGCTCTCTGGTTGGAAGATCCCCCTGCCATCCCAGAAAAATTTCTTGGCCCTCTTCTCTCCTCCCAAATTTAAAAAATAAGCAGCCTCTACCATAATAATGCACATCACCTACCGCCATCACATTTATCTCATTGCATTATAATTGCATATTTTCTTATCGTTTTCCCAGTTGTACTGGAAACTCTGAAAAAGGCATAATCTGCAGTCTTGTTCATCATCATAACTGTGCATACCGGGCACTCCATAAATATGTATTGAATAACGACCTTGCTCAGGTTTCTCTTTCCAGCTCCTCTCACCCCTGCCACTTCTTTTCTCAAACAAAATGCAGCAGCATCCTTCGTAAAAGCAAATCTTGAAACCAGACTGGCTGTGTATGTACGGCGAGAGACTTTTTTCTCCCTTTTTAGCTACTTGGATGTGTCCTAGCCTCTCCACCCTGTGCGTGCATTCAGCAAGTTGACTGCTGTAACAAGATGTTTCTGTTTTATATTCCTGAGTGCACAACATCTGAGGCAAGCACAAGGTGACTTTGTTGTTACTCAGCCATGTTTTCAAAAATGTCTTTTCCCCCCTTTTTAGGTTTCAGAACACTGTCATTAAGGGCTGAGAGGTGAAGATACATTAGATAAGAAAATAGCAGACAGGGACCCTGAAGCACTTTAAGAAACCTGTCTGCTGGAAACCCTCGTCTTGTCTCCAATCATCGGAAAACCTGTTCTTTACCACAGGTAGGTCCATCAACCTACACTTAAAGATTTTCCACAAATGCCCTTCGTAGGTAAGAGTTCTATTTTTCCTTTATCTCTAAAATGTAAAAGAAAAAAAGAATTTATGAACTGGAAACATCTTAACTAACATCTTTCTAAATTGAATGATTTTATTTGGTAGGAAATGCAATAGGTTCTATATAGCTTCTTTTTTTTTTAGAATTCCACCGGTGACTAGCCATTTATTCTAAAGAAAGCTGCTTTAAATGATGTAGTCTGTCAACAGCCATTTTGATATATCTGCATCTTAGGCACTGAATCTCTGTGAACACAAAGGTTCTGGTTTTCTGGAAAAGGGGTCATTGGGTTTGCAAAAACGAAAGCAGCAAGTATTTTAGGTTGGAGTGAATAGATAGAAATCATTTTTAATTACTGTCGTCTCATCATTTTCATGAGGGAGATGGCCTCATTGTGATAGAAGGTGTTAAAGACAAAATAATAACAATGACACTCATTAAAGACAGTTTGGCAGACTTCATGGAGGACCATGGCCATTCACATAGGACTGCTGCAATGGGATTTTACAGTGGGCGAGTGGACGGGGCTGGGCTCCAAATACATCATGGGCAAGTGAACATTTGTAGCAAAGGGACAGGATGGAGGTCAGTGGCTGGAAAATTACTAAGAGGAAACATAGGGATAAGGGAGTTCCGACTAAACTGACCTGCCAGGATTCTTGCCGAAGACAGGCCAAAGTGACATACATCATCTGAAGGGACTTGGTCAGATATCGGGGGTTGGGGCTTATGGTTAAACTGATTTAGCAGGCTTCTTATAAAAATGCATTTTGCAAGGAAGTTCATACCTGTACCTACAAGAAGTCTCAAGAAACCAAAGTTTGTTCAAGCAAAGACTACCAAGAATAAGGCTTTTTGTTTGTTTTCTTGTGATTTGCAGTCTTTCAAGAAAGTCACATCAGGTTAATAGCACATTTTCTGAGTCCAGTTCTTAGATTCTCCTATGTGTAATTTGGCTGTTTTTTTTATCCTTCACTTCTGTGATGTTTCTCATTAAGTTTGTCAGTCTCCACAAGAAGTTTTAGATCCATGAGACCTGGAAAGAAGTGAGACTTGGATACAGTTGAAGGGAACACAGAACTCTCAAGATGTAGGTCAACCTCCTCTAAGGATTGTGGAAAGAGAAACACCAACCACAGCCATTAGCTCAAACCTTTGTCAGAAAGTTGCAACATGGGAGCAGCTTTTATAAAAGATGACTTTCTGAACTGATATATGTATACTATGTTTTCACTATAATATTTACATCATATCTTTTGAGAGGCCAGGTCTCTCTTTAGTCTCTGGGACTACTGAGGAACACATTTGTAACTGTATTTCTCTTCCAATGCTTTCTTGCTTTCTCACTCGCAGATGTCTAGAAATGCTGATTTCTGAATATTAAACAAATAGAAGTTTGTCATTGATTTAGCATATGTTGATATGAGCTAATCACCTTCCACTTCAACTTTTCTTTTCCAGTTTTACAATTCTCTCAGGCTTTATACCATTCATATCACTTATTTTTTGATCCCTTATCTCTTTTTTTCTATGCTAATGATATAATTAGTCATTTATGTTGTTATTTCTACTTTCAAATCAGGTGTTTTACCTGTCCTTTGCAGAATCCCATTGCAACCTCCCATTTGCTCAAGCTTTCATGCTTTCTTTTCTAAACGGACACATTTTATTTCTAAGAGGTCTCTCTTTCTACACCCCCAAAATGAAATTCAGCCAGTACCCAGGTAAAATAATTAGACTTTCTTAAACAGCACTTCTATTTTTTTCTACCAGTTCATAAAATTTTAGATGCATCTTATTACCTTAATTTTAAACTTGAGAGGAATATCATTTTCACCTCTGAAAACCCATATTATCGGTGCATTGTTTTATACTTAGAAAGTACACAGTTGAATGCATCAGGAATGAAATGACTGTATTTTAAAAGGCTATATATTCCCAGATGTTTATGAGTACTCACCCTATTAATGAGAATTAATAACAAAATAACAAAATCTTAGAGTTTTCTAAACTCTGACAGAGAAGTGAGAAGGCAGAGGTGGAGATTTAGGGGTAATTTTGGATAAATTCAGTTTAAGAATAGAAATTCAACTGAGTAAATTTTAAAGACCGATTTGGCTTTATTGAATCAAGCGGACCGTGGTCTTATGAGGCAGATTGTCTCAGCTTTCTTTGAGGGATGGAGAGGTCCCATGTGACAGATTATTCCATGCTAACATATTAATGTTACATTCCTGGAGAAGGTCGAAACTGCAGTCAGATCTGGTATTAAGTCTAAGTTTCTTGTTCTGGCTTTAGAACTAGTGACTCCATTTTGGGCCTGTGGTTTTCTCTTTAACAATTCCTAGTTTGGGGGAAAAAAAAAAACAAAACCCAAATGAAACTTTTCTGACCAAATCTGACATGTGATGATAGTTTGAGAGAGGGGGCCCAAGAATAAGACCGTCCAGACTAGGCTGCATTGATATAAAATCAGAAACAATGTTCTTTTTTTTTAATTCAAAGTATAAGCTTTTTTAATGGGTCTTTTTCCTAAAGGGAAAGAAGCTGCCTACCTATACAATTTTATCACTGGCCTGGGGCATTATAGTTTATTTCAGCCAATTAAAATAACAATTACTGTGGGAGACACAAATGGAACACTCTGCTCCCGGGGAGTTCCCACCTCTCCTGGTATGATTAAAACCCCTCAGCTTCAGAACGGCATGTTGTAATGACTGCTTTTACTTCAAAAGGAGTTGAATAGCGATTTGGAGGACCACATTCTTTTATTCCCTTCGTTTTCAAATTTTGTTTTTTTGAATATTTTATAGACTATTTTCTACAGTAGGATAGCCTGAGCTTTACCTTTCCCTATTCTTGTTGGAAACAGTTTGTAACCTACCAAATTATTATTCTGTAGAAGCCAGCGCCATACTTGCCTTAGTCTGACAGGGGGTACTGTGTGTTCCACTTTATCGAGATTGTGGAGATGTTTCCATATGGATTTCCAGTATAAGCTTCTTTATTGCTGACAGCAAAATGATCATTCCAAGCACCCTAATGTGACATAAGAAAAATCTCAATGATAATACTGATTAACATATCTTTTGCATTTAAATTACTATGTTTTTTAAGAAGAGAAAATTGTACATTTGGTGGGTTGTTTTCATAGTCAAATAAACATACATCAGGCTGTGCAATCTAGTAATTAGGTGCATTTATCTGCTTGTGACACCACTGGAAAATACTTTGAATGAAGACTCTAGAGGCAAAATACTCCGACTCGAATTGTCATTTCAAAACATATGACCTCACAGAGCAAAATGAGTACTTATGCGTAAACATAGGAAACATTTGCCTAAGTGCTTGATTACTTAAGCTAGAATAATGTATTTGAGATAAATCGTTAATTTTTAATAGGATAGACTTTATATTTTACGGATTCGTTTGCCTTATTCAACATCATCTTAGATCTGTACTTTATTTGGGGGAAAAAAGAGAGCTATAGGACTAGGACATTTCTGTTGTCCTGAGAATTTAGGTATTTAGAGACTATTTATCATTTAAAAATACCTGTGTTGACCGATGTTCAAAAGAACACTGAAAATGCAAGATGCCTCAACTTGACCTTGATATTCTATAGTTAACCATGGAAATTCAAGTACTGATATTGTCAGCACATACTTCACTCAAGATTAAGAAGTATGTATGTGTAGGAACGGGGGAGAGGTGTTATTTATTTTAGTGGAAATTTGGAAATGGTCATAAGATCTGCTTTTTCTTCGACAATGTCCAACTGATTCTATAAATTTATTTCCCAGTTTAATGAATACAAATCCATTTTATTATGTCAGCTTGAAAAAGGTATTTCATATTAAGGCCTGAAGTAAACAGTAAGCCTCCCATAAGACAAAAAACACTCTTATTATTCTGGCCCCCCCACGTTCAAATGATCTAGATAACCTGTGGGAAATTTGTTCTGACACCCCAGTTTTCTGAGCCTTTTTTAACTTGCTTGTCTTGATGACTCCTGACTTTAAATATAATAATGTAATTGACTCCACTGTATTCAAGTGAAGCATATGTTTTAACTGACTTCATTTTACTGAAGTGACAGGAAAGAAAATAATAATAATAATAAATTCTTTATTTCTGAAGAGGAAGGTAGATTCGAAGAGAAACTTTTGTTGTGTTGTGGGTGGGGATAGATGAAATGTCAATTTGGGAGCTCAGTTACCATACATAAGATTGGTATGTCAAGATGTAGGGCAAGGGGATTAGATGTTTTAGGATGAGAGAGAGATTTCAGCAAGAGAAAGCAAGAGAAACTTTGAGAAAGGAAAGAAAAATCAAAACAAATGTTGTCAGTTAGGTATACTACTTTCCTCCATTCGTGTCTTTATGAAACCATTAGAAAAATCTCATCAACAATTACTCAGCAAGGGTATTGGAGATGTGATATTGCAGTGCAAAAGAAATTTATATCTGGTCCTCAGCCCCAGATGGATAGGCACACGACTCCTAAAACCCTTGGAGTTGGTTGAGTGATTCGATTTGAATGAGAAGAACATCTTATTCATAATAAGCCCCTTTCAATTGTACCAGAGTTTATGCCAAAAGGTGACTCTGGGAAGATGGTGGTGGTCGTTAGAAGAACCGCACATGTGATTAGAGCTTTGGGACATTCAGCCCCGCCCCTAGCCTCAGGAAGGAGAAAGGGACTGAGGACTGAGCTAACTACCAATAGCCAGTGATTTAATTAACCATCCCTAAGTAATGGAACCTCCATAAAACCTTAAATGAAAGGGTTTGGATAGCTTCCAGGTTGTGAATATAATGAGATGCTTAAGTGTAATAAACCAATAAATGTAAGTAAATGTTTCACTGAATTCTGTGAGCTGTTATACCATGTTATTGAATCACAGGAGGGGATCGTGAGAAACCCCAACTTATAGCTGGCTGAAGTCTGAGAGAGCTGGACTGGTGGTTAGCATCTGAAGCAGGGGGAGTGGGGGGTGGGAGTCTGGGGTGGGATTGAGATCTTAACCTGTGGACTGTGAGCTAACTCCAGGTAGTTAGTGTCAGAAATGCTCCATGTAAGAGAAAAAAACCAGACATTTGGTGTCGGGAGTGTTATGAGTAGAGGAAACAAGGGTTTTTCTTTTAGAGGAGAATTTGGAATGTGTGCTATTAGTTTATAAATGTATGCAGATGTTGTGGCAGGACTGCTTAAGAGGTGGGTAGTACTTTTATTAATCTACATTCTGGGGATAACTGTGGTTTTCAATTTATTTGAGGGGTCAAAGGGTATAAGTATGAAATACTGGGGAAATACTTTCAAAATTAATGTTGAGGATGCCTTCAGTAAGATTCCATTTTAGCAGGGTGGATAGGCCTGTAGATTTTCAAATTATTTTTCTAGTGATTCTGTTTTACATTTATTGATAGAGAGGCAATTATCATAAGCAGAAGGAAGAGATATAATATAATTATTATATTTATTGTTACTGAGCATTCAGTTTTCTTTTGGACATTCAAGAAGTAATAGATATTTTAAATATGTTAAACATTTTCAATAAAATACAATATTTTTTAATAACTTTGATAGTTTTGAGGAATATATGTATATTTTATATAGTCAATTTTCATGTCACTGTCATTAAATAAATGTAGGTATATTTTATTAAATGTAATTCAATGAACATGTCTGTAGGCATGAGGGAGGAAGGTAGGGTACAAAATGAGTATTGCCTAAAGATTATTATATAATTAGGCAGGTAGGTACAGTGTTTGCTATATGGTCTGAAAATTGCCAACTAAGAAGTTATATGGGTTACTTGTTTATAATATAGATTCTTAGTCCTTATGGAGTTAGTTCTATGAAATTAGAATTTGCAAGTAGAGTGTGAGAATTCAAATTTTTATAATATCTAAGTTACAATTACACACTATAAAGTTTGATAGCAAACCAGAACTTTTACAACTTTTAGATAAGTTTTAGACAGGTATTCAGAAGCAGACGATTCAAATAGTACATTTTATTATGAGCAGGAAATGTTAGTATTCGGTACTGTTGATTGAATGAAACGAAGCCTCTTGGAATTGTCTTCATTTGGAACTATTCTACCTTGGCACTGTTAGGTGGCTGGTCAGACTTGAGTGACAGAAGAACAAAGGAATAGAGGCCCTGCCTAGAAACCGCCCAAAGAACACCCTATTGGTCGTTAGAGAATCCCTCCTGCATCCTCAGAGACAAAGAACAGGATGGCCATAATCTTAGCTGGTTTAAACCAACCACAAACTCCTGCGCAGAAGGTTCTAGCCTAATTTGCCCACAATCTAATGCTGTCATTATAATACTATGTTTATGTCTGCCAGTTCATGAATCTGCTTATAACAGACTGAATTCTAGATAAGCACATATACAATAGGCAGTGTGTTATACAGCAGCCAAGTGTCAATCAAAATGACCTCACTTGCCAATCACCTAAGAATGCCTTTGAAGCCATCCATGGGCCCAAATATAATTCAGAGATTCCCATTCCTGGGTTGTTACAGCTCTCCACTGAAATCCTGTACCTCCTTGGAGCATGCTTTCCCTTTCTAAAATATACTTTTAATAAATCTTTTCTAAATCTCACTGACTTGTGATTCTTTACTGCATCAATGAGGAAGAACCATGGAAAAATGCTAATTGCACTTCTGCGCTGTTATCCGTGCCCCGCCCCCAACTGTTGGGGTGACACCAAATTTAAAATTGTCCCCAAAGGAAACAGCACAGTACTCTATATTAGAATAGAATAGCAACGGCTACAGCAGTAATAGGAAAGCAAAACAAAAAGATAACCATTGCCAAGTACACATTTATTCATTCAACAGTTAAGTATTGAGTGACTAAAATACACATAATGGATTCTTAACACTACAGTTGCCTCATTGAAGGTAAAATGACTGGTGTTCTGCAGCACTTTGTTTATAGTAAAGCTCGAATGTGATTCATTCAATAAACACATAGAGTCCTTAATTTTCTTGATAGTTTAGGCTGAAATATTGTGTTAATGGATTCTGCAAAATCGCCTCAGTAATCTCCTTCTCTGAGATGAGAGACTCAAGAGACTATTTGGATATCTTGGGATAATGGAATGAAAATATAATTTTAAAATTATTTGGTAATTTAAGTCCTATTTGCCTATAAAAATATGTAGAGCAGTTTGTTAGGTACTTCACTTTCTATTAAATAAGAATTGAATCAAGACTTAGCAGAGCTGTTTTAAAACTGAATTTCTTAAATAATTGCAATTTTGTAGACATAGTCTCGCTGTACAAATTTATGTTTTTATATTATATTTATATTAGAATAATAAAAGTTGGTATTTATAAAATATCAAATGAAAAATTATTCCATGACAACTATTTATTAAATTATAACTTGGAACACAGTAAAAATTTATAATGATACTATTTTTTAAATCTAACTTCATATATAATGATATAAGGGCAATATATCAATTTTTAATTTATTAAAATTAGAATGATTTTCTATTATGATATAATAGAAACATTTTGGATATTTATTTTAAAAGCTGTTAAGACTTAATCAAGTATAAGCTATGTAAACTGGAAGTATTTTCTCATTAGTACATATAACCTCAAAATATTTGGATGTTTCATTTGAAGCTGACTATGTCAGTATATATGACTAAATAGCAGAATATTATAAATAGAATGAACTCTTCAAAAACAAAATAACTCTGAAAACAACTGGGCACCTGAGAACCTCATTGAAATTACTAAAAAGTTAAACTATGGCTAGATGAACCCAAAGTTGTAATACCTAGGAACAGATAATCATATAGAATACCTATTCATTTATACCTTTGTTCTTACACTTTTATCCTTTGCATCTTACAAATGTTAATAAAAATAAATGATTATGTACATTTCATTTAATTATAGAAAGTAAATTGAGTTAAAATTACAATGAAATGCACATAGAGTAAATGAAACAAATTAAAAGGCAATTAGAAATTACCCTGTAATAGTGCAATAGAGTTTCATAAGAAGTGATCATATTAGCTATATAGTAAGACATAAAATATCTTAACTGATCAGTCCAAACATTAGTACAAATTGTTAAACACTAGAGTAACCGACCTATTGATAGATTGATTTTTCTCCACTTTACAACCAATTATATTGTAGATTTTTAACAGTTATGCTGCTCTGGATTATTAACTGTCAGAGGACCGTTCAATACATATGCTTTCTAGAGGCTCCACTTTGTCATGGGAGAACAGATAGATATTAACAGAAACTTATTTATCTGACAGCTATGACAAAGTATCCAACATTCTTCACATTTAATCTAGTGAACATTATTTTGGTTTGCGAACCCACCTTTCATATATTAACCTGTGGGTAACAGCACCTCATTTTTCCTTTGGATAATGACTCTCAGTCTGTCTACCTGTGATCAGGTAGCTTGACCACACCCTGAAATTCGGGAGTAAGTATGAGAATGAAGCTTCATCAGTGAGAGGATCTCACTTCCTTGGCCATAGTAAGTAATTCGTGAATGGTCAATAATCTGAACCTGGCTGGATTTAAATCCCTGATTTGACAGAATGGTTATAAGTAAAGTTTGAGACTCCCAGTATCATAGAAAGAATGCCTAGAACCTCTGGCAACCATCTTGCCATCAAGGGAACAACATGCTTAATAATTGGGCTAATAAAACAAAGCAAAACAAAGCAAGACTGAGCTCTGAATTCGTGACTTACACACCCAAATCTGCCTTTTCCAGGAATTAGAACTATCTTTGGGCTATTACGTGAACCAATAATTTCATACACAAAAGTACATATATCACTAGTGGACTAAAAAATGTTTTTAGGAATTTACAAATTTTTGTAGTTTACTTATCGGTTTATTATTGAGCATCAGCAATATGCACTATTTAAGCTGGTTTAAATACCTTGCATTGCTATTCTGTGGCTTAAAGATTGTCGACTAATTTACCAAGCGTCTGACCTATGTCTCTTACTTTAACACATCTGACCCATAATCAAATTGACATGGGCATAGTGTTTCTAGAAAATGACATGCCTTCTGGCATGCCTTCACTTCCACAGTTCCCTCCCTTGGGACGTGCTCTAGAACTATACTGTAAATAGAACTTTTTGCAGTGACGAAGGTGTTCTGTACTAGGTACATATAATTACTGAGCACTGTACAGGTGGTCAGTCTGAATTGGTAGGTGCCATAAATGAGCATATAGACTTCATTTCAAAGACTTAATATGAAAAACAGACATGCACTGTCTCATTAACATTTTTTTTTATATTGAATACTGGTTGGAATGATAATATCTTGAATTCACTGAGCTAAATGATATATACATATATCATTAAAATTAAAATATTTCTTTTTTACTGTAATTACTAGAATTATGTTTTAATTACATTTGTGGCCTGCATCATATTTCCACTGAACGAAGCAAATCTAGAAATATCTTTTGATGAATAATTTATGGGCTTTTCCACTTTTCCTTCCACATCTCTTATGTCCAAAATATCAAAAGTATCTTTTGTCTTTGAGAGCTGCACTAGTAGATTTATAGCACTACTTAACATTATCTTTGGAGGCATTTGATCACTATTTCTAGCATATAATCTTGAAAACAGAGACGACCACATTCGTCAGTGTATCCCTAGTCACAGTGACAGAGTGACTTGCACAATTATTTTTGTTTGATTGGTTTTTTGCTAACTTGATGTTGAAGGGTTTTGGCTTTTGACAACTGGAGGTAGGAGTCATAAAATCGAAGGCTACAGAGGCCATTTAAGTATAGTGAATGGGGGAGATTTGGAATGGATAAGACAAGAGAATCTCTGGTAAACTGGTTAGCAAGCGCCCCATCCAAATGAAGCAATAACTACTTAGCCAATTTTTGCCATGCAAGTGTTTCAGTCTAATGCTGCCAGGTTTTCATTTTTGTCCATTGCAACTCAAAATCAAAATGACTACTTCTTAATAATTATTTTCTTAAATATTGGCATAATAATCCCAACCTTTTAAAAATATTTGCCAACAAAATTCCTTTGTGGGCTGGATCTAGCACACAGGCCACCCAAATAGGACCTGAGGTGTTCCTTCCCAGAAGTCTCCTGCTTCGTTTAAAACTTTTGTTCCTCTTATAAATGAGGAAAATGTAAGCTATAGTTGCATATTCGTCTCACAAATTTATAACAAACTTAAGTAAAAACCTTAGGATTTAAAGTTTCTGACTATGCTTCACATTATTGAATCTGCTACTCTCTGTAATTAGGAGATGGCATTAATCATTAATTAGAAAAAAAAAAATCCTAAGTGAATAGTATGAGTTATCTCCATGGGAACACCACGGGCTTAATCTCAACAAGAGTGAAAGATATGAGAGTACAAAATAGATTTACTGCACGTTTCCATAGGTCTGATTTAGGTAGCTAATATTCTATCCATGTAAAACCAAATAAAACACATTTTTTTTTCTTCTGTGGATAGCTATATTTCCTCTCTTATCCTTTTCTTTTAAATCTTTGGTGATATGTTTCTGTTTGAATGAGGTAGTCCGACCTATAGTACTCATAGGAGTGAAATACCTTCTCTACCTGCAACATCAAACACTGAAACAAAAGAGCAGTTGCACGGAGTTCATTGAGATTCACTGAAACGCGTTGCTTGCCTGCAGAGCAGGTGAAAGTTTCCTGCCGGTTTCTCATTTAGGGAAAACCTCTTGGCTTATGCCTCAAGAACTGTACAAGCCTCTAAAGAGTGGAAGTGAGAACTAGACACGGTTTTCGCCTATAGAGATAGTTGTTAAGTTATACAATGGAATAAGGATCAGGGAATTAATGAGGAAAGAAAAAGGGAGATGCGATGGACTTACCAGTCTGGGTCTTTTTCTAACAAGCTGTCCTTGTGTTTTCTTTTCCATCTGCTGGGGAGTTTGAAATACCACCTTGCTGGAGAAGTGCATAAAGAAGTGTATGTTGCCTCTCGTCTCATCCTTACAAGCTAGCTACATTTCACCGTACATTTAAGAGAAAATATTTGCACCTGTTCCCATTATGTCATTTATTTTTTTCATATCTTTTCATCAAATCTTGAAAAAGCCTCATATAAGGTATGAGTAATTGGAGCTTGTCTGGATGTACTCAGTGAAAAGACAGCTGATTTTGGTAGAGTTCATGAATTTAAGAGATCGGAAAACAAAAATTTTACTTACATGGATAGATTATATAGTTTTTTTTTTATTTTAATGTGGCAAAGAATGTGATCATATAAATACTTCCATTATTTTCATAAATAGCTAAACTTACTGTGTGCCAGACACAGGTGAAAAGGCTTACCAATACATGATCACACCTATTCTTCCCAGATTGAGGAAGAAACTGTCATTGTCCCCATTTTGCAGAGGCTTAAAATGGTTAAATCATTTGCCAATTGATCTTACTTTCACCCAGCTAAGTAATTGGCAGTCTGGGATTTGAATTAAGTCTGCTCTGACTCCATAATTAACTCTTGTAAATAATAACAAAACAATAGTAGCAACCACTTGTATTGAATTTGCTATAATCCAGGAACTGCTCTAAGTACTTAATGAATATTAACTATTTAATCACAACAACCCTTTGAGACAGGTTTTATTGGCCTCATTGTACAGATGGGGGGGACTGGGTCACAGAAACATGAAGTAACTTGCCCAATTATCTGTAATGAGTTGTTAATATGAGATATAACAGGGAAAGGAAAGTAATGACTTCTGAAACTAAAATCATTAAACTTATAAGCTACATAAGAGCTCCTTGGTGGTATTTCTAACAAATATTTGCTAGAAAAATAATATTTTTCCCCTTTCACTCCAGCAACAAAATTACTTCATTCATTGTCAACGTTTTTTGCTTTGCAAACTTGGAACTTGGCAATAATTCCTCTAGTCACTATTACTTTGTTGTAATGTAAGAGATTCCTCCTGTCATGATCCAACATAATTTAAAGACAGATTACCTTTATTATTGTTAAATTCTAAAGATTCTCTCTTGCCAAATCATTTTTTCTTGTCCTTCTGCTACAGTTGGTTTCTGTCCTAGCCTTCAGTCGCATCTACCAGTACCACTGTAGATACTGAGTTCCTCTTACATTCAATGATAATAATTTATAAATATATATAATTGAATATATACACATATATATGTACATATACATACATACATGTATATGACTCAGTAATGACCATTTCTGAAACTTTTTGTTGTTCAAATGCACGTGATTGAAAGCAAGGTCACGCTCCTAGAAAGCTGCAGGACAAGGAACGAATGATCCAAAGAATATCAACAAGAAATGTAAACTACAGATCTCACAGCTTGAAGTATATAGATTCCTTTTCATGAAAATAAATAAGTCAGCAGAAGGACTAAACTGAGTGACTAATGTAATACAGCGATGGAACCGTGTCCTCCCCCCCACCCCCCACTTAAAAATAATGATAGGCTTTTCTGAAACCTGCTTAAGTCAGTGACACTCGTAGAGATGGATTGCTGGGCTGTGACATATGGTGCATGGGTATTGCCGTTGTATTGTAGAGATTATTACTAGCAGCGAGATTTTATAGTTATTGCCCTGTCAAAGCTGGTGTTTTAATCACTATCATCAACACCGCCTTCATGTTTTACCTCATCTTCTATCCAGCAAGCCAGATCAGTGTGTCATCCAAAGAGAGACTCATTTGTTTGAGCCCATTATTTCATTAAGATATATATTTCGGAGGGACAAGTGAAAGATGATTTTACGAGGAGGGGAGAAAATACGCCTCATAGAGAGTAGAGTTTAAGAGCTGTAATTATTGATCTGAAGAGGAATAATACTAGTGTGTTTGTGAAGAATCCCATCAGCCTGTCTTAGAGATGAGGGGTGACTGAGGAGGGTGCAGGTGTTCCCTCTTGTCCCCGAGAGCAATTAGAGTTCCAAATTATTTCCACTGTTACCTAATAAGGCGACAAGTATCACCTGATAAAATTAATTTCCAGCACTGTTAATATAAACATCATTCATCTTCTTCAGTTCACTGGCATTTTGTATATTTCCTAGCCTCCGAAAGGAAAGTCAAAGAATGCAAAACCATTGGCTAACTTTAAAAAATCACAAAGGAGAAAATGGAAGTGAGTGAAGGAGTTTTCATCATTCAACCTTTATTTTACTTTAGTTTAAAAATAACATAAAATCGAATGACTCTTTTTATGTGAACCAGATCTCATCCCCAAGGTTTGCAAAGTTAACCTATCCTGGTGTCGGTTGTTGATTTTACAAGGTGGAACACACCATATTTTCATTCTGTTTTGTTCAGAGAGAAACGACTTATTTCCTCAATTTCCTTCCTTCTGTCTGAAATATAAATCTGGTTGAGAAGCTTTGATGGTGGAAGTTACAGCGATGGGGCTGTTCTCCCCTTCGTTTTGTTCCAATTGACCTCTTTCTCAGCACATTAGATTCAGCCTGAAACTTAAATTGCGAGGCGTCGTGAATAACGCTTGCGCCCCTTCAGGCTTTGCTGGTAGAGCTGCTCTTTCCCAGTGTCTCTGCACACAGTGCCTCCTTAAAAAGCCAAAAGAGACAAATTTCTCATTTGTGGAGCACAGCAGGTCAGCCCCTTCCATATGCTTAAGATTTGTGGCTCATGTCACTGGCAGCCCATTCTCATCTTTCAAGTCCTAACAGTTCAAGAGCCTCAAATCCCTTTGAACCCAGATTAAATGGATTCTGGAGAACATGCTCTAGTGTGTGTGTCTGGTGGGGGGGAGGGGGTGGGTAGGGGGAGTTTCATGTTTCCCCAAAGTACAACGCATCCTGAGCCCTCCTAGACTACCCTTTGACTATCTATCTAAATAGTTCAATACCAATCTTCGGTCTATTTATCATCCAAACATGGTGTGTGGGTGGCTATGTATATATGCATATTTATGTATAATTCAGCATGCATTTTGTATCATTTTCCTGTCTTGGCAAGCACATTTTAAGACCCGGCTTTCTCAGCCAAAATGAGTTTCACAATTTAAGTATAATGTCACGTCTCTTTCTTGCCAAGTACTGGGGACACATTGAGATGATTTCTCCCGTCTGAGCTTAATCTGCAAGTATTATAGGACGTGCCCACCGCAATGTGATCCTAAAGGAAGAAATGCCTAACCTAGCTAGAAATGCATAACCTTTCTGATGGGGTGACTTCTTTCCATCAATATCAGTATTTTTGAAAAGTATTCCAAGCATTCTAGCTTACTTTAATGATGCTATGTGTTCTTTCATTGATCAACATTTTAAATTCTGCCCAGTCTGATGGTAACTTAAACTAACTCTTGTTTAAAATAGCTTTTTTTAAAGTTATTGGTAAATATGCCTATTAAAAACATCTTTTGTTCTAGTAGCGTAGGGATACAGTGAACAAGTCTGCTTTGGATACTGTTGTTTCTGTCAAACCAGCATCCATCTTCACTTCTTTTAACTCCCCCACTTTTGGGGGGAACTTCACTTGTATCAATACCCATGTTTCTGGTGCCATTGTAGTAGGGGAGACAATTTTTTCATTATGATTGCATTTAAAAATGTTGCTGGAATTTCTTATAATTTACTCTTCCAGGTAAAATTTCAAATAAATTTTGTAAAGTCTATTCCTCCACACGCCACTAAAAAAAAATAAAATAAATAAAGGGGATTTGAGTGGCATCGATTTCTATTATTTAAATAACTGGGAGAAAATTGAAATATCCCCATCTTGATTATTGCCATTATTTACCTTGGCAAGTCTCTCCATTAATGCAAGTATTTCTATGCTTGTTTTTCAAGTTGTATAGTTTCATATTTTGCAGATCACTTGATCAGTTTGTTTCTATAATTCTAAATTCCTATTGCTACTGTAAGCTACATCTTTTCCTTGCATATTTTCTCATTGGTTATTGATGATATCTAAGACAGCTATGGACACATAGCTTCTAACCTTCTAACTAATTAAATTATTAATTTTAAAAGTTTGGGGTTTATTTTTTATTGTTTATGTATAATAATATCATCTGTGTATGATTGATAAAACTAAAAAATAATAAATTTGACTCTCATTTTTAGTATTTGCATTTATCTTATTTTTTTAATCATTATTATTTACCAAAATACCCTCAAAACTTCCTAGTATAAATACACCCTTTGCATTTTGTGAGGCCCTGGTAAAACACTTCTAAAAAGAAGAATAGTCCTCTTGCCTCAATAATAAATAATATCCTCCTTCTAGAAATCTCTATACTATACTATATTACCTCTTTATAGTTTATAACACTATTCCAGAACAATTTTTATGAATTTGAGTTACATTGGCGTTTTACATTTCTCCAGTTTGTTAGCCTTTTCGTAAGGATAGGCTATCTATTTTACTTAAACATTAACATTTTACCCTCAAAGTCCCTCTGAATGTTTGAATGGGTGCCATCCTAGGAGAGTGATTTATTTACTTGGTCTTCTGCGTACATAGCATGATTAGATCTAGTACCTCTAACCTACCTAGTTCAAAAGCATGTTTGACTTTCACTTAACGTCTTTTCAGTGTAGAACTGGGCAATCAAATTACAGCAGGTCCTCAAAACAGCATTGTTTTGCTCAGAGTTGCTTCATTATAAAGTTAATAAGGAAAAAAAATTAAAAAAAGAATACCAGCCGGGGCCACTGTCTTTGTGGAGTTTGCATGTTCTTCCCACGACTGCGTGTTTTCTCTCTTGTTTCCTCCCACTTTCCGAAGATGTGCACGCTGGGTCAACTGGTGTGTCTACGTTGTCCCAGTGTGACTGTGGGTGTGTGTGAGTGCACCTTGTGACAGAAAGGTGTCCTGTCCAGGACTGCTTTCTGCCTTCCTCTCTGAACTGCCAGGATAGGCTTCAGCCACCTATGACCCTGCACTGAAATAAGAGGGTCGATAAATCTTAATTATACTTGTTTTCAGTAATCTTTCTTAATGTATGTATAGCTCACACTTATTTCAGTGTTTTATGTTAGAAGTATTTGAGCCTTTATTTAAAAGTTTGGTGATGTTTTTTTTTTGTTTTGTTTTTTTGTCTGTGACCAGAAATATGCTGTAGGAATGTGACTCTTGTTTATTTTAATTAGCTTGTAGTAAAATTGATTTTGTTATACGTCATTTTGCTTTAAGTCACAGTTTCCAAAAACTATTCAGGATTTTTTTTGTGAGGACTTACTATATTTGGCTTTCCACTGTAGCCTTTTTATCCCTTACTATACCTTTTGATTTCAGGATCATCAAATAATCCACTGCTTTCAAGATGATTTATATAAAGAACATTATGTTGTTAACTTTGAAATTGTAAAATTACTGCTAGTTAATGTCATTTTTTAAATTTCTAATTTGCAGTCACTTACTACCCTCTATGGATTTCTCTGCTCACCTCACTTTGACCACCCTTCCCTTTAAAACAGTTTATTTTCACTTGCCATAGTCATGTGGAGGCTTTTTACATCTTTCCAATTCTTTGAGAATAGCATCATGTGATTCCTGGCCCCGGGTTTCAAAATTTTTTTTAGAACATTCTTTAAGTCTCCTATTTTTCCTCATTCTTCACTTTTAAAAATTGTATTCTTTCTCTAACTTATGCTCTTTTTTGGTCATAGTCTACTTTCCATTCTCACATTTCTAACATCATCAGTGATTTGATACTTTTCTAGTCACGTGTTGTGGGAAAAGGAAAGGAGAAAACTCTTTCACTGTTTTGTTTTCCATTCCCTTCATCAGTGTCAATAAGCATCATTGGTAGGTTACAGCCTATACGGGGCACCCAGATGAAGGGGCAAATGCAGCTGAAATCTCATCTGTTTTCTGCTGGCCACCATGACCTGGACTTTTTACCACAGAGGAGACAGTGCCTTTTGCTAATTAGCAGAAAATCATAGTATGTGTTAAATGTGATCTTGTTCCTCATCTGGAAACAATATTTTTTTTAATCAAAAGATCAAAGAGGAAAGAAAAAAGGAAGGAAGGAAAGGAAGGAAGGAAGGAAGGAAGGAAGGAAGGAAGGAAGGAAGGAAAGGAAGGAAGAAGGAAGGAAAGGAGGAAGGGAGGAAGGAAGGGAGGCAGGAGAGGGAACAAAAATGAGAAAAAATGGTGAAGAAATAAACTGCTTTTTTGGATATTGCCATATTCCAAGGAATTATTTGGACATGGTAGACAAGTGTAATTGTTTTATTTTCTTTATGTGGTCTGTTATAATAGGCATTATAATTGAAGAGCCGGGGTTATGTTCACAAGTAGATATAAGGGTTGTAATATGTGTCTGTAATTTTGATTCTTTTTAGTGTATATATATTGGGCTATATTATTGTGAACTTCTCACATGTATTATTAATTTCTAATTTTATTCCATGTGGTTGGGAAATATACTTGGTAGAATTTCAATCTTTTAAAATTTATTAAGACTTATTTTGTAGTCTAGAATATGATATGACTTGAAGAATCTTCCATTTGTGCTTAAGAAGAATGTCTGTCCATCAGACTAATTTTTGTACAGTGCCTCTCAAATTTTTTGTTACCTCGTTGCCTCTCTACCTAGTTGTTCTAGTCATTACTGAAAGTGGATATTGAAGTCTCTAACTATTACGGTTGAATTGTCTATTTTTCCCTTCAATTCTGTCGTATTTGCTTTGTGCATATTAGAGCTCTGTTGTTAGGTACATATATATTTATAATTATTATCACTGTATAATGAATTGATCATTTTTTATCATTGAAAAATATTCTCCTTTATCTCTAATAATGTTTTTGTTTTAAAATCTGTTTTTCCTAATGTTAGCATAACTGCTCCTGTTTTGTTTTGTTTTGTTTTTTTAAGTTTCCTATTTTCATGATACAGGCAAACCTTGTTTTATTGAGTTTTGTAGATTTTTAAAAAAAATACAAATGAAAGGTTTGCGGCAACTCTGGATGGAGTATATCTATTAGCACCATTTTTTCAATAGCATTTGCTCACTTTGTGTCTCTGTAACACATTTTAGTAATTCTTGCACTATTTTAAACTTTTAAATTATTATTATATGTGTTTTGGCGACCTGTGGTCAGTGATCTTTGACGTCACTATTATAATGGTTTTGGAGCACCAAAAACCCTGCCCATGTAGGATGGTGAACTTACTAAGTGCGCATGTCGTGATCTGACTGCTCCAACATCCAGCAGTTTCCCATCTTTTTTCTCCTTGGGCCTCCCTATTCCCTGAGACACAGTGATATTAAAATTAGGCCAGTTAATAACCATACAGTAACCTCCAAGTATTCAAGTGAAAGGAAGAGTTACACATCTCTGACTATAAATCCCAAAATAAAAATGATTAAGCTTAGTGAGGAAGACATATTAAAAGCCCAGATAGGCTGAAAGCTATGCCTCTTGCACCAGTTTAGCCAAGTTGTGAATGCAAAGGAAACATTCTTTAAGGAAATTAAAAATGCCGTCCTAGAGAACACACTGATGATAAGGAAGTAAAACAGTCTTATTGCTAATATGAAGAAAGTTTTAGTGCTCTGGATAGAAGATCAAACCAGCCACAGCATTCGCTTAAGCCAAAAGCCTGACCCAAAGCAAGGCCCTAACTCTCTTCACTTCTATGAGGGCTGAGAGGTAAGGAAGCTTCAGGAGACAACTGTGAAGATAGCAGAGGTTGGTTCATGAGGTTTAAAGAAAGAAGCCTTCTCCAGAACATAAAAGTTTAATGTGAGGCAGCCAGTGCTGATGTAGAAGCTGCAGCAAGTTATCCAGATCTAGCTAAGATAATTAATGAAGGTGGATACACTAAACAACAAAATTTCAATGTAGACAAAACAACTGTATATTGGAAGAAGATGCCGTCTAGTAATAGGCATGAATAAAATATGATTTTTCTCGATGTACTTAAAACCAGAATCTGATAAAGTGACCATCAAATTGAAAAATAGGAATGTCAAAAAATAAACACTAGTAAAGCTAAAGGTATTTTTCGAATGACTCGATGACTGATTTAGGTATTTTCTAAGCAACAAGTAAAGCTCAAAAAAATTTAGAGATGCAGCTTTCTGTTTTACAAATGATGCGTTTCTGTTCCCACTCCACCCAGTCCCAAACTCAGTCATTTTTTATGGTCTTTACGGCACAGACAGTTGGTGGAGTGAACACTTGAATGAACGAAGAAGGAAATGTCTGTGCCTCCTGATTTGGGATAAATATCTGTCTAAATCATCCTGACAGACTTCAGGCCCTCTTATCTTTAAGCTCAAGTGTTAAAATAAAGATGAATTTCATTATCATATGAAGTTCATTTGTTATTATAAATAACAAATCTTCCTGACAAAGAAAAAATAAGGAGAAGGAGCAAATAAAAGCTTAAAATTTTAAGATACTATTGAAACCAGCACATCACAATTTTATACTTTACTTTTCTGATGTTCATATCCAGTAATACTTTGAATTTAAATAAAAATGTATAAGAGAAGTTACTTATATGCCTGGCTTTTTACATAGTTATTGAATGTATTCAAAGTCTTTAGCTATTATTAAGGGTTTAGTGTTCAATACTATTTAGAAGTAAAGAAAACAACAAAAAGAACATAATCACAATCAAAGGACCCAATCAACACTAATTTAACTTAAAGCATAGTTTGCCTTTTTATAATATGAGGTCAGCTAGCATGTAAGTCTCTGCATTATAATTAAGAATAATAAAGATTTCCTGATCCTATATTCTGCCTTTCTCTGATCATCACTAACTTAGCTTGTAGTTTAAAGGATCAAACAGTAAAGGAGTTGATGTCTCTATTGACTTGCTAATCAATTGTTTACTTGTTTTACAAATCCATTTCTTTTCTAAAAACTGACCTAATTTTCACAGCCTTGATTAAACTGAGAACCAATTTAGAAGGTTTGTTTTCTTGCTCAATTCCCTACATTACATTGGTTTAGAGGTGAACGAAAATATACGGAAAACCAGTCTGCCTTTGGGTGAGATAGTCTTGCCAGGTTTAAGTACTTGTCAAAACAAAATCTGCTTAAAATGTATCAAACTGTTCCATTATTCTTACTGTAAAATGTGAAATGAAAAGGGCTTAATAGATACAAATAAAATAATCATAGTTAATATTTACACAATGCTTATTATTTTCACAGTATTAAGGTGCTTTGTGTACCATATCTCTCTTAACTCTCGCATCATCTCTATGAAGTATTATTGTCCCCTATGTTTTATAGACTGGGTGAAAAATTGGCCTAGAGAGGTTAAAGAAGTTGACTAAAGTCATGCAGGTTTTAATTGGGGAAATCAGAATTCTTCACATAATTTGACTTCAGAGCTAGTGTGTATAAGCAACTCACAATTCTATTTCCATTTATTCTTTAATTTTTGAAAATTATTTTTCAACTCATTGTTGAAGGAGTAATGAGATACATGTACCTTCAACAATATGTGACATGCATAATATCAGCATTAAACAAAATTTACAGTTTGTCTTCACTTTTTAAGTGCTTAGCATAATAAAAATTAGTTTTGAATCTATATAAAACCATATGGTAAATTGAAAATATAGCTGATTATTACAAACTATCACATACAATGGATTAGAAACTGAAGTATTAATCTATTTGAGACAGTAAGATGATCAGGATAACAACCCATCCATGGGCACAGTTGGTCTGTTTATTGTGTTTGCCGTAGAAAAATGAATCAAATTAACCATGAGAGAATTGTATCAGCTCTATCATGGCATCTAATCTACTTTGCAGCCTCAGAAAATGGCCAGTGCCTATAAAGCATAGAAGGTTCAAAGTGACCGTAAGAAGCATATATTTGGATTCCAAATAAACTACTTCTCATTGTAGGTATCTACATATATAATTACTTCTTGAGGGACTTCTATTCTTTTACTCTTTAAACTTGATATCCAGAGTTATTGCATGAACAGTGAACTCCATTATATTATAATATGAATGCTCAATCACAAGTACTCATTTTCATAAAATCTGAGGTCGAAGCAGCAATAATGTCAATTGTATACATTTGCATCTAGATGAAACAGTATATAAGGTCAATTCTGAGAAGCAGGAACTATTTTTTGATTGCTTTCCCCAAATTATTAAGTTTTTGCTCTTTGAAATTACCACTGTAACACTTCATACAATGACTATTTTCTAGTCTTTTAATCCAGGAGAATCTACCTGTCTAGTACCCTCATTTCTCAAAGTTTCTCTTTACTAATAAAAAGCTAAATATTCTGAATTAATGCCTTGTTAGATAAATGTTCAGTTACCGTACTTAATGCATTTAAATATTATGGGGTGAGCTATTATTTCTAAAGCAGGTACCATGTGCTGAATATTGTATTTCATATACAGCTTCTCTAATCCTCACTATAAACCTATGATAAAGCTGTTATCATCCATATTGCAAATAAATTGGCCCTCACAAGCATTAATTCAATGCTTATAGCCACATGGCCACATCTTAAATAGTATTAAGAAGCTTTATATTATAGGTTTAATTTTTTAAATGAGTGCTGTTTCTATGAATCTGAAATTCCTGGAACTCAAAGAAATGACTCTGATGTCAGTCACTTATTGCCTCAGAGGCAGTGGTTATAAGAAGCAGAAAAGAAGTCTTAGGGCAATTGTTAACAGATTTGAAGAACTGTCCAGTCAAACTAGCTGACTGGTTTGAAACTCTTCCTTCATTATAGCAAGCCGTGAACAACAGAGATATTTGCCCTGGATTAAAAGAGTTAGGACGAATTATCTGCATCTAAAAAGCCAATGAGTGCTATTAGTGGTTAGGGACTCAGGAGCCACGTTACTTACATGGTCCATTGGACAGCAATCCTGTGACTCACTCAGTCATTGAAAGCAGTGATGAATAGAAACAGCACCTGAAAACAAGTGAATGGAAGCCCAAATACAAATATAATAGGTAACCAAAAATCAAAACATTTGAGGAAAATCAGTGACATGAGAGCTAAGCAACCAAAATGCAAAATGGGAAAATAACATCTGAAACCACAATATTAACAGAGTG